>NC_082353.1:21977010-22277010 GCF_027477595.1 Haemorhous mexicanus
TTTGCCGTTGCAAGATGCATCAAGCATTTTCCTGAAAAGACAGTGGTGTTTTGTTTCAAACCCCAGTAGAACGACGGGAACGTGGAGATGTGAGAAAATAAATATATGGTTTCTTAGATGCAGAATGTAAGAACTTTCTTGCCTGAGATTGGGAAGAAATGAAAGCGAGCTCCTGGCTGCACTCTGGGACGAGCCCCCTGCTTCCCACTTGGAGCACGAAGTTCTTCAGGAGCCCTGACAGGATCATTAATATCAGGCAGCAGCACAAAGGGGAGCTGGGGGTTTGTGGCAGTGAAGGTTATTTGTTCATTATCTTTTTATCTTCGGAGAGTTTCCACTTGCCTTTCCCGGGAAGTAGGTTAGGAGACCGCAGCTTCCGCGGGGGCGGCTCCGCCCGGAGCCCCGAGCACGGGGACGCGCTGGGGGCACAGGGCCACCCCCGGCAGCGCCACCAGCCAGGGCCTCTGTGCCCAGATGTGCTGTCTGCCTGTCTGTCCCAGAGCCCTCCCTTCCCTCCACAGCTGGAGCTGGAGTGCGGGGACAGGGACCGGGGCCAAAGCCATTGACAGAAATGCGGCGTGGCAAGCTGGGGGTCCCGGGCTGGGGGTCCCGGGCTGGGGGTCCCGGGCTGGGGGTCCCGGGCTGGGGGTCCCGGGCTGAGGGCCAGCACCGGGCCGGGCCCTCCGAGCATCCCCTGCTCTCCTGGTCCTCCAGAGCCCCCGAGCAGCCCCAGCGCAGAGCAGGGAGGGGAGCCCCAGGCTGGGGCAGCGGGCACGGGGTGCTCCAGCCTGCGGGTCCCAGGGAGGCTGAAAGCATCAGCACGGCTTTGCTGTTGGCTGTTGAAAGCCATGTTTTTATTCATAGCCTTGGAAATGTGTTTGCAGCAGAAAGCCGTCGCTGTGGCTCAGCTGTGTCTCTGTGAGTTGTGCTGGCGGGGCAGCTCCTTCGCCCCTGGCTCCAGCATTTGCATACACTTGGTTTTGTAGGCTCGGGAGGGAACTGCCAGAAATGCACAATGAGTTTGAAGGGAAAACAGCAGTCAAAGAAGCATTTCATCTCCTTTTCCTCTTAAATTTATGTCCAAAAGATAAAGAAGGCAGCTGAGGAAAGCATCCACTAAATATCCACTGAAAACTGGGGACAATATTCACTCACAATTCAGTGGGAGCAAAACCCCAAGTTGTTCTGCAAACCCGTGGAAAATATTTCTATTGCTGTTCTTTCTCTGCGAGCTGAAATGTCTGTTTTCTGTTCACTTTTCATACCTGTTTTACAACGTTACCTGCTGTGAACCCGCCGGCTATTCCCCTCTCAGGAGCCAATTTCCTGACAGAACTACTTTGCTTATCACTTTCCTGTGGAAGATGCTGAAGGCAAATGCAGACCCAGAGTCAGATATAGATGTAGATGTCCGCACGCTCGCACACACACAGAGATGCCGTTGCAGAGGGATGCGTAGCACAGCACCAGGAAAAAGGAGTTTGCTCCTTCTGTCGTGTCAGAATTAGGTAACGTGCAGCAGGAGGCTTTTTTTGAGGCGTCTGGGGAATGCTGCCAGTGCCGTGAGCAGCCCACTTATTTTTGATTTTTGAGTCAGGCTCCGGGAGCCCAGCGGGATGGTGGCCACGGGGATGACGTCGGTGGCCACGCGCTGGCAGTGCCAGGACTCACACGATGCCTTGGTCTGCCCCGTGCAGACCAGGGGCACTGACAGCTCCTGAGAGCCCTCTGTGACCTGGCACATCACTGAAACCTCTGAGCTGGCGCCTCTGGAAGCGTGTGTGGGGTGGACAAGGACGGTGTGGGGAGGAGACCTCCCGGAGATGCCATCAGGGGTGCTGGGCAGGGCCCTGTGGAGGTGCCCCCAGTCTGTGGAAACTCCTCCCCAGCTCATGCAGGGGTGGGGTCCTTGCAGGGTGTGTGGCATCACAGAATCCTGGAGTGCTGTGGGCTGGGAGGGACCTCAGATCCCACCCGGTGCCACCCCTGCCATGGCAGGGACACCTCCCACTGTCCCCAGCCCAGTGTCCAACCTGGCCTGGGACACTGCGGGGATCCAGGGGCAGCCACGGCTGCTCTGGGCACCCTGTGCCAGGGTTTTGCCCCTTGGCTCCAGGGGTGGCTCCTTGATGGGCCCTTCATGTTCCAGGAGGGCTGGTGCTTATTGTTGTCCCGTGTCATGTGCCACGGGGAAGGCCAGGAAGGAGCCAGACAAGGGTTTGCTGTGGGGGAAGAGCTGGGGTTTATTTGCCATCCGTTTTGTGGAGAGCAGACAATCCCTCCTTAGCCTGGGGTCGGGCTGGGGACGGTGGCAGGGCCCTGAATGCTGCCACTGCCATCAGCCACTTGTTAGTGGGCAGAAAACCCAATTATTGTTTGGTTACAGCAAGCTCTGGAGTTCTTTCTGCAAATAAGAAGGTTTCAGGTCAAATTCTTCTCTTTGAAATGTTTCCAGGGTAAATTATTCCAGCAGTAGAGGAGCACTGATGATCTGGAATTGCTGTGAGGCCCGTGTGTCCACAGTGAGTGTCTGCAGGGACTGTGGCTCTTGCCCAGCACAGGAGATGGCAGCAGGTTCTGATGGACACCGTGGCTGCCCTGGGCCAGAGTTTGTCATGCCAGGGCTGGGGGTGACTGGAAGGGATCACTGAATGGTAGAATCTCTAAATGGTTTGGGCTGGAAGGGACCTGAAAGCTCATCTTGTTCCAAGCCCTTGCTGTGGGCTGGGACACCTCCCGCTAGACCAGGTGGCTCCAAGGGTGAGGCTAAATGCCCTCCTCTGACAGGGGCATGGTTACTGACTTTTGGCTGTTCCTACCAGCCTGGTGGAACCTTCAGAACTCAGGAAAATAAATCCTATCCTGATTTGTGGGCTCTCCCCTTGTACTGCTACCATGACGTTGCACCCACTGTGGCATTTGGTCACTCTGTAAAATCCAATTTATGCAGTGAAATAAACAGGGCTGGAGATATTCCTCCTTTTCAAAGCCTTTATCAAGAGTGACCAGCTCAAAACAGGGATTGTGGCAGCTCTGCAGGTTTCTGCCGCCACTCCCAGCACTGACTCAGGAGTGAAGGATTTATGCAGCTCTATCCGATAAAGGCACAACCGGGAATCCTGTCCTTGCAAGGCCACGGGGGATATTCCCGGAGTTCAATTTATGCTGTCAGTGCAGGGGGTCCTGGATCCGACTGACTCCGTTTAGTCGGGGCGAGGAGTGACCGAGGTTCTCAGCATCTCTGCCGGCTTCGGACCTCGGCCCTGCTGTCAAACACCATCCTGACCTCTCAATTCTGCTTTGGCTCGTCTCTTTTGGGGTATTTTCCAGGATTTGGTGGGGTTCTTGTCCCAATGCAGTCTGGGTTTTGAGGTAAATTTGCAGGTCTCCTGAGATGCAAATTCTCCCTCTCTCCCCACCGTCCGAGGGGAGGTCGTCATCCTCCAGGCAGCCGGCAAGGGTGGTGCTGAGAAACAAGAATTCTCCACAATAGAGAGTTAAACGGGGATACTCAACGATACTCAACAGGCGATTACAACATTTAACTAACAAAAGAACTCTTGGCCAGCGATCAGTTCCCAGCTCAACTCCAAACTCTGCATCTCCTTCTCTTAAAAAAAAGGTTTTTTTTTTACTCCTAACATGCGGCACCTTTGTCACCACAAGAGGCCTTTCCCTTGTGCTCAGCCCACGCCAGCAGAGCTGTGCCAGCTGCTGCCCAGGCCCGGGAGAAAGGCAGGGGCACTGTCCTTGCTCAGCCGAGGCAGGAATGCGGCGCTGGGGCTGCGGCGGGAGCAGCAGCAGCACCGGGGTCCGGCAGGCTCGCTGCAGCCGCTCGCAGCAGGAGCAGCTCGGCCCCGAGAGCCCGGCCCTGCCACTGCTCCTCTGCCCAGTGAGGAAGAGGAGCGTGAAGGGCAGCGGGGTGGGAGCACGCCAGCTCCGTGCGGGAATGCGGGACTCGGGACACCAGAGGTTTTTGTCGCTGTGCTGGGCTGAGCAGGGGCTGGCACGGGGATTGTCCCCACGCGTCACCGAGCTCCGGCAGCGTGTGCAGCACTGGCACTGCTGGAAAACAGAAATAAAAAGTGAAAATGAGGGGAAACCTTATGAAATGGGTCACCCAGAGGAGTGTGTGCCCGCGTGGTTTGAGTCGGGATGCCAGAGGTGCTGGGGCAGCAGCCAGGTGAGCAGGGCTGGCAGAGGTGTGCCAGCTCTTCTGCCCAGATCCTGTTCTTCAGAAAATAAATCACCTATCCCTGTCCTTCCAGAGGACAGGGATAGGTGAGATATTGGGCAGGAATTCCTCCCTGGCAGGGTGGGCAGGCCCTGGCACAGGGTGCCCAGAGCAGCTGGGGCTGCCCCTGGATCCCTGCAGGGTCCCAGGCCAGGCTGGACACTGGGGCTGAGAGCACCGTGGGACAGTGGGAGGTGTCCCTGCCATGCAGGGGTGGCACTGAATGACCATTGAGGATCCCTTCCAACCCAGACCAATCTGGGATTTGATAATTCTATTGCAAACAATGCCTGGTGCTGAGAGCCTGATGTTTTCCCAGGCAGGGCTGGGGCAGGTGTGGGAATGGGCTTCAGGTGCTGGTGGAGAAAACTCTTTATTTTCTAAGCAAAACCAGGACTTGTGTAACTGTGGAGGAATGACCTGATGGGATCCTGGGGGTCAGCTGGGCCTCTTGTCCCTCCTCTTGCCCTTTTAAAGCCGCAGGCCCTGCTCTGCCCTTAATTACACGTGGGCATTAATTACCCTCCAAGCACATCACCTTCACCGGTGCCATTGTCTTTGTCAGCAGAAGTGACTTGGCAGCTGAAATTTCACCAGGAACTTGGTTAATTGTTCACACAGAGACTACAAGATGCCATTGTGCTTCCTCCAGCTTGTTATCTGGGAGGCACTGGGGGTGCAATCCAGGAAAATCAGATTTTGCTCGGCAGAGCCGCGGCAGGGCTGGGTTTATGTAACCCCAGGGTGGGGCAGGGCTGTGCTCAGACCACAGGACCAGCTCTGTGTGTCCCTTCCTGCGTGATCCCAGTCCTCCTCACAGAAACCAGGCCGGGTTTGTGCTCCCAGGCTGTCCGCCTTTGGTCCTGGCCAGGGAAGTTGCTGTAAATGGAAACAGCTCCTCTGCAGACTGCAGACTTCCTGGCTCTCTGTCATGTACCTCGTGGTGCTGGGAAAATGGAAAGGTTGGGAAGTTCCTCCTGGAGAGGTGCAGGCATTGCTGGCTGATGATTTTATCAGGATAATTTTGCCATAATGATTTTACCATCCTTTCTTTGGCTGTTGGAGCTGGGAGCCTCCCTCTGTTTCCCCAGTCCCACCACAGCCAAGCCAAGGCTGAGTCCCATTTTCCTGTCCTGGCAGTGCCAGGTCTCTGCACTGGGCAGCTCCCTGGAAACTCAAGGCTCACACCTACTTTAATCTTTCCTCCTGGCAGTAGAGAACGAGCCCTGGGCTCCTGAGCAGGGACAAGCCCTTGGGCTGGGTCAGGGGGGATGCAGGTGGGCCTGGCAGGTACTGGTGTCTCACCAGGCAATCCAGGTGGTTTTTCTCCATGATGATTAACAGCAGCTTCCACAGCCAGCAAGGCCTCAGCTCGTTAATGTGTGATGTCAGGATCCGATCGATGCTGCAGCCCAAAATAGAATATTTTGGCTGCATAATGTCTGTTGCCAAAGACTTTAATTATAGTGGCATATCTGTCACATCGATGAGGGGCTTGTGTTTTTCAGAGGGTTTATAGTGGCTGTTTCGTGTTGGCTCTTACCCTGGAACACAGGCTGGGATCCCAAAGGAAATATCCATCCAGCTGCCTATGGGGGATTTTTCTTCAATAAAAAATGATAAAAATTGAGTCAGCCATTCCATTCTCTTTCCACGGAGCTGGAAAGAGGCTTTAAGAATATATGGATCAGGTAGCAATTGCAGCTATCCCTTATACACTTAACTCATGGAATGGGCAGTGTTTTGGTGTTTTGGGACTGGGGAAAAGCTGGAATCCAATAGAGTTATGTTTGGAAAATAATAAATTTGCTGAGCAGGTACTTCTCATGAATCAATCTAGTTCTCATTAGCCTTGCACTGTACAGTTTGCTGACTAATATTTCTGGCTTGCAAGTAAAAATGGCTTTCCAAAGGAAATGTGGAATGAGAACAGAGTGTTTTTGGGACCTGGAAGCCTGGATCTCCTGGGGCCATTGGAAGAGAAGAGATGTGGGGCAGCAGAAGCCCGGGAGCAGAGGAGAGGGCTGGGGCTGCAGTGGCAGTGGAGCAGGAGCAGGACGTGGAGGTGTGATGGGTCCTGGGAGCATTCCTGCTGTGCCAGCCCATCCTCCATCTGCACAGGGACACTGGTGGCCCCCTGGCACGGTGGCACTGAGCCTTGGCTCTGGCCCTCGCCCTGCTTCTGCCAGACCTCCTCCCCAGGTGCTCTCTTGGGTAAGGCCCTGCTGAAATCTCAGTGATCCTGAGCTCCTCCTCAGCATTAAGGTTCTTCTCCTAAACCCAAGCAGACTTTTCTCCCTGTGGCCCTTGTCACTGCTGTCCCTCCTTTCTCCCCTGGCATTTATTCCCTGTGTGACCCCAGGCTGGCCTTGTTCCCCTGTGCAGGTTGATTCAAACCCCCAAAGCAGCAGGGACTGGTTCCCCAGCCTGCCACCACTCCTTGGGGGTGACTCCTGGAGCACACGACAGGCCTTTTGGCTGCTGTGATTTCTGCTTGGCTGACAGGCTTCTGCCCTTCCAGGCAGAATCTGCCCTTCCAGGCAGGAGCTCACCCCCTCCACGGAGCCCCAGCTCCACACCTGGGCTTTGTTCTGGGCAGGAGCAAGGTGCCCACACAGAAGTGATCCAACGGAGCAGTAGTGGAGCTGTGCCATCCCCGGGGTGTGCCCTGGGGGTGCTGGGCTGTCAGAGCCCCCACAGGAGCTGTGCCATCCCCGGGGTGTGCCCTGGGGGTGCTGGGCTCTCAGAGCCCCCACAGGAGCTGTCAGAGCCCCCACAGGAGCTGTGCTATCCCCGGGCTGTGCCCTGGGTGTGCTGGGGTGTCAGAGCCCCCACAGGAGCTGTCAGAGCCCCCACAGGAGCTGTGCCATCCCCATCCCCAGGCTGTGCTCTGGGGGTGCTGGGCTCTCAAAGCCCCCACAGGAGCTGTGCCATCCCCATCCCCGGGGTGTGCCCTGGGGGTGCTGGGCTCTCAGAGCCCCCACAGGAGCTGTCAGAGCCCCCACAGGAGCTGTGCCATCCCCATCCCCAGGCTGTGCTCTGGGGCTCCAGCTGAGGAATTACAGCCCTTTGCCTGCTGCACTCTTCCAGGTGAGCAGCCTGGCAGCACAGCAGCCTTGCACGGAGCAGGCATGGCAGGGGTGAGTGCTTCTGGCTCCTTTCAGGTGTGCTTGGGAAAAAAGCCCTCTGATAAACTGCAGAGGCCCCACCACAGCACTTCTGTAAGTGCTGCAATTATCCTGGTCTTTATTTGGACAGGGATTGGCATCCTGGCCAAGGGAAGGGCTGAGGGGCACTGGAGCTTGCACAGCGTTAGGACAGACTCACTCAGCCCCTTCAAATATTTATGGCCTTGCAATCCATACACATTTCCAGCGTGTTTGACATCCTCCTGCTCTGCTCCTGCTCGTGGAGAAACTCTGGGAGCATCTGCCCTGCCGTGGGGGTGACCAGGGGCTGTGGGGGCAGGTTTATGGCTGGGGTTTGGGAAGGACCCCTGCAGTCTGCTCCTGGAGAGCTCCTTGGTGCGGGCAGGGGCTTTGCACAGCAGCCCAGGCTGCAGCCCGGGGTTGGGATGCAGGATCCCTGATGGTGCAGCCCGGGGTTGGGGTGCAGGATCCCTGATGGTGCTGGCTGGGGTCACCCTGTCCCTGCCCACGCAGCTGGAGTTGTGGCAGGATGCCCCGGGGGCAGGGCCGGACCTGGGGCCAGGTCGGCAGGGGTGTCCCCTCGGCTCGGAAGGGACAGGAACTGGTTTTGTAGCAAAAGGAAAGTGGTTTGTAACAAGCCAGTTGCCTTCCTGCCGGAGGGACGGCTCTTGTCAATCTGCCCCGGTTTACCCGATGGGATAAAAATAGAGGCCGATTTCCAGGCAGCAGCCGCACATCCCGCGGTCCTAACGAGCTCTTAAGGTAATTAGCTCAGGTGGGAAGAGCCGGAGAGGGCGAGCTGGGCTGGCAGGGGAGCGCTCCTAGAAATGGCTCTGGCTCCCCACAAAGGGCACAGCAGGGCCGGGGGACACCGAGAGGGGCTGGGACACGGGGAATGGATCCACTCAGAGGGCAGGGACGGATGGGATACTGGGTGGGATCCTCCCGAGAGCGTGGGCAGGCCCTGTGCCCTGTGCCAGGGCCTCGCTGTGCTCACCGGGCAGAGTTGGTTGGGAAAGAATGTTTTAATCTCTTTCATTTCCTCACAGCCTCATTTTAAAGCACTGTTCCATGGCTGGGGTTATCCCAGCAGGAATTTTGGCCTCGGCTGAGGAGATGCCACCCTCTGCCAAGCTGTGCCCTGCCAGGGGCTGTCTGGGAGGCCAGCCCTGCCCTGAGCACCTTTCCCTGCCCCTCCTTGGTGCCCATCCTCTCCCTGCCCTTTCTTGGTACCCATCCTCTCCTTGGTGCCCATCCTCACCCTGGTGCCCATTCTCTCCTGTCCCTCCTTGGGGCCCATCCTCTGCTTGGTGCCCATCCTCACCCTGGTGCCCATTCTCTCCTGTCCCTCCTTGGTGCCCATCCTCTCCTCGGTGCCCATCCTCTCCCTGCCCATCCTCTGCCCATCCTCTGCCCATCCTCTCCTCGGTGCCCATCCTCTGCCCATCCTCTCCTCGGTGCCCATCCTCTCCCTGCCCATCCTCTGCCCATCCTCTGCTTGGTGCCCATCCTCTGCTTGGTGCCCATCCTCTCCTGTCCCTCCTTGGTGCCCATCCTCACCCTGGTGCCCATTCTCTCCTGCCCTTTCTTGGTGCCCATCCTCTCCTCGGTGCCCATCCTCTCCCTGCCCATCCTCTGCCCATCCTCTCCTTGGTGCCCATCCTCTGCCCATCCTCTCCTCGGTGCCCATCCTCTGCCCATCCTCTGCCCATCCTCTGCCCATCCTCTCCTCGGTGCCCATCCTCTCCTCGGTGCCCATCCTCTCCTGCCCCTCAGCTGTTGGTGCTGTGTTCCACCACCCTGGCTGCTGTGGGATTTTCACTGTAATCCACACCAGTGAGCCTGTCTGCTGCAGAGGGCACGGGGAGCTGCTCATGCAGTGCTGTTTTCTCCCCAAATTATCACTTGGGTTGGCAGCAGACCCCAGCCCACAGCCTGCAGCTGTGCTGTGGTGTCACTGCAGGACAGGAAACAACAGGAGCACACACACTGCTGCTCTCAAGGTGCAAAAAGGGAAGTTTATTTTCTGACTCCAGCATTTATAGATTTCCAAAAGTGGCAGTGGATTGGAGGGAGGTGACAGTGCCACCTCTCCAGTGACACTGGACAAACCAACAGTCCATCAGATTTCTCCTCCTCCATAAAAGACTGCAAAACAATGAGTTATTTACAGAAAGTGTGTGAGAAAGTTTGCTACAAGAATGTAAACATCAGAAGGCTCAGAGAATCTTAAACAATCAGGGTGACAGTGTGCAATGGCACTGCCAGGGGTGCTGGTGACACCAGAGCCTGGTGTCCCAGTGTGGGGCTGGCTTGGGGAGCTGTGGGGAATGTCTCCAGGGGAGGGGCTGGGCTGCTCTGGGAGGCTCCAGCAGAGCGAATGTCCCGGGATGCTTCCAGCAGCTGAGCAGGGCAGGGTCCCCTGTGCCCCCAGCTGTAAGCTGAGCTCCAGCCAGGGAGCTGGAGCCCTGCTGGGCATCGCCCCTGCTCCTGGCAGGGCAGCAGGGTCCCCTGGCACGGGGTCTCACTGCTCCAGACGTGTTTGGAGCCCCCAGCAGGGCCCAGCAGCCCTGCTGGAGCAGGGAACGCTCCCTCTCTGGCTGCCTTCGGAGGGACAGCATGGAATGAGCAGCTGCCACAGCAGCCAGCTTCCCCAGCACCAGCAGCACCTTGGATCACTAAGCCTGAAATGATTTTAATTGGATCCAGGACTCACAAGAGATTTTTTTGTGCTGTGGAGGAGCTGGACCAGTTTCTCATCTACCACCAGCCATGAGAGCAGGGGAGAGGGGAGAGGGGAGAGGGGAGGGGGAGAGGGGAGAGGGGGTGGGGAGAGGGGAGAGGGGAGAGGGGAGGGGGAGAGGGGAGAGGCCCTGCTTGGCTTCAGGTGCTTCTGGATCGTGAGGTGTTGGGTCTAGCTCAGCACCAAACTGGGCTAAAGATGGAGAGATTAATATTTTCTTTGCCTTGGAGTGGATTAACCTCCTTGGAAAGCCTCACGTGGTTGATTTAAGCCCTTGGCAGGAATTCTCCAGTTCATGGCAGTGACAAGCTTCTGACCCCTGCTCCCGTGGGTGGGAATGTGGGGAGGAGCATCCCCCAGCTCTGTGGGTGCTTTGGGGGTAGGAGTTCAGTTAATCATTCTGTGTGTCCCCATTAAAATGAGGTGTTTGTCTGTGCAGTGGGTGGTGGATCTGTGGCCCTCGCCCACACAGGCTTTCCAGGGAATGTGGACAACACATGGACTCTCCCAAACGAGCCAGGAATTAATCAGGCTGAGGTGATTCAGTGCAGTCACTGCACAGAGAGGCGAGGTAAAACATAAACATTAAAAATTCAGATTAAATAGAGAGCCCTGGTGGCATTTGCAGCCAATCCCATGTTGTCCCCTGGCTGAGGAGAGCCAGGAGGATGCTGCAGAATTCGTGGGGTTTACAGCAGGACAGGGAATTCCTCTGGCCACAGCCTGACGGGGCTGGGGATGGTTTGCTTCCAGCACAGGGGTAACCAGGAGGTGTTTTAAAATGTAGACAGAAAAGTCCCAGAGGGCATCAGAGATTTAGCTGTGTTTGAGGAGGATTCAGGTGCACAAACAGCCCTTGGCATTTGCTCCATGGTCTAACTCCTTGCTGAGATTGGATGGTGGTTATGGAACCCTGGAACTGCAGAATCCTGGGATGGCTTGGGTTGGAAGGGACCTCAAAGCCCACCCAGTGCCACCCCTGCCATGGCAGGGACACCTCCCACTGTCCCAGGTGCTCCCAGCCCTGTCCAGCCTGACCTGGGGCACTGCCAGGGATCCAGGGGCAGCCACAGCTGCTCTGGGCACCTGTGCCAGGGCCTGCCCACCCTGCCAGGGAAGGGTTCATGTCCTGACACAGGGAGAGGCACAGGCAATGTCCTGGAAGGTGGAACCTGAGTGGCTCTGGGCCGTGTGAGGTTTTGGAGCTGTGCAGGGAGGGAGCAAGGAGTGATTTCAGGAGGGGGCCAAGGCAGGGGGGATGTGGGGAGCTCAGGAGGGGCAGGAAGGGTGGGCTGGCAGGGAGAGAGGCTGGAGCTGCTGGCACAGGAGGCAGGATGCAGCGCCAGGCTGAGCGTGGTGCCAGCCCCAGCCCTGCCCTTGGTGCCAGGCCCTCTCCGTGGGCGTCTGGCCAGCGGCTTTCGAGGAATCACTGCCACACCTGTGGTGCCACCTGCCCGTCCTGCCCAGCCCAAGGGACACGGAGGTGGGGAACAAGGGACAGTGCACGGTGGGACAATGGTGCTGTTTGTCCCCAAGAGCCCCAGTGCCCACCCCTCTCCAGGCTGCCAGCATGCCCTGCCCTCTGGGGGGGCTCGGGGGGCTCCGGCTGTGCTGCTCCATCCTCCAGCCTGCTCGGGCACTCGGGGAGCCCAGATCCCCTGGCACTGAGAGCAAGGACAGTGCTCAGGCAGCTGTGCAGCTGGAGAGCCACTGCTGACGTCGCTGTCCCCCTGCCTGTCCCTGTCAGTCACCGTGATCTCAATGTTTAACGAGATGCTTCAATAATTAATGCACGCTGCTCTGGGGCCGCGTGCCTCGGGGAGGGGGCACCGCTGGCACGGGGAGGCAGGGGGAGTTCTGCTCCAGGAGGGACCCCAGGGGGTGTTCTGCTCCAGGAGGGACCCAGAGGGTGTTCTGCTCCAGGAGGGACCCCAGGGGGTGTTCTGCTCCAGGAGGGACCCAGAGGGTGTTCTGCTCCAGGAGGGACCCCAGGCAGAGGGTGTTCTGCTCCAGGAGGGACCCAGGGGGTGTTCTGCTCCAGGAGGGACCCCAGGGGGTGTTCTGCTCCAGGAGGGACCCCAGAGGGTGTTCTGCTCCAGGAGGGACCCCAGAGGGTGTTCTGCTCCAGGAGGGACCCCGAGGGTGTTCTGCTCCAGGAGGGACCCCCGAGGGTGTTCTGCTCCAGGAGGGACCCAGAGGGGGCACAGAGTCCTGGGCAGAGCTCGCCCGTGGGAGCCAAGGCTGCGCCTCCATGGGAGTGCCCCTCCTCTGCCAGCCCCCTGTGCCACGGAGCCCCCGGAGGGGCTGTGCCAGGACCTGCCCTCTGCTGCAGCAGTGAGGGCCCTGGCACTGCTGGCCTGCCCCCCAGCCAGTTTCTCCCCATGTAAACCAGACCCCTCGTCACGCTGGGGCCGGGGTTTGTTGTGGGAGCTGTTGCCACAGCTGGGCTGGCAGCTGATCCCAAAACCAGGACAAAACCAGGACAAAACCAGGACAAAACCAGGACAAAACCAGGACAACAACAGTGACCACGGTCCAGAAAGTTGCAGATGGCCGGGGAGGGGAATGCTGGAGAGAGGAGCTGCTCCCTGCTGGCATGGAGCTGCAGAGAGCTCCGGGCTCACCAGCACGGCTCCGAGCCCAGCCTGTCCCCCCCGGGCCGGGCAGGGCAGCACCCCTGGAGGGGGCACCCCTGGCGGGCACAGGATGGCACTCGGGGCACAGAGGGAACGGGGAACACCACAGAACTCAGCGAGGAGAAGCAAAAGGGGCTTTGCAAACCGGGCCAGCTAAGGGAAATAATGTGGGCAAGGGAAACCGGGGGTCTGGGTTTGCTTCTGGAATGGGGAGGGGGAGAAGAGAAGGGCTGGGAGTGCAGGGTCCCATTCCTGGGGATGAGGGTGGTGAGTGTGTGGAGAAGAAGAAGGAGAAGGAGGAAAGGTTCCCTGGGTTTGCATCCTGGACCCCTTCCCAGTGCCCCCGGGATGCTGGATGTGAGCAGACTCTGGCTCAGCCTGCCAAGCAGCAGTGCCAGCCTCCAGGCCAGGCCGGGCTGCCAACCCAGATCAGACCAGGAGGCCTCTTCAGCTGCTTTACTTCCCTAGGATTAGTAATCACAATCTTTATTATGAAATACTAACACTTACACAAAAAATTCCCAAGGCTGGGCTCCTCGGTTGGTGCCAGTGCTCCCGGCTGGCAGCTGCTGCAGGGCCCTTATCTCCTGGAGAAATCGTTACACAATCCTCATTCTCATGCTGCAAACGGCTCCTCGGGCAAGCTGCACTTCAAAGCAGACCCAGAAACAACCAAGGTTCTGCTCAGAATCCAAGATGTTCGGGGAGGATCGGGATTTAGGCTTTGCAAAGGGCTCCAGAGAGCAGGTTGGGCTCGATCCTGAGGATGGGAAGCGCCTCCTGTGTTTGTGAGGGGAGAGAAATGTGAAAGTCCTTTTCTGACCCAGTAGGTGCTGGGGATTAGCTGGGAGTGAACGTGAATCGTGGGGAACAAGTGAACAAAGAGTCTCATTCTGCTGCCTGGACAGTGGGAAGGAACTGGTCTGGCAGAGTGGGATACTGGAGTGGGATAGTGGAGTGGGTACTGGAGTGGGATAGTGGAGTGGGGTAGTGGAGTGGGATAGTGGAGTGGGATACTGGAGTGGGATAGTGGAGTGGGATACTGGAGTGGGATAGTGGAGTGGGGTAGTGGAGTGGGTACAGGAGTGGATACTGGAGTGGGATACTGAGTGGGATACTGGAGTGGGATAGTGGAGTGGGATAGTGGAGTGGGATCCTGGAGTGGGATAGTGGAGTGGGATCCTGGAGTGGGATAGTGGAGTGGGATAGTGGAGTGGGTACTGGAGTGGGATAGTGGAGTGGGATACTGGAGTGGGATGCTAGATTAGGATACTGGAGTGGGATAGTGGAGTGGCTACTGGAGTGGGATACTGGAGTGGGATGCTAGATCGGGATACTGGAGAAGAACACTGGAGTGGGATACTGGAATGAGTGGGTACTGGAGTGGGATACTGCAGTGGGATGCTAGATTGGGATACTGGAGTGGGTACTAGAGTGGGTACTGGAGTAGGATGCTAGATTGGGATACTGGTGAAGAGCACTGGAGTGGGTACTGGAGCAGGATGCTGGAGCAGGAGCTGGAGTGGGAAGAGTGCTCCCTTTGTGTCTCTGCTGCCTGCATTCCTCCCTCAGCTGCCCAGAGGGCTCTCCCAGGGCCAGAGAGCTCCACAGCTCTGATCTGTGGGAGGCTGCAGGGTGCAGTGCTGCCGGTGCCAGGGGGAGGCTTTGCCAGGCTGTGCCTCGGGAGGTGTCTCTGTGCTCACCCTGCCTCATCCTGCTGTAGGGAACTGCTTCCCCAGTCCATGCACGGGCTAATTTGGCTCTGTCTCCTGGGGAATGAGGCCGTGGCTCGTGGCCCCCCTGGCTCCTGAGCTGCTGGGAAGCTGCTGTGGCTCAGCCCAGGTAACCACATTGTTATCCCTGCCGTGCCCATTAGCCCTGATGGGAAGGAATGGTTCTGTAGCTTCCCATTAGAGCTAATGGGCATCAGCAGAGCTGCCTGGCTGGCACAGGGAAGCTGTACCTGGCACAGGGAAGCCGTGCCCAGCACACAGGAGCCGTGCCCAGCACACAGAAGCTGTGCCATGCCATGCCATGCCATGCCGTGCCGTGCCATGGGGAGCAGGGATAGCCCTGCAGGGACCTGCCACAGGTGGGCAGGGTTGATGCCCACTGAGGGGGATGAAGAAGGGACAAAGCTTCCCTGAGATGCAGGTCCCAAAGCTCCTGGATGGTGGGGCTGCACCAGACGCTGCAGAAATGGGCCGGAGCCATCAGATCCCCACAATGAGGATTTTCAAAGCAGCTTTTAATTTTGGGGCATCCATGAGAGAAGAGCCAAGCCCACAGACCTTGCCGGGCCTGTAATCTTCACACCAGCATCAGCACCTCAGCTGCTGGATTAACCTTTGTTTCCTGGTTTTCCCTGAGCAGCCAGTTCCACTCCCGGCAGCAGGCAGGGATGCAGTGCAAGCACAAAATACAACTACCTGCTCTCTTTTCCTCCAAAATTCAGCATTTTTGATGAAGCAGCAGCCCAATCAAGGTCAGCCTTGACTGGTTTTAGCAAAACCATTTCCTTCAGATTTGTATGAGGCTGAGAATTTTGGAGTTGCACAGTGAGTCCAACTTAAGTATTACGATTTGATGTGTGCTCCCTGGCAGAGGGTGGGCTTGGGTGGGATATCAGGAGGAAATTGTTCCTTGTGAGGGGGATAAGGCCCTGGCACAGGGTGCCCAGAGCAGCTGTGGCTGCCCCTGGATCCCTGGCAGTGCCCCAGCCAGGCTGGATGGGGCTTGGAGCAGCCTGGGATGGGGGAAGGCGTCCCTGCCATGGCAGGGCTGGGATGAGAGGGGCTTTGAGGCCCTTCCAGCCCAAACCGTTCCAGGACTGTGTGATCACTCAGTCTCCACCATTTCCTCTCCCCTGGGTGGGGCTGGTGAGGCGGCAGAGGCAGAGGGGGGAGCAGAGCCTGGCTGTGGCTGTGGCACAGGATCCCTGCCCAGCTCTCGCGGCACGGCTGCGGGGCCAGCGGCCAGCGGCCAGTGCCCGCCGTGTGCCCGCCACAGAGGGGCTCTTCTTCCCCAGAGCACGCCTGGCCACTCGGCTCAGCTCCTCCTTGGCCCAGAGAGCCGCAGGGAAGCCTTCCCTTGCGCTGGAATTCCCCTCAGCCCGCCGGCTCCAGGCCGGGGCTGCGCTGGCTGGGCTGGGCTCACACCCGGGGGGCCCGAGCCTGCGGACCCCCGGCGGGTGCTGGTGACTGCCCACACTTCTCTTTGCGGCCAGATGCCATGTCAGCGATGAACAAGAGCACCTTTCCGTGGTTCAGCCCATCACTGTTAGCCTGCTGAGCCCTCCTGGATCAGCCTGTCCCCAGCGCCGGGAGCTGGGCTGCTGTCCCACGGCTGCTGCTCCTGCTTGGTCATTCTGCTCAGGAGCTCAGCCACCACAGCCTCTGACAGTCTCCATCTTTATAGCTTGTTTCATGTTTTGAAAGATTTATTTGAATAAATTGCCAGATGAAATACTGCTTTCAGCTGGCTGACCTGCTGGGCTGCTGTAGCCTTCCAGCAGTGCCATCAGGGAAAATTCCAGCCTCAGAAGTTCTCCTGGTATAAACGAGTTGCCTCGGAGGTGTTTTGATGCAGAGCTGCATTAAGCAGAAAGGGGGTTTAGTGACAGTGGTTGTTGGTTAAAGAAGAAAAGAAAACTTGTGTGTGTGTTTGAAGGGCCGGGTTGTTTGCCACGGCTGGCGTGGGCTGCTCAGGGAGCGGGGAGCTGGGAGTGCTGAGCAGGGATGGCACTCCTGGCAGAAGCTGAATGGAAACCAGGGCTGCTGCCTGGTTCCTGTGCCTGGGAGAGTCACACTGCAATGTGGTGATTGCTGGCATGGGGAGCTGCTCTGAACAGGATGAAACTCGACAGGACAAGAGGACACAGCCTGAAGCCGTGCCAGGGGAGATTCGGGTTGGGCATCAGAAGGAATTTCTTCCTGGAGAGGGCAGCTCTGCCCTGGCAGAGGTGGTAAATCCCAGGATTTGGGAGCAGCTGGGCTGCACAGAGGGCGAGTGGCTGCAGAGCTGGGCTTGGCAGCCCCTGCTCCCTGCAGGTTTGGTTTGCTGATCCCTCATCCTCAGGGATGCAGCAGCCACTGGGATTTAAAGTGACAGCAGAGAGTGACCGCAGCTGCAGCTCAGCCAGGACGGGGTGGGAGGGAGTGGAGCGGGGTGAAAGCACCCCCAGCTCAGCACCAGCTCAGTCCTGAGCTCAGCTGGGGATGCTTTCACCCTGTTTCACTCCCTCCCAGCCAAGCCCCTGCACTGGGGAGGTGCTGTGGGCAGCAGATCTGCAGGGAAAACTGACACAGGGAAAACTGACACAGGGAAAACTGGCACAGGGAAAACTGACACAGGGAAAACTGACACAGGGAAAACTGACACAGGGAAAACTGGCACAGGGAAAACTGGCACAGGGAAAACTGACACCCCATCCAGGAACAGCTTCCTCCCCTGAACAGGGCTGGGCACCTTCCCTGCTGCACGGTGACATTTGTGCTCCTGCCCAAAGATGAAGAGAGGGGGCCTGGCCCTGTTCACCCAACAGAATGAGCTCTGGGAGCAGCCCAGGACCATAGCAAACACCATCCAGAGTTGCTCCTGTGCTCAGACACTCAGAGCTCCCAAAGTGCTGCTGGATCCTTGCCTTTGCCTGCGTGGGGTAGTTCTGGGCTCCCTGGCACGTTGGAGCTCCCTGGGCTCATGGCAGATTTCAGCAGCTGTAGTAGCACAGGGATGCTGAAGGGACAAGGGATTGGATTCCCTGGAGCCAGACCTTGCTGGGGAAGGCCAAGGTTTCCTTCTATGCAGGAAATAATTTAATGATTTAAGGTATTTCACAGAATCATGGGATTGTTTTTGTGGGAAAAGACCTCCAAGATCATCGAGTCCAACCCTCTGTAAGTAGGAAAGTAATTCCAGGCTTTACTGACGTGGATGTGGCATTATCCTTGGGGGCACTGGGCAGATTTGTGTGCACACACAGCCATGCCCTGTCATCCATCATCATCATCATCATCCACCTCAGCTGATCCTCGCCCAAACCACAGGAATGTGCAGCTCCAGGGCACCAGGCAGGGCCAGGACAGGGCACAAGGGGCAGGCTGGGGGTGACCATCGTGTGTCCCACCCAGGCAGGGTGAGGAGCATCCCCGCAGCCGCGGCGAGGGCTCCGGGGGCCTCAGGAACAAGTGGCACAAACTGGGGCAGAAGGTGTGGTTTGTCAGTGCCCTGTTATTAATAGTTAATCAGCCAGCTCTGTCTTTCAAAGCGTGTGGGCATGGGAGGGAATTGCCGGCGAAGCACACCACTTAACTCGCACTCGCCTTTCTGGCGCGGCGCCTCCGAGGAAACGCTCTCCAGGAAAACCTGGAGAGCTCATCGCGGGGACAGTGAGGGCCCGGGATAAATAGGATGCAACTGTTATTAACGGGCAGTCCCTAGGAACGGGGCTAAAAGATCCTCGGCGCTTGGACAATGAAATCGCGTCCTTGATCCGCGGCAGCGTGTTCGTCCCGTTGCCATGGCGACGGCATCCTCCAGCGATGCTCCCAGCTGCTCCTCACGTCCTGGGCTGGGCATTTGCATGTGAAACCTCGGCAGGGCCTTCCCCAGCTGCCATAGCCCATCCTTGTCACAAAGTGTCCCCATTTACCCCTGCCTCCTTTCCCACACTTGGTGAGCCTGGCAGCAGAGCACCCTGCCCCAAGGCAAACCCGTGCTGGCACTGCCGCCCCGGCTGGGCACGGAGAGCTGGCTGCAGAGGGAGAATTTACTGCAAATTGCCTCGTTTGGCTTTGTTCAGAGATCTGTGTCTGTGGAAGTCGGTGGTGGAGAGGGCTGGGTACCATGGGCCACCTCCCCCTTTTCACCTCTCCCCCTCCTCAGCTCTTTGCACAGAAGCCACGTGTGCCACCACCTGTGCTCATGGAATCCTGGAGGGGTTTGGCTGGAAGGGACCTTAAAGCTCATCCAGTTCCATGAGGGAGCCTCATGGGGACAGGGACACCTTGCACTGTCCCAGGGTGCTCCAGGTCCCGTCCAGCCTGGCCCTGGGCACTGCCAGGGTGGGGCAGTGGGTGACAGTGGGAGCTCGCTCGGAGTCGTGGTGCAGATCAGGACCCTGAACCCAGGGCCGAGCACAGGGAGGAATCCTGGCATTTGTGCTGTGCCAGGGACCGCCCTGGTGGTGTCCGGGCTCCCGGACCCCTCGCTGCTGCCCCGGGGCTGTGGGAGCCGGCAGCGCTGTGGAGGCACCCAGGGCTGTGCTGGAGCCGCGCTGGAGCAGAGCTCCTCTCGATGGCACCGCCAGCTGTGGGATCCACCGCCCCCAGGGCAGTTCATTCCGCCGCTTAATCGCTCTTGTTTTTGAAAACTGCGGCTTGTTCCTAATCCAAGCGGCTGCTGCAGCCCCCGGGGGCTGGCTCTGCGCTGCCTCTCTTCACTTGATTGAAGAGCCTTTAGCAGCTGATATTTTCTCTCTGTGAAGGCATTTGGGGATGACGGCCCTATCACCTCTCACTCTGCCCTCTGAGAATGAGAGGCTGAGCTCCTGGTGCTCCCTGGCAGGCAGCTGCTCCCACACCATCCATAGCCCCATCCCCATCCATCCCCATCCATCCCATCCCCATCCCCATCCCCATCCATCCCCATCCCCATCCCCATCCCCATCCCCATCCATCCCATCCCCATCCCCATCCCCATCCCATCCCCATCCCCATCCCCATCCCATCCCCATCCCCATCCCATCTCATCCCATCCCATCCCATCCCATCCCATCCCATCCCATCCCCATTCCCAATCCCATCCCATCCATCCCCATCCCCATCCCCATCCCCATCCCCATCCCATCCCATCCCATCCCATCCCATCCCCATCCCATCCCCATCCCATCCCCATTCCCAATCCCATCCCATCCCCATCCCCATCCCCATCCCCATCCCCATCCCCATCCCATCCCCATCCCATCCCTGGGATTTCCACCCCCTGCCCCGTGCAGGTTCCGCGGTGTCACTGCAGGACAAAAAACACAGACTTGCTGCTCTTTCTAAGGTAAAAAGGGACTTTTATTTTCTGACTCCAGCATTTATAGATTTCCAAAAGTGGCAGTGGGTTGGAGGGTGACAGTGCCACCTCTCCAGTGACACCGGACAAACCAACAGCCCATCAGATTTCTCCTCCTCCATGAAAGAATGCAAAACAATGAGTTATTTACAGAAAGGGTGTGAGAAAGTTCTACAAGAATGTCAACATCAGAGGGCTTAGAGAACCTTAAGAAATCAGGGAGACAGAGGGGCGAGGCTGAGCCTTCAGCACCACCAGGAGGGGGGAGCAGGGCAAACCCCTCTGCCCAGAGCCAGCCCCTGCCCCGGGCTGGCCCCCAGTGGGGAGGGGGCACGGAGCCCCTCTCAGGGCAGAGCCCAGCTGCAGAGCAGCCCCAGCCCGGGCCCAGCAGCAGGTGTGGAAGTGCTGGGGAGCCCAGAGGAGGCCTTGGAGCTGCCCCAGGGCTGGGTGTCTCTCACCCCACCTGCAGGGCTTTGGCTGGGGGCTCCTTCTGGGGGGAGCAATTTTGGCAGCACCTGTCTGTGGCTCTGCTGCCGTTTGCCATCAATGCCTGTTTGCAGGAATTCCTGACTGCCTGGGCCCTTTGGTGCCTGAGGGAGCTGCCCCAGCCTGCCTCCAGCCTTGGAATCAATGCCCTTTATTACCTGAGTGACAGAGCAGAGGATAAAGCACAATCTGCTGGCAATATTGTCTCTGTGCTGGAGGACAGAGAGGAGCTCACAGACCCAGCTCCTCCAGCTCAGCCCACCCCAGATTTACTTTCAAACCACGAAGGAAAAATAACAGATGGGGTAAAATGAATAAATGGGGAGTGAAAAGGGGCAGAGAGCATGATTGCTGTGGGTGCTTCCAGAGCAGAAGGGGCCTTAAAGCCCATCTTATCCCAGCCCTGCCATGGGCAGGGACACCCTCTGCCAGAGCAGGGCTCCAAGCCCCGTCCAGCCCGGCCTGGAACACTTCAGGGGGCAGGGAAGGAGGTGCCCTGGGTGCTGGGATGCTCCTGCAGTTGGGAAGGAGATTTCAGAGCTGGGAGCAGCACTGCTGGGTCCAGCTGTGCCCCGGAGGCCCCTGGGCCTGGGCAGGATTTCTCAGCTCCTCGCTCACCCGATGGGTTTTTGCTGGGGAAATCAGTGGAGGTGAAAATTTAAATGCAAACACAGAGCGAGGCTTTGGAGTGAACAAATTGGAAACCCAAGGCAGTGGAAGAAGGGGAAGAGGCCGTGACATGAAAGAGATTTTGTGGTCAGAAACAGCTCAGCCAAAAATGAGCTCGTTGTGGTTTTTTGCCCCAGGACAATTAGTGGATGGTTAATTTCTCTGTTTTTGAGGGATTTCTGGGTTGCTCTGCCCACGCTGCTCCCTCTGAGTCTGGTTTTGAGGTTTTGATTCTAGCAGGGGCTGGGCTGGTGGAGGAGCAGGCTGGAGGGAGCAGAGTGGTGCAGACCCTGGAGCCAGCCCCCCCTGCAGAGCTCAGGCACCCCAGGAGGGACGGGGACAGGGACTTCCAACAAACTCTGCCCCCTACGCCCCTGGCCCTGGGGCTGCGAGGGGCCACCTTTGTGTCCCCAGGCAGGAGCAGAGTGCCTGGCCTGGGATCTGCCAGGACACAGCTGTGACACAGCAATGTGACACCGTGTGTGTGATGTCACCTGTGCTGGGGCACTGACAGTGTGACACCGTGTGTGTGATGTCACCTGTGCTGGGGCACTGACAGTGTGACACCGTGTGTGTGATGTCACAATGTGACACCGTGTGTGTGATGTCACAATGTGCTGGGGCACTCCCACTGTCACACTGTGTGCTGTGTGTGATGTCCCACTGTCACACTGTGTGCCCGATGTCCCCCATGCTGTGTCACTCCCACTGTCACACTCCCACTGTCACACCGTGTGTGTGATGTCCCCCATGTGGGGCACTCCCACTGTCACACTGTGTGCTGTGTGTGATGTCCCACTGTCACACTGTGTGCCCGATGTCCCCTGTGCTGGGGCACTCCCACTGTCACACTGTGTGCCATGTGTGATGTCCCCCTGTCACACTGTGCGCTGTGTGTGATGTCCCCCTGTCACACTGTGTGCCCGATGTCCCCCATGTGTGGCACTCCCCCTGTCACACTGTGCCCGATGTCCCCCATGTGGGGCACTCCCTCTGCCCAGCCCTATCCCAGGGCACAGCACCCGGGGCAGCCCCAGCTGTGTTTCCATCCTGCCTGTGCCAGGCCAGGCTCCAGCTCCACAGGCTCTGGCTGCCGTGGGCCCCCTCGGGCAGGCACAGCCCTGGCTGTGGCAGGATGAGCCCTGCTGCTCCAGGGACACAGGACTGAGCCTGACACTCACTTTGGGCCAGGGATGGAGTGACAGGACCAGGGGCAGCAGCTTCAAACGGAGCAAGGGCAGGGTTAGATGGGATATTCTGGAGAAATTGTTCCCTGGGCTGGTCAAGCTCTGGCACAGGGTGCCCAGAGCAGCTGGGGCTGCCCCTGGATCCCTGGCAGTGCCCCAGGCCAGGCTGGACAGGGCTTGGAGCCACCTGGGACAGTGGGAGGTGTCCCTGCCATGGCAGGGGTGGGACAGGATGAGCTTCAATGTCCCTTCCACCCAGCCCAAGCCATCCTGTGATTCTGTGATTCTGACAGCAGAGCCCCTGGAGCCAAACCCTCCCCCTGGGACTCTGCTGCCCAGGCCTGTCCTGCAGCACGAGCTGCCTTCCACCTCCTTTCCCCCAAAATCTGGAGCATTTGGGGGGTGCAGTAAATAATGTCATTGGTAGGTGCTGCAGGGGCTGAGTTAATCCTTGCAGGCACCACTGGAGTCTGAAGGGGCACCATTTCCTCTCAGACGTGTCTCTGTTTCACTCTTGCAGAAGCTGAATAATTCTCTCTGACAGCTTTTTGCTTTTTATAGCAGTAATTAGTCAAAACGCATCGGCGTGACGAGCGCTGCCCTGGCACCCCTGCCCCAGGCTCAGGGAGGGCCCTGTGCACAACTGGGGGTGGTGACAAGGCCAGGGGTGAGTGGGGTGCCGGGCTCTGATGCTAAAATGGGCAAAACCTTGGCCTGTTTTCCTACCTAAATTTGCACTTGTGTTTTGAGGCACCTGGAGGGATCTGGGACGGCTGCTGGGGCCAGGCTGCTCACCCAGCCTGGAGGGAGTGCTGCACAGAACAGCAAAAAGTGAAAAACAAGGGACCAGAAACCGTGATTTCAGGAGTTCAGCTGGGGTGGAAGCAGGTAGAGGGATCTGGGGCAGAAACCAGGTGTTAAATGTGGTTTAGGTCCCAGTTAGCCCCCAAAATGCCACCAGATCTGGTCACGGGGTGACGTTGGTGTGACGCTGGCAGGACTGAGTGTCACTTCAGCAGCAAGTGCTGCAGGTGTGGGAAGAGTTCACTGAGGGGAAAGAGGGAGGTTGTGTGTCTGTGTGATTGCAGCTGCCCGGAGCCCCGGGCCTGGCCCAGCAGGCGCTGCTGGGGATGCACACCTGTCACCTGCTGGGGCCTCCTGCCTCCTTTGGGTCTGGAGACAAAATTAGGAGTCAGAGTTATCTGCTGGCTTCAGAATAGCAGAGTCTGGGTGGAACGGGCCTGGTCTGTGGCTCCTTGCAGAAAGCCAGGCTGGAATTAATCAGCTGAATGCTGTCTGTGCAGCGTGCAGCTCCGCAAGGGGCAGCCACGACAGCATTCCCGTGCAATATTCCCATGCAACATTCCCATGCAATATTCCCGTGCAATATTCCCATGCAATATTCCCATACAACATTCCCGTGCAATATTCCCATGCAATATTCCCATACAACATTCCCATGCAATATTCCCATGCAATATTCCCATACAACATTCCCATGCAATATTCCCAGTGACAACATTCCCATACAATATTCCCATACAATATCCCCAGAAACAACATTTCAATACAATATTCCCATGCAATATTCCCAGAAACAACATTTCCATACAATATTCCCATGCAATATTCCCATACAACATTCCCATGCAATATTCCCAGAGACAACCTTCCCATGCAATATTCCCATGCAATATTCCCATACAATATTCCCATGCAATATTCCCAGTGACAACATTCCCATACAATATTCCCATACAATATTCCCAGAAACAACATTTCCATACAACATTCCCATACAATATTCCCATACAATATTCCCAGAAACAACATTTATTCCCATACAATATTCCCATACAACATTCCCATACAATATTCCCATACAATATTCCCAGAGACAACATTCCTATACAATATTCCCATACAATATTCCTGTACAGTAGTCCCATACAATATTCCCATACAACATTCCCAGAAACAACATTCCCCTACAACATTCCCAGAGACAACATTTCCATACAACATTCCCATACAATATTCCCATACAACATTCCCAGAAACAACATTTCAATACAATATTCCCATACAACATTCCCATACAACATTCCCAGAAACAACATTCCCATACAATATTCCCAGAGAGGGGAAGGGCAGGAGCAGCCACAGCTTGGACACTGATTTTTAACTGATTTTTGATTCACAGTTCCAGCTGCTCTGCACCACTCACCTGGCACCTTCCTGCTCCCTGCTCTGCGCTCTCTGCCAGCTGCACAGCACTGCTTTGGCTTCTTGTGGCTTTTTGCTCCAAATCTTGGGAGCTGGAGCTGTTTTCCCTGTTAGGGATCCCTGTTCAACCACCCAGCAGTCGCAGCATCCTAATTGTGCTGCAGCCAGCCTTTAATCCTGTTAGTGCGTGTCATGTTGCTCTTGTATCACTCTAATTTTTAATCAAAATGTCATGCCACACCAGGTTAAGTGCCTGCCAGAGTCTAAATCTATTACATTGGCACGGTTGCCTTTATTAACCAATTTTTAAACTCATCAAAAGCTCAGACAGGCTGGACAGGGTTCATTTTTCACTGATTTTGGTGCCTGTTCTCTGCTGCCAGGGGTCCTCCCTGGACTGGGGTCAGGGGATGGGTTTGCCCATGAAGTCACTCCTCCTTATTTATTGCCAGAGTCCTGTTTTCCATCAGACTTGGGAGCCCTCTCCTGAAGGTGTAAAATGAGTTTCTTCATAACCCCGAAGGGCCCAAAGTCCCTGTCCCAAAGAAATTCCAATTTAAACGCTTACACCTGGACTTTGCCAAGAGCTTTGTCTTCCTGAATGCAAATGTTTGAATCCTGCCTGGGAGCTGTGTCCTTGCTCCACAGGGCAGGGGAAAACCGACTGGGCAGTGACTGATTATTTCAGGTTTGGCCCCCTGAGATGCCAGCTGAGAGCGGGACTGGGAGGCAGAGAAGTGTTTATTGTTATTTATTGTGCTGGAAGGGGTGCCAGTGCTGGCCTCTCCTGTCAGAGGGAGCAGAGCCAGGCTGCAGGTTTTCCTCCAAAACCTGTGGGAAGGCTCTTCCCCCCCACCTGGGGGCTCCCAGCCTACCAGGGCCTAATTTATGGTAATTATTGTTAATATTGCTTTTATGTGGCCATGTATTGTCTGAATTCCATAACAATGCAGCAGCAGACGTGAAGTGTTTCCAGGCTGGCTCTGGGCTCCCCGAGGCAGCATTTATTAAAATCTCCTTTTGTCCATATTTCATGTTTATTGCTGCCATCTTTAATTAAGGGAGGTAAATATTGCCGAGGGGGGCTGAGGGCCTTTTTAACGTGAATAATCAGAAATAATGGGTGGCACAAGATGTTGTGGGAGGGGGAAGGAGCTCCAGGGTGCTCCTGCTGCCTCTGCCTGCTCTGGGATGGGGCAGCTGGGCAGGGAAGGGTCTCTGCCCCCAGGCACTGGTGATTGTTCCCATGAACAATGAGGGAGGAGTTGAGCTTAGCTGGAATTGGATTTTTTACAGATTTCCTGCAGACTGGTGTGGCTGGGAAGGGACCTTAAAGCCCATCTTGTCCTGGGCAGGGACACCTTCCTCTGTCCCAGATTTCTCCCAGCCCCATCCAGCCTGGCCTCGGGCACTGCCAGGGATCCAGGGGCAGCCCCAGCTGCTCTGGGCACCCTGTGCCAGGGCCTGCCCACCCTGCCAGGGAACAATTCCCAATATCCCTCCCTGCCCTCTGGCAGTGGGAGCCATTCCCTGGGTCCTGCCCCTCCATCCCCTGTCCCCAGCCCCTCTCCAGCTCTCTGAGGTCTCCCCAGAGCCTCCCCCAAACTGAACTCAGGTGTTCCCCCTGCTCTGGCTGCTGCAGTGGGTGAAAACCCACAGTCAGATGCTGGTGTGGCTGTGCAGGTCCCAGCCAGGAGAGGGTTTAACTCAGGAGAGCATCCCCTGGGGAGGGCTCAGCTGTGCCAGCTGTGAACACCCAGGGTGGAGCCACGCTGGGGAGCTGCTGGGTGCCCTGCTCACCAAAGGAGGGGGGTTCCTGGGCTGTCCCCTGTGCTGGGTGCCCTGCTCACCAAAGGAGAGGGGTTCCTGGGCTGTCCCCTGTGCTGGGTGCCCTGCTCACCAAAGGAGAGGGGTTCCTGGGCTGTTCCCCCTGTGCTGGGTACTCTGCTTACCCAGAGGGGTTCCTGTGCTGTTCTCCCCCTTCTGAGTGCTCTGCTCACCCAGAGGGGTTCCTGGGCTGTTCTCCCCCTTCTGAGTGCCCTGCTCACCCAGAGGGGTTCCTGGGCTGTTCCCCTGTGCTGTTCCCCCTGTGCTGGGTGCCCTGCTCACCCAGAGGGGTTCCTGCACTGTTCCCCCTGTGCTGAGTGCTCTGCTCACCCAGAGGGGTTCCTGGGCTGTTCCCCTGTGCTGTTCCCCCTGTGCTGGGTGCCCTGCTCACCCAGAGGGGTTCCTGGGCTGTTCTCCCCCTTCTGAGTGCCTTGCTCACCCAGAGGGGTTCCTGCACTGTTCCCCCTGTGCTGGGTGCCCTGCTGACCCAGAGGGGTTCCTGGGCTGTTCCCCTGTGCTGAGTGCCCTGCTCACCCAGAGGGGTTCCTGTGCTGTCCCCTGTGCTGGGGCTCCTGCTTCCCTCCCATCCCTCAGCTGGATGTGGAGCTGCTGGGTCAGAGCTGAGTCACTGCTCAGCCCTGCTCTCCTCCCCAGGGGCTCCTCCTGCTGCCTGGGACAGGAGGATTTTTGCTCTCAGAGCTCAGCCCTCTGGAGGGGCTGTCTCACTTGTCCCTGGCAGGGCAGCTGGGCTGAGGCTGGCACAGCACCCCCGGGGCTGCAGAGTGCCCTGCAGCCAGCACAGAGCCCCTGGGACAGGAGCCAGAGGCTCTTTGGGCATGGTGGCAGCTGGGACAAAGGAGCAGCTGGCAGCAGGGGGCTGCAAAAAGGACAAATCTGCAGCAGGGGCTGTGCTGGGAGAAGGTGAGTGCCCCTGGGGGAGCACAGGGAGGAAAGGGATGTTCCAGTGGAACTTCCATGGTGCCAGGGAGCC
Organism: Haemorhous mexicanus; assembly: GCF_027477595.1. Taxonomy (NCBI): domain Eukaryota; kingdom Metazoa; phylum Chordata; class Aves; order Passeriformes; family Fringillidae; genus Haemorhous; species Haemorhous mexicanus. The sequence continues at coordinate 22,004,218 of NC_082353.1, forward strand.
CAGCAGTGCCCAGGCTGTCCTGGCAGTGGTGGTGAGGGGCTGTGCTGACCCTGGCAGTGCCCAGGCTGTCCTGGCAGTGGTGGTGAGGGGCTGTGCTGACCCTGGCAGTGCCCAGGCTGTCCTGGCAGTGGTGGTGAGGGGCTGTGCTGACCCTGGCAGTGCCCAGGCTGTCCTGGCAGTGGTGGTGAGGGGCTGTGCTGACCCTGGCAGTGCCCAGGCTGCCCTGGCAGTGGTGGTGAGGGGCTGTGCTGACCCTGGCAGTGCCCAGGCTGTCCTGGCAGTGGTGGTGAGGGGCTGTGCTGACCCTGGCAGTGCCCAGGCTGTCCTGGCAGTGGTGGTGAGGGGCTGTGCTGACCCTGGCAGTGCCCAGGCTGCCCTGGCAGTGGTGGTGAGGGGCTGTGCTGACCCTGGCAGTGCCCAGGCTGTCCTGGCAGTGGTGGTGAGGGGCTGTGCTGACCCTGGCAGTGGTGGTGAGGGGCTGTGCTGACCCTGGCAGTGCCCAGGCTGTTCTGGCAGTGGTGGTGAGGGGCTGTGCTGACCCTGGCAGTGCCCAGGCTGTCCTGGCAGCACTCCTGAGTCTCTGAGTAAAGGGAGACCTTTCCTCGGGGACTCATCTTCTGTCAGCCCTGAGATAATCCGATGTGATAGTGCAGGCACAATGACTTCATTACTGTAATTATTTTTATTGCCTCTGCAGGCCTCTGTTTTAAAATAAACTCAGGAGCCAGAGCATTCAATTCCATCCCAGCACTGGGGGAAGGGTTGGACCCAGGGCTCATGGAGGGCTTTTCCAATGTAAATGTTTGCATGGTTGTACCACCTTCTCCTCCTTCCTCTCACTGCATTGAAGACCTGAGTGCTCAGTCTTGCCCAGTGCACCCAGCTGTGCTGGCTCTGTGCCCTCTCCAAGTGACAGGGTGGGCCCAGGTGCTGCCACACAGGGCACACCAACACCAGGGGTTTCCCACTGGGGCTCTAGGCTGGGAAACGTTCCCCCAGAAGCTGGGAGCCCTGTGGCACTGGCAGGATGGACAGTACTCATGGGTGGGTCTCCTCAGGCCTGGGACCCAGCCCTGGCTTCTCCTGACGAGGTAAAACCTGCTGGCAGGGCTTCCAGCTGCCATGCTGGCTCTGCAGTGCCCACCCTCTGCTGGGCTCCCACCTCCTTCCAGAGGGTTCTGTCGGGAATGTTCAGCTCCCAGGCAGCTGGGCTGGCCCCTCAGAGTGTGCCCTGGTGCAGGGGGGCTGCTCTGGGGTGCAGGGCAGGAGGAGCTCCCCGTGGAGCTGTGGGTGTGCAGTGCTCCCTTTGGGGTGCTCAGCCCCATCAGCTCAGCCCCGTGCCCAGCACAGCCTCTGCCCTGAGCCCAGCCCAGGCTGGCACAGCCTCTCTCTGCCCTGAGCCCTGCCCAGGCTGATCCAGGCTCTGCCCTGAGCCCAGCCCAGGCTGATCTGGGCTCTGGGAGCTTAGGGAGCCATCTGGGCAGGGAACAGAGACTTTGCCCATCAACATGAGTAATCCCTGCCTGTAATCCATGTTTGCTCCGAGCTGCTGCCCAGGGCTCCTGCTGGCAAGGGACAGTCTGTGGGGCTGCTGGGGACAGTGGGCAGAGCCCTTGTCCTGCTCTGGGCTCACAACAGGGGACAGGGATGGGGGGCTCTGGGGGCTGGCCCTGCCCTGGGGACGTGCAGCAGGGCCAGGAGCTGCTGCTGTCAGCAGAGATCTGTCCTGAAACTCAGGTTGTGAACAAGCTCAGCTGCTTCTGGGCCCCTGGGAGAGCCCTGGGCCGTGTTTCTGTGGATTATTTTTATCTCTAAATATGAAATTCTCTCTAAGCAGCATTTAAAGCAGTGTCACTGCCCTGGCTGGGGTGGCTGTCTGGGACACTGACGTGGAATTCAGACAGTTTCTTTTCGTGGCTCTGATTTTTAGCAGTGACAAAGGAATTTGAGCTGGCTGGGGTCTGTTTGAGGAGCTGGCAGGGCTGGTGGCACTCTGTCCCTCTGCAGCCCCACATTCTTTCCAGGAGCAGAAATACTCCGAGGCTTCGGGCCCCCTGCAGCCCCCCCTCCCTGTCACTCACAGGTCTGGGGAGGGGGCATGGTTTGGATTTCGGTTGGAAATGGAAGCCCGGGGGGAGCTGGGAGCCCTCTGCCTGCTGTGCCCGCTGGCAGCATTCCCTGGCTGCCCTGTGGCCAGGCACGGGTGCCTTGGGGTGAGCCACGCCCGGCAGGGCAGAGTGCCGAGCCCTGGGAGGGCAGCTCTGGTCGGAACACAGAGGGATGGGGACGGGGATGGGCAGGCGCTGTGCGCGCCAGGGAGCGGCTGCTGCCGGAGCCTCCTGCGCCTCGGCAGCTCCTGGGCCCGCTGGTTTTGTCCTGGTTTTGTCCTCTGTTTGCCGCTGGAGCGTGGCATTGCCCTGGGTCCCTCCCGGGCTCGGTGTGTGTGGCCCGGGATGGGTTTGGCACGGGCTGTGGGGCTCTGGTGGGTCCCCTGGCCGGGACCCTCCTGGCTCCTCTCTGAGCCGCCCCTCGGGGCTCCTCTCCAGCCGCGCTGCTCTGTCAAACACGCTCTCCTGGAGAGGAGCTGAGATCCTTCACTCTGCCGGGTTTGATCTGCAAAGTAAACACGTTAACATCAAGGCAGCTTCCCGGCCGCGCCTGGGATTTGGGATTTGGGATTCGGGATTCGGGATTCGGGATTCGGGATTCGGCTCCTGCTCCGCCTTGGGGGTGCTGCTCCCGGGGAATGGGGCTGCAAAGAGCTTTGGGGGTGCTGCTCAGAGCATTGGGGGTGCTCGGGGTGATGGGGCTGCTCGGGGGGATGGGGCTGCTGCTCAGAGCTTTGGGGGTGCTGCTCCCGGGGAATGGGGCTGCTCAGAGCTTTGGGGGTGCTCGGGGGGATGGGGGTGCTTGGGGCAATGGGGGTGCTGCTCAGAGCTTTGGGGGTGCTCGGGGGGATGGGGGTGCTTGGGGCAATGGGGGTGCTGCTCAGAGCTTTGGGGGTGCTCGGGGGGATGGGGGTGCTTGGGGCAATGGGGGTGCTGCTCAGAGCTTTGGGGGTGCTGCTCGGGGTGATGGGGTTGCTGCTCCCGGGGAATGGGGCTGCAAAGAGCTTTGGGGGTGCTCGGGGTGATGGGGCTGCTCGGGGGGATGGGGGTGCTGCTCAGAGCTTTGGGGCTGCTGCTTACAGCTTTGGGGGTGCTGTTCCCAAGGGATGGGATCGCTCAGAGCTTTGGGGGTGCTGCTCAGAGCATTGGGGGTGCTGTTCCCAAGGGATGGGGGTGCTGCTCAGAGCTTTGGGGGTGCTGCTCCCGGGGACCAGGGCTGCTCAGAGCGATGGAAGCTCTGCCTGCAGGGTGGGATGCCTTCCTCACGGAGTGTAACCTGGCAAATGGCTTTGCTGACAGAAATCCCGGCTGGCCTTGTGGGCTGCTCCTCCACCCAGCACCAGGGAGGGTGCAGGGGGTGCCCAGAGGCTCTTGTTCCCTTCCCTGGCTTTTCTGGGGCTTTTCCATGAAGGGAGGATGGCAGGGGAAGCCCTGGGTGAGCTGGGGCTGGGCTGGAGCTTCCCCCGGGGCTCAGAACAGCATCTGCCCACAGAGCAGAGTGTCCTGGTGCCCGGCAGCAGGGGACAGGGCCCAGCCCTGCCGTGTCCCCTGCCAGGGCTGTGAGGCAGCCAAGGCGGGGCTGTGCCAGCGCTCAGGACAGAGCACAGAAATAAGGTCACTCGTTTCTGTTTGAAAAAACCAACAAAGCCAGTAATCCTGCTTCTGGCGTTTCGTGGGCAGCTGGGTCCTGCTGGACAGTGTGGGGAATGGATGGAAGAACAGCTTCCCTTGCCACCGAGGGTGGCACATCCTTCCTGCAGATGTTGCTGCAGATCCTGCCCAAATCCAGGGCTTTGCCTGGTGTGTTCCCTGGGGTGGGAGGGAACGTCCCCAGCCGGGGGCTGAGCTGGCCCCGGCACCCCTGGCTGAGCAGGGAGGTGGGGACACCCTGGGGGTGGCCCTGGGGCACCCTGGGGGTGGCCCTGGGGCAGCACTGCCTGCTCTCAGTCAAAGGGGCTGCAGTTCTGTGCCCTGCTCCTGCAGAATCCCAGCGCTGTGTCCCCTGGGTGTGTGCAGGGAGGTGTCAGCCCACATCACCATCCCCAGGTCAGGCACCCAGGGAGTGCCCTGTGCTGTCCTGGGTTCATCTGAAAAGGTCATGTGTGACACGGCGCGGGACTGCAAGGACAGAGGGGCCTTCTGGGGGCTTTTCTGTGAAAACAGAGCAGCTGAGCAAAGCCCATCCCTCTGCAGCTGGGGTGGCCCTGCTGGGGCTGTCTCTGCCCCCAGCACCCTGCCCTGCGGGGCTGCAGGGAAGGGCAGGGCACGGGGGCAGCAGGATGGCACCCTGCACACCCTGCCACTGCAGCCTGTCCCGTGGCAGAGCCACCAGCCCTGCCTGGGGCCGGGGTGACAGGGCTGTGCAGTCCCTTCCAGCCCGGGCTGTGGGTCAGCAGCTCCCGGCAGGGCTCTGCTTTCCTCCCAGCAAGGTCACCAGCGGTGCTGGCCGTGCCCGCAGGCTTTGCCTTTGTGCAGGGGAGGCAGCCCGGGATGGAGAGGCACGGGAAAGGGCGGTGCTCACTTCACAGGGCTTTTGTCGGGTCCCAGGTGAAAGCAGACATTTGCATTTAAATGAATATGTATTTTGAGACGTTAAACCCGGCGGCAAAACAAGGGCCTTGCTGAGATGACAAATGCATCTCTCCTAGTGCCTGTTCCCGTCTCTGCAGCAGCCTTTGGAGACAACCCAGGCAGCCCGAGCAGCTTCTCCTGCCTTCCTTCTCCCAAAACCACGGCCTGCTGTAAGTGCTGGGTGTGAGCTGAGCAGCTGAAACCCCGAATGAGAGGAGCTGTGGATCTGCAGGGGCTGTGGTGTCTGGGGTCCCAGCACCGTTCTGCAGCTCCAGGTCAGCTGCTCTTTCAAGAGAGAAAAACCTGCTTGGAAAGCCGGGGAAAGCAGCTGGCTCTGAGTCATCTGGGAGCCAAAGTGAGGCTTTTTGGCATGGGTTTTGGAGGGTTTTTATTCTGGCTGAGGGGTGAGCCAGGGCTCCCACGGCCCCTGGATGGAGCGAGTGGCAGCAGCACAGTGGTATGGCCAGGAGGGACTGGCCCCGGGCTGGTGGCACCGGGCTGGTGGCACCGGGGTGGTGGCCCCGGGCACGGCAGCCCTGGGGCCGTGCTGCCAGCAGAGTGGGCAGCAGGAGCCCTGGTTGGCATCTTCTGCACTGAGCTGGGGGCAGAGCGTCCCTCGGGGGTGGGCAGCAGGGAGCAGCAGGCTCCCACCGTGATGCTGGGCAGTCTCCCGAGCTCCCCCCAGCCTCCCGGGCTCACCCCAGCATCCCGGGCTCCCCCCCCAGCATCTCGGGCTCCCCCCCAGCATCCCGGGCTCCCCCCCCAGCATCCCGGGCTCCCCCCCAGCATCCCGGGCTCACCCCAGCCTCCCGGGCTCCCCCTCAGAGCCTCTTGGGCTCCCCTCCAGCATCCCGGGCTCCCCCCCAGCATCCCGGGCTCCCCCCCCAGAGCCTCCCGGGCTCCCCCCCAGCATCTCGGGCTCCCCCCCAGCATCCCGGGCTCCCCCAGCATCCCGGGCTCCCCCCCCAGCATCCCGGGCTCACCCCCAGCATCCCGGGCTCCCTCAGAGCCTCTTGGGCTCCCCCCCAGCATCCCGGGCTCCCCCCCCAGAGCCTCCCGGGCTCCCCCCCAGCATCTCGGGCTCCCCCCCAGCATCCCGGGCTCCCCCCCAGCATCTCGGGCTCCCCCAGCATCCCCACCGGGCAGGGCACTGCCGGGGCTGGCACAGCCCTCCCAGACCCCCGTGGGATCAGGGCAGCAGCGTTTTCTGCCGTGTGAGGTTTTCTGCGAGGCTGCTCTCCCCGGGGCTGGGCCCCGCCCACCTCACCTGTGCAGGTGCTCCCCACGCAGTGCCCAGCGTGTTATCCAGGGGTTATTGGTAAAAGAGCCTGGTTGTGGTGCAGGGTTCCATCCCCCAGCCCTGTCTGTGTCTCATCTGCTGCTCAAGGTGTGTCAGATTTATTGGGAACCTTCTGCTCTCTGGCCCTCTCTTGGTGTGCATCATTTACACCTGGCCAGGCTCTCCCTGGAAATCACCTCCTGTGGGTGGGAGCCCTCTCTCAGCCCAGCGTGTCCCTGGCTGTAGAAAGCCGAGTCCCGTTGTTAGTATTCAGGGAGCAGTGCACTTCTCCCAGGACAAGGATCTTGCCTGGCTGGGCAAATCAGAGTTCATTATCATGTTAATGTGACTGATTGCGGTCTCCCAGAAGGATCCCACATATGGCCACTCCTGTAGCACAAATCAAAGCTGGTTTGCCTCACTCGCAGGCTCCAGCTCCTCGCTTGGTGCTCTTTATTGAGGTGCAATTGTGGGAGATGGAAATATGAATTATTTTTGAACCTGGTCTGAATTGGGGTTTTGCCCTGTGTTTGCAGTCAGGATTTCCCCTTATTTTTGTGGTCTTATTTTGGCTCTGGTTTCAAACTGGGAAGCATGAGCTGAGCACCCCCACACTCCCCTGCAGGGATCCACGCTTTTCCTGGGAAATCATCTGGGGCAAGCTGTAATCCATGGCACTGGTTCCCACAGCTGTTCCCTCTCCTCCTGTCCCCATTCCCTGGCCCCAGCCCGACCCCCCGGCTGTCCCCTCCTGTCAGGAGTTTGCAGAACCACAGGGTCCCTCCTGAGCCTCCTTTTCTGCAGGCTGAGCCCCTGCCCAGCTCCCTCAGCCCCTCCTGGGGCTCCATTCCCTTCCCAGCTGCACTGGCAGAGCGTTCCAGGTTCCCCTGGGCTCCAGCCTGCAGGAGCAGAGCTCTCCTGCCGCAGCAGGCAGGGCTGGCTCCTGAGGAGAGGTGTCACACACCATCTCTTGGCCTCTAAACAATTCACACCAGAGCTGGGTGTGCCCAGAGCCCTTTGCATGCTATGGCAGGGCAGTGCCAAATTCAGCTAGAGCCACATGGAGCCACTCCAGGCTGCATGAATGAAAAAAGGGAGTTTGAGTTATTGGAAAAACCAATTTGGCTTTATGGAGAGAGATCTTCTGTGCCTCTCAATTACAGAGTTATAAATCCTAAATGTAATTCATAAAAGCTGCGTGGCAGCAGAGTGAAGGTGGCGTGTCATCAGTCACTGGGAGGGAAGGGCTGGCTTGTGGAGAGCTCTCAGGGCTGGAGAATATCCCCTGCATCCTCTGTGAGTCCCTGCAGGATCCAGGTGGGTGCCAGCCAGGAGCCTGTCCAGAACAGGCTTTGGAGGTGGGGATGTGCTGCCCTGCCCTGGTGGGTGGAGGGTGGGAGCCGGGGCTCAGCAGAGAGGGGCTTCTCACCCTGCAGGCTCTGCCCCAGCCCCCGGGAGTGGTGCAGGGCAGGCAGCAGCTGTGCAGCATCGTCCCACGGGCCAGCACCTCCGGCAGGCTGCAGGGAGCCCAGCAGGGGCAGGAGGGATGGATGGCCCTGCCCTGCCCTGCCCTGCCCTGCTGGGGCTGCCTGAGCCCCGGGGCTGTGCCTGCAGAGCTGCAGGGCTGGGCAAGCCCCGGGAAAGCACAGAGAAAGTTTTCCAAAGCCCTTGGAAGCTGTCAGGAAAACTGGAGGTAGACAAACCCTCCCCAGGTGCTGTGGGAGCTGGGAAGTGCTCCTGGCACAAGTTCCTGATTATTAACGGGTTAAAAATGTGCTCAGCTGCTGTCCCACTGCAGACTTTCCAAAATGAGGGCATTGGTGGCTGAAATTCCAGGATGGAGAGCCTGTGGAGCCTTCTGCATACGGCAGCATGTCAAGGTTTGGAAACCTGCGGAGGATTAAGAGGAGAATCGATAATCTGGGGTTTAAGGCTCCTCCATTAGGAACTTTCCTCCTCAAGAGCTTTATAAACTTCTGGATCCAACTGCCCAGATAAGTCTTGAAGACAGAAATTACTGTGTCAGCGAGGAGGAAGGATTAGAGATAACAGGGAATTAATACTGAAATGCATATGCTATAAATATAACAGGATTACACTGGAGTTATGTAAAAGCCCTTCTCCTTCCCCGAGTCCCCTCGGGTGGCCAGGGCTCTGCTGGGCAGGTGGGCAGTCCCCTGGGGTTCTGCCTTCACCTGTGGCTCCCAGGGCATCTTTTCTTGTCATCTTAACAGGACACAGGGAATGGCTTCGAACTGGCAGTGCTCAGTGGGAGATGGGCAGGAATTGCTCCCTGCAGGGTGGGCAGGCCCTGGCACGGGTGCCCAGAGCAGCTGGGGCTGCCCCTGGATCCCTGGCAGTGCCCAAGGCCAGGCTGGACACTGGTGTTGGAGCACCTGGGGCAGTGGGAGGTGTCCCTGCCGTGGCTGGGGTGGTCTCCAAGCCCCTTCCCACCCAGCTGCACTCCCCCCAGCCCCAGATCTCCCTCCTGCCCCACTCACCAGAGGTGCAGGCACAGCCCCAGCCCTGCCCTGTCCCTTGGGAACCCCTGCCCTGCCCTGGGGGAGCCCCCAGCCCCTCCTGGGGCAGGCAGGGATCCCATGGAGCACTCTGCTCCAGCTGTGCTCCTGGATTTCAGGGCTGCTTATTCCCTGCCTGGAAATGAATATTCTCAGGGCTATTTTTGCCCATTTCCTCCTCATTCCATGGCTTAGCAGAGCCTCTGGCTGACGGTGAGGGCTGAAGCTGTCAGTCAGGACTTGGCCCTGCCTGCAGAGCCAACACTAACTTTGTCTGAGGGATGATAAATCCTGGGCTCCTACAGCACGGCGCTGAACTTGGAAAATGAAGCATTTAAACCACAATATTGCAGTCAAATTGCTGCTGAAAATCTCTTCATGTTGGCACTGGAGCTGGAGGGTCTTTGATCTCTCCCAGCTCAGATGTTGCTGCCAAAGAGACTTAAGCTTAAACTTCACTTTGTAAAATAGACTTTTTTTGACGGTTTCCTTTAAAAAAATAATCTCCTCCTAAGCTCGGGAAGCAGGGACGAGTGGGCAGCCCACAAGGAGATTTCCAACCCAAATAACGCAGGAAGGAGCCACTTTCAGCTGCTTCTATTGCTTCTGTAAATCCTGGGCTTAATCCATGGAGCAGCTGGGGGGGAACATGCCATTTGAGCCCCAGGAGTTGGGAATGCTGAGCTGGGGCTGGGGTCTGGCTGGGGGGATGCTGGGGGGCTCTGGAGGTGGCAGGAGTGGCTGTCAGGGGGCTGGGCACGGGCTGGGCAGTGAAGATGTTTCCACAGCTTTGGGGTTGATGCTCTGCCACACCTGAAACAGCCCTGCCATGGCATGGGAAAGGGTCTGGGAAGTGGTTGTGCCTCCCACCTCTGCAGCCAGGACTGGGGCACAGGGCTCATCCTCACCCTGGGGTGGGACTGAAGGCTCCTGCCTGAACTGAGCCCTCTGCTCCTTTGCAGATGAGCTGCTATTTTTAAATCTCTTTTTTTTTTTTTGGTTTTTTTTTCCTATCTGTGTATGACCCTAATTTTGGCTGAGAAGCTTAGAAAAGCAAAGAATGCAAGGTTACTTTAATCTTCTTAAAGTCTGGCACCCTGCTCTGGGCGCCCAGTGCCAGGGCCTGCCCACCCTGCCGGGGAACAATTCCCAATATTCCCAATATCCCATCCCTGCCCTCTGGCAGTGGGAGCCACCCCCTTGCCTGTCACTGCAGTTCATGGTGCAGAGTCCCTCCCTGGCTCCCTCCCTGGCAGGTGTTGGCATGGGCAGCAAGCCCTGGGTGCCAGCCTGGCACGTGGCATGCCAGCGTGTGCCAGCGGCTGCCCGAGGTCTGCCGTCAGCCTGGGCACCCCGGACGGCTGGCCTCAGGTGCTGCAGACAGACAGGAGCCTCCTTCTGTGAGAACATGTGAAGATCCAAGCATGGGCTAGTTAAGCCGGTGTTATGCAATGGGAGCTCTTTTAAGTCGTGATTTGTAAGGGCAGTTCAGATAATTTCCTGAAAGACATTCTGCTAATGATTAATTTAGAATATGTTTAATTCGAGTTAGAGAGATCAAAGAGGGAGCATTTTCCCTGTAATGCCATCCGTGATTTCACACTTTCACCACGTTCCCTGCACCGGGGGTTGTCTGCTTTGTCCTTCCCGCAATTCCTCTGGGAGGATGGCAGAGGGAAGCGTTCTGCTTTGGGGCAGGGGAAGGGAGAGGAGCCTCGAGCACGGTGAGGTTCGCTCAGAGGAGGGACAGGGTGCTGCGGGATGTGCAATCAGCCCTCCCCTCCCGCAGCAGCGGCTCCAGGCGGGGCTGGTAGTCCTTCCTTGGGGTCCAGCTGGGATGATTCAGGAGCTCCTGGATCCTGTGCAGGGCCAGCAGCAGCAGCTCCAGAACCTCGGTGCTCCTTCCAGGGCGTGCAGCTGCTGCACGGAGGCCAGGGGAGAGCCAGGGATCCGGCAAGGGCTGCAGAAAAGGAGGCTCGGGGGGCCCTTCTGGGTGTGTCCAGCTCCCTGACAGCAGCAGGGACCCCCGAGAGGGCCGGGCTCTGCCGCGGGGAGCAGGACAGGACAGGGAGCAGCCTGGGGCTGGGCTCTGGGGGAGCTCCGTGGCGCAGAGGGCTCTCCCGCTGCCCGGGGCAGGGCTGCAGTCCCCGTCCCTGCAGGAGTTAAAGCCGTGCGGATGTGGCACTTGGGGCACGGGTTAGTGCTGTCCTCGGCAGGGCTGGGGCTGGTTGGACTCGGTCTCGGGGGGCTTTGCCTCCCTCGGTGTCCGTGAGTGCCTCCGGCAGGGCTGGGGATGCTCACCCCGGCCGGGTCCCCCTCGCATCCCGCCGGGGCTGGGCGTGCGAGGCGTGAAACTCTCTTTATTTACAACACAAACTCATTCCTGCGCGGCACCGAGCCCCAGGCACGGGCTCCTGCGTGCCCTGGGCTTCCCCCGCTGCCGTCTGCGGCTGCCGAGCGCCCGTTTGATCAGATAGCGCGCTCCTTTGATCAGATGGGGCGCGCGTTCCTTGTACGTGTCAGGAAGCGGCGTGTTCGTGGGAAGGGAGCCGGCAGCGGGTGTCAGGAGCAGCCTTTGATCGGCGGGGATGCGCGGCGGCTCCCGCACACCGGGGCTGCCGCCGGGCTCGGAACGCGCCGGGAGCCCCGGGGGAGGCGGTGATGGCCCAGACCGTGGCCGTGGGCAAAGCAGCGCGGGTTGGCCGGCCCGCCGAAGGGGAGGAGGACCAGGAGAGCTTTGGGGGTGTGGTGGCCAAATCTCTGCGCAGGAGCAGCCCGGGGGCAGAGGGGGCTGGCCGCACAAACCCACCTTTGTTAGCAGCAGGCTGGGTGAGGAGACGGGGGAGGAGAGGCCGATAGGGAGCAGATCCCGCAGGGGGTAATGCATTTTATCAGGGCCGTGATCTCCCCTACACAGCCGGCTCAGGTGTGGAACTTCCTCCCCGGGAGCTATCGGGACACCTGGGCCTGGGGCTTTTCATCCCTTCTTATGGGGCATCGCCCACTCATCTGCCCCTCAGGTGGGTTGGGAGAAGGTTCGGGAGCCGAAAACGTCACACCGGGAGCTGTGCGGGGTTTGGGCTGTCCTTGGTGTCACTTCACAAGCTCCAGAGCCCCCCCCACATCCCCTGGGCCCTGCCCCACCGCCCCTGTGCTGTCACCGACTCTCTTTGTCCTGCAGAGAGATGCCAAGGGCCAGTACCTGTTCGACCTTCTGTGCCACCACCTGAACCTGCTGGAGAAGGACTACTTCGGCATCCGCTTTGTGGACCCCGACAAGCAAAGGGTGAGAGAGCCCCCCTGCCCGGGCTGGGGCAGCGGGCTCAGGCCTGTCCTTGCAGCTGGAAACCAGGACACCTTTTAACACCGCGATCGGGCCGTTCACAGCTCCGTGCCGAGGATCCAAGGCTCCAGCGTTGCCTCGGGCGATGGGGAGTGAGAGCAGGAGGCAGAGGCAGGCAGGAGCTCCCGGCTGGGATCCGTGTCCTGCCGGCCCCGGGCAGCTGCAGCCGGGCAGAGGATGGGGCACAGACCCACGGAGCTGGATGCCCACGGCAGGGCTCTGGGAGTGCCCTGGGCTCCAGCAGGGCTGGTGCAGAAGGAGCTCCGGGGCCCCTCCGGTCCCCCCTTGCCCCTGGAGCCCCGAGGCTGTGCATGGGAGTGGCAGTGCCGGCACAGCTGTGGATAACAGCCCCGTGCTGCCCTCCCTGCCCATCGGTACAAGGCTCAGAGCAGCCAGCTCTGCTCCGGGGCTCCTCTGCCTCTGCTGCCCCAGGAGCTGGGCACGGAGCCGCTCCGCACTGCGGGTGGGACCTTCCTGCTCCCCGGCTCCCTTCCAGGGCCACTCACCCACACCCAGGGCTTTTCTCACCCAGAGCAGGACCCTCCTCTTCCTCACCCTCCCCACCTTGTCCAGTCATGGCTGTCAGGCTTTAATTGCCTTCTTTTCCTTTCAGCACTGGCTGGAGTTCACCAAGTCGGTTGTGAAGCAGATGCGGGGTGAGTGTTGCGGGAGGTCTGCGCAGACTCTGCTCCTTCCACCTTAGATGTATTCCCATTTTCTCCAGCCTGCCCCCTCGGGGGTCAGTTCCCAGCCCCTGTGCCAGGAGCAGCTCCCCCAGCAGCTGTTCTGGTGGGCTGGGAGCAGGGTTATCCCCACCAGCACAGGGCAGCAGCTCCAGGGAGAGCAGGACAGGAGGGATGGGGTGAGGGAGTGGCACTGGGGAGCGGGCAGTGGGCTGGGTGGTGGGTACAGAGCCACTGGCACTTCCCCTGGGCTCTGTCAGGGACCTGCCCTTGCCATGGTCCCTGCCGTGAGGAGTGCCTGCCCCTCCTTACCAAGGGCAGTCTGGGGGGAGCGGGGCAGGTGGGACCCCTGTGTGACCCGGCTCGAGGGGGGTGGTGCAGGGCTGGGGGACAGCCCTGGGCTGTGGTGACACGGTGTCCCTGCTCTCTGCAGCACAGCCCCCCTTCACCATGTGCTTCCGTGTCAAGTTCTACCCCACGGACCCCGCGGCGCTGAAGGAGGAGATCACCAGGTGAGCATGGGCACTGCCTGGGGCCTGGCCAGCCCCAGCAGTGGGCCAGGAGCACACCACAGGCTCCTTTTGCAGCCAGGAAAGAGCCACTGGGATTTCCCAGCCAGCCTGGGTGCTTTGGGATTGTTCCTGCTGTGGGGGAAAAGCACAGGGGTCCCCACCTGTGCTGGGTCAGCACCTGGAGCTGCTGTGCCTGGTGGGGAGCACAGGCTGAGGGTGGGCAGGCCCTGGCACAGGTGCCCAGAGCAGCTGGGGCTGCCCCTGGATCCCTGGCAGCGCCCAAGGCCAGGCTGGGCACTGGGGCTGGGAGCACCTGGGACAATGGAAGGTGTCCCTGCCATGGCAGGGGTGGCACTGGGTGGGCTTTAAGGTCCTTTCCTGCCCGAGCCATCCCTGGGCTCTGTGATAAAAGCCCCCTTGGCCTTTGGGTGCAGGCAGTTCCAGACCCACGTTCCAGGCAGAGCTCTCCAGCTCTGGGGCACAATCCCTGCTGCTCAGCCTGCTCCAGCTCAGAGGCAGGAGCTGTGCCCTGCCCCAGCACGTCCCCAGCCCGGGTGTCCTGGCCGTGCTGGGCCTGCCGGGCAGGGCTGGAGTGCCTGCAGCCCCCGGGGGTCCCTGCAGGCAGCCAGCCGTGTCCCCCTGGCGTGGGCAGCACGGCACAGGGCTGGCAGCACGGCACAGCTGGCAGCACGGCACAGCTGGCAGCACGGCACAGCTGGCAGCACAGCCCCTCCTGAGCTGCTGGCTTTGGGGCTCCTCCTGCTGCTCTGGCTGCCACAGGAAGGACACGAGAGCCCAGAGCTGCTCTGCAGAGTGAGCCCTGGCTGCGGGTGCCCAGCAGCCCTGAGCCCCGGGGCAGCTCTGCCTGCAGCCTGCACGAAGGGCTCTGAGCTGGCACCTTCTGTGGGGACACCTGAGAGCCCCCAGGGCCCCCCTCCAGGGCACCTGAGAGTCTGCAGTGCCAGGCCAGGGGGAATGGCTTCCCAGTGCCAGGGGCAGGCTGAGGGGGGATCTGGGGAGGAATCCTTCCCTGCCAGGGTGGTGAGGCCCTGCCACTGGGGCAGCCTGGTCATGTGTGCCCCTGCCCATGGCAGGGCGTGCAATACTGGGGAGAATTTTCTCCCAAAACCTGATCTAACTCTGCCTTCTGCCACCCCCACAGGTCCAGGCTGAGGCCCCCATGCAGGTGAGCTGCCCCTGCTTGCTGCCCTTTGAGGTGTGCCTGCAGCTGCAGCTAGAACCCGGGCTTAAAATTCACTTTTCCCTGGACTGAGCCCACTCTAATACCAATACTCTTTAATGTGTTTTATCTGTGAAAATTAATGGTTTACCTCATGATAAACTCAGATTTGAGCAATGAGGCGTGACCGAGGACTGCAGAGTGCACTCTGGTTATTTAAATTCATTTCTGAGCACTCCATTCTGCTCCTTCACTCATGACTTCTGCTTTACCAGCTAAAGGTTTTCCCAAACGCCACGTGACGCAGCCCAAAATGCTGCTGAGGTTTAAATTTATTGGGATGTGTGATCTTTCCAACACAGTTTGTCCTTTGACTGGGTGCAGAGAGAGGGATGGGGAGCACGGGAGGCAGCTGGCCCTGGGTGATGCAGCGAGCACGGAGGAGGGACGTGGGTGCATACACCGGGACCCAAAGGACACAGAAAGTTTGGCAAGGAGAAAATCACGTTTTGGGGGAGCTGAACATCCAGGGGAAATGCAGCAGGCACTGGAGGGCTCTGGATCATGAGAGCCTGGCCTGGGTCAGCCCAGCCAGTGCCACGTTGGGCTGCAGGGAGAGAGATGCCAGAGCAAGTGTCTGGTGGCAGGTGTTCCATGTCCAGATGTGTCCAGATGGGCTCTTTGGGGAATTTGAGTTGTGCCTAATGAAGGGGCTCTCCTCCTGTGCCCAGGTACCTGGTGTTCCTGCAGATCAAGAGGGATCTGTACCACGGCCGGCTGCTGTGCAAGACGTCGGACGCGGCGCTGCTGGCTGCCTACATCCTGCAGGGTGAGGCTGTGTGCCTGCAGGGGCTCCCTTGTCCTGCAGACCCTGCCACTCTGCACTGACAGCAGCTCACTGCACCTGCAGGGACAGGGGCACCACCTGGGCTGGGCTGGGGGAGGTGAGGATGCTGCTGGGCTCTCACCTGCGAGGCCACACCTGCACAGGGCGTCCCCAAGAGCAGCCCCTGGGCTCATCCAGCCCCTGCCCTCCTGCCTGCTCCTGCAGCTTGAGGAATTGATACATTTGGGACGGTGACCACCTGCTGCCAGGTGACAGCCACACAAACAGCAAGATGGACTGGATGCAGTTAATGCCTGGCAAGGGATCCCTCCTGTGGGAAGGCAGCGGGGTGGGAGCAGCATTCCTGGGCTGGGCTGGGCTGGGATGGGGATGCTCGCTGTGCCCTGGTCCTGCTGCTCTTCCCCACTGGATCTGTCTCCCACCAGCTGAGATTGGGGACTACGACCCGGGGAAGCACCCAGAGGGCTACAGCTCCAAGTTCCAGTTCTTCCCCAAGCACTCGGAGAAGCTGGAGAGGAAAATCGCCGAGATCCACAAGTCAGAGCTGAGGTAGGGGAGCTGAGGGGTCAGTGACACCCAGAGCACCTCCGTGCCCCTTTGGGATTGTCACTCATGTGTCACATCCAGCTGGGACCTGCTCCTGCCTCAGCCAGCACGGCCCAGGGACCTTCATGGGGACAGGGACCTTCATGGGGACAGGGACCGAGGCCCTCACAAACCCCTGCTGCCCTCACCCCTCTCCAGGGATGTGAGGGGTAGAGACCATCAGCAATCCCCATTATCCCACGGCTCTGCTGGTGCCTCTGGAGCTGTGTCCTAAAGGGTTCCCAGGGAGGGAAGTGGGTTTAAGCTCCCAAAACCCATCAGAGCTGTGTCCCTGTGTGCCAGGGGCTGCTGCTCTCCACCACCAAGCTCCCCTTTCCTTCCCCTGATGTTTGTGCTGCAAGCAGGGAATCCATCCCTAAGTTTGGCAGATGCCTTTGGACCCTTCCCAGTGCTGCCAGTCCAGCGTGGCTCCTGTGGATGTGGCTGGCAGGGGAGGGTGGGCCAGGCTCCAGTGCTGGGCTCCTGCTGATCCCATAAAAATGCAGTGGGAATGTGCTGTGGCTGAGGCATCCTCGTTAGCAGAGCCCCTGCAGCTGCCTTCCACCTCCCTGGCTGCCATGGAATATTCTTTTTTCCCTCCTGCAGTGGGCAGACACCAGCTACTTCAGAGCTGAATTTCCTCAGGAAAGCCCAGACTCTGGAGACCTATGGGGTTGACCCACACCCGTGCAAGGTAAAACAGCTCCTGAAGCCATTCCTGAGGCTGTTGCTGGGGTTGGACCCCTCTCTGTGGCCAGTGATGACCTGCTGAGGTGCTGGGGACTGTCCCCAGTGCGTTTGTCACCTGCCAGCAGCTCTGGAGCTGTGCTCAGGGGGCCATGCTGGGGCCATCAGCCTTGCTCAGCCCCATCCCTGGCCAGGGTGAGAGCACGAGGGGACAGGGGAGGCTGAGGGCTCTGGAACCTCCCAGGGAAGCTCTAGGAAAGCGTTTTCAGCACAGACAGCTGTGACAGGGAGGTCGATGCCCTCCTGCAGAAGCAGGACGTGGGAGGCAAGAACCAAGGTCAGTGACGTGGCAGAGGAGGCACCAGGCATGAATCTGGCTGGGACAGCCCATCCCTCTGCCCTGCCCAGCCCATAATCCAGTTTGCTGCTGGAAATGCTCTTGATTGACTGAGGATGTCACTGCATGTGGCTCTCTGCTCCCTGGTAATCCCATCCCATGCAGATGGACCTGGGATACAGAGCAAACTGAAAATTCAGGCAATGCCTGTGCTGGGCTTTTCCCTGGGGCTTTCCCTGGGTTGTACCACAGAAACACACAATTGCAGTAAATCTGGGGGGGTTCCCTGTTTATGGGCAGTTTCTGAGTGCCCAAGAGGCTGCTTTGCTCTGGATTCCCTCTGAAGCAGAGGTCTTGCCAGCAGCCACCCACTTGTGGCCTTTGCTGCTAGAGTCAGGTAATTGCCATCCTTTTACTTCAAGAACCTTTTGAACATATTTGAGTTACATTAATTAATGCTCCTGTGAGGACAAACACACACTCTTGTATGTCTATCAGCAGAATTCTGCCTAATTCATCAAGAGCTGCTGTTAATGTGCTTAAAGGACCTGGAAACCAAAGATAAATGAAGCTGATTCTTCTGTTCTCTCTTCCCCTGTGGACTGTGGAGAAGTTTGGAGGAGGGGTTGTTCCCTCTCAGCAGCCATGCTCAGTTCAGTGTCCCTTCACTCAATCCTGAGTGAATCCGAGACTCTGCTTCCTTCCCTGGAGGTTCTCCCAGATTTGGGAAAGAGCCAAAGCCCTTTGGGCAGCCCAGGCCTGAGCAGGGGCTGGCTGGGGCAGAGGCACACAGGAATGTCCCTCCTGTGCCAGCCAGGGATGTCCCTCCTGTGCCAGCCAGGGCTGAGGTTGGGCTGCCCCTGGGTGTGCAGGTGTGGGGCTGAGGCTCAGCACTCCCATTCAGCCTTGACAGCTGAGATGGACTTTGCTTCTGAGCACCCTCAGGAGCCCTCGGGGGATCCTGGGCAAACCCCCCGGGATGGATCCAGCCAGGGCTGCTGACCCCCAGCTCTTCGGGGATTTACAGCCCAGCCTGTCCCCGGGAGTCCCTGGGACTGGGGCTGGGCTGGCACTGACTGCTGGGGTTGGACTGGGACTGGGACTGGGACTGGGACTGGGACTGGGCTGGCACTGACTGCTGGGTTGGACTGGGACTGGGAGTCCCTGGGACTGGGCTGAAGGCTGGCACTGCTGGGGTTGGACTGGGACTGGGACTGGGCTGGCACTGACTGCTGGGGTTGGACTGGGACTGGGACTGGGACTGGGACTGGGACTGGGACTGGGACTGGGACTGGGACTGGGCTGGCACTGACTGCTGGGGTTGGACTGGGACTGGGACTGGGACTGGGACTGGGCTGGCACTGACTGCTGGGGTTGGACTGGGACTGGGACTGGGACTGGGCTGGCACTGACTGCTGGGGTTGGACTGGGACTGGGAGTCCCTGGGACTGGGACTGGGCTGGCACTGACTGCTGGGGTTGGACTGGGACTGGGACTGGGACTGGGCTGGCACTGACTGCTGGGGTTGGACTGGGACTGGGAGTCCCTGGGACTGGGACTGGGCTGGCACTGACTGCTGGGGTTGGACTGGGACTGGGACTGGGCTGGCACTGACTGCTGGGGTTGGACTGGGACTGGGACTGGGCTGGCACTGACTGCTGGGGTTGGACTGGGACTGGGAGTCCCTGGGACTGGGCAGAAGGCTGGCACTGCTGGGTTTGGACTGGGCTAAAGGCTGGCACTGCTGGGTTGGACTGGGCTGAAGGCTGGCACTGCTGGGGTTGGACTGGGACTGGGACTGGGCTGGCACTGACTGCTGGGGTTGGACTGGGACTGGGACTGGGCTGGCACTGACTGCTGGGGTTGAACTGGGACTGGGAGTCCTTGGGACTGGGCTGAAGATTGGCACTGCTGGGTTTGGACTGGGACTGGGCTGGCACCAATTGCTGGGATTGGACTGGGACTGGGCTGAAGGCTGGCACTGACTGCTGGTGTTGGACTGGGACTGGGACTGGGCTGGCACTGCTGGGTTGGACTGGGACTGGGCTGGCACTGATTGCTGGGGTTGGACTGGCTCAGGAGTCCCTGGGACTGGGCTGAAGGCTGGCACTGCTGGGTTGGACTGGGACTGGGCTGAAGGCTGGCACTGCTGGGGTTGGACTGGGCTGAAGGCTGGCACTGCTGGGTTGGGCTGGGCTGAAGGCTGGCACTGCTGGGTTGGACTGGCTCAGTGCCACCTGGGCACTGGCTGGGCAGGGCTCCAGGGAGGCAAGTACAGCTGGGGTTATCGTGTTCTGGTTAATTGCTATATTTAATAGATGTATATTTAGGACTTGGACGTCAGTGATCCTTGTGGGTCCCTTCCAACTCAGGATATCCTGTGATAATATAATAATAACCATATTGAACTATATATATTAGAGTAATTATATATACCAAATAATAGTGTGTGTCTATATAATAACTATATATACTTACATGGAGTAATATAGTTTAAAAAGATATATATAAATACGCATTAATTGCAATAATTATAAGATGGTATTATGTTAATAGCACAAGTTCTATAAATGTCAGTATGACATTTAATGTAGACAATTACAGATAACTGTGACTCAGGATATCCTGTGATAATATAATAAATAACCATATTGAAATATATATATTATATTAATTATATATACCGAATAAATAGCATATATCTATATAAAAATTATATGTACCTATGCAGAGTAATGTAGTCACTATATATATACATAAATATATATGTATATATATATGCATATAAATATATAGTATATAAATATATATAAATACATAATAAATATAATATATGTAAATATATTATGTAATTATGTAATTCTATTACATATTTATATATATATAAATACACATTAATTGCAACACTTATAACATGGTCTTATATTAATGGCATGAATTATATATATCAATAAAAAATTTAATGTGGATGATAACAGACTCAGGATATTCTGTGATAATATAATAAATAACAATATTAAACTATAAATATTATAGTAATTATATATACAAGTAAATAGTGTATATCTATATAATAACTATATATACTTGCACAGAATAATACAGTTACTGTATATATACATAAATATATAAATGTAAATAAAAATACACATTAATTGGAACAATTAAAACATGGTATTATATTCATACCAGGAATTTTTTAAATGTCAATATGACATTTAATGTGGACAATAACAGATAACTGACTCAGGATATTCTGTGATAATATAATAAATAATATTAAACTATATATATTATAGTAATTATATATACAAGTAAATAGTGTATATCTATATAATAACTATATACACTTGCACAGAGTAATACAGTTACTATATATATATACACATAAATATATATATATATATAAAAATGCACATTAATTGCAGCAGCTATAACATGGCATTACATCAATAGCAGGAATTCTGTAAATGCCACTATGCCATTTAAGCAGACACTGACAGACGGCTGTGGCAGCCTGCTGGCAGCGCTGGCACCTGGCTGAGGGGACAGGGGTGTGCCAGCTGTGCTGGTGGCCAGCAGCTGCACGAGCCCTGGCCGTTGCCTTGCAGGACGTGTCCGGCAACGCGGCGTTCCTGGCCTTCACCCCCTTCGGCTTCGTGGTTCTGCAGGGCAACAAGAGAGTTCACTTCATCAAGTGGTGAGTTCACTTCAGCGGGTGCTGAGCTCCCTGCCAGCGTGAGGAGCTCACTCCCAGTGTGAGGAGCTCACTCCCAGTGTGAGGAGCTCACTCCCAGTGCAAGCTCACTCCCAGTGTGAGGAGTTCCCTTCATCAGGTGCTGAGCTCGTTCCCAGTGTGAGTTCACTCCCCTCAGTGTGAGTTCACTCCCAGTGTGAATTCACTTCATCAGGTGCTGAGCTCACTGCCAGTGCAAGCTCTCTCCCTGTGTGAGGAGTTTACTTCCAGTGCAAGCTCACTCCCAGTGTGAGGAGTTCCCTTCATCAGGTGCTGAGCTCGTTCCCAGTGTGAGTTCACTCCCCTCAGTGTGAGTTCACTCCCAGTGTGAATTCACTTCATCAGGTGGTGAGCTCCCTCCCAGTGCGAGGAATTCACTCCCAGTGCAAGGAGCTCACTCCCAGTTTGAGCTCCCTCCCAGTGTGAGGAGCTCCCTCCCAGTGTGAGGAGCTCCCTCCCAGTGCGAGGAGCTCCCTCCCAGTGCGAGGAGCTCCCTCCCAGTGCGAGGAGCCCACTCCCAGTTTGAGCCCACTCCCAGTGCGAGGAGCCCACTCCCAGTGCGAGGAGCCCACTCCCAGTGTGAGCCCACTCCCAGTGTGAGCCCACTCCCAGTGGTGATTTCCCCCCTATGGGCTCCTCTCACTCCCTGGGCATCCCTGGGGTGGCTGAGGGGTGCCTGGCTGTGTGGGCACGGGGCAGTGCTCGGTGCACCCAGATCTCTGCTGCCCCAGGTCATTGTTCCCTACATTTGTCCCCATTAAACTCCGTTGTCCCCACGTCAGCCACATCCCAAACCCCCCGGCCCCCCGGAGCCTTCTCGGCTGTCCCTGGGTCACTGCAGGATGCCAGTCCTGGCCGGGGTGTCCCTGGCAGCTGGCACTGCCAGTGCCCATGGGACGAGCCCCCGCTGACCCTCAGCTCCAGCCCGGGCTGTCCCCACTCCAGCCACGGGTGTGTGAGCCAGGGCTGCTCCCAGCGCCCTGCAGCACCTCCTGGGGTGGAAATCGGGCTCTGGGCTGGGTGGGCACAGCTCCCACCTGCCTGTCCTTGTCCCTCCAGGAACGAGGTGACCAAGATGAAATTCGAAGGGAAGACTTTCTATCTGTACGTAAGTCAGAAGGAGGTGAGTGCTCCCCCCTCCCAGGGACATCCTGGGCACGGCTGCTCCTCCCTTCAGCGGGCTCTGGCATCCTGGCAGCAGCATCACCCTGCAGGGCAGGGACATGGGGACAGCAGCTGCAGCTCTGTGCCACCGCTGGGGTCACCTCCCTGCTCCTGCTGGTGCCCAGATGTGGGCTGGGGTCACCTCCCTGCTCCTGCTGGTGCCCAGATGTGGGCTGGGGTCACCTCCCTGCTCCTGCTGGTGCCCAGATGTGGGCTGGGGTCACCTCCCTGCTCCTGCTGGTGCCCAGATGTGGGATGGGGTCACCTCCCTGCTCCTGCTGGTGCCCAGATGTGGGATGGGGTCACCTCCCTGCTCCTGCTGGTGCCCAGATGTGGGCTGGGGTCACCTCCCTGCTCCTGCTGGTGCCCAGATGTGGGCTGGGGTCACCTCCCTGCTCCTGCTGGTGCCCAGATGTGGGCATTGGACCCCACGGCCCCCTTAGCCCCAGGCCACACGGGCCTCTGCCAGGACGCCCAGAGCTCCTGGCCATGCCCTCCTTGGGATTATTCCCATGGTGCTTCTTCATTGCCATCATCCCTCAAAGTCAGCCACAGCTCCTCTGGCTGGGGTTGCCTCCCAGGGGAGCCATCAGCAGGAATTCTGTAAAACCCCTGTGTTTCTGGCTGCTCCCAAAGGCTGGGGGGTGTGGGCCCCTCTGCCCATTCCTCACGCCAGGTGCTGCACCAGGCTGATCCCTGCATCCCAAATGGCTCCAGAGCAGGACCTGTCCGTGCCAGTGCCCTCTCCAGCTCTGTACACTCCACTCTTGGTCTGTGGGGTGAGCACCTCTCCCTCTTCTCCCCCTGACTCCCTGTCTTTTTCTTTTAGGAGAAGAAAATTGTTCTCACCTACTTTGCCCCGACACCAGAAGCCTGCAAACACCTCTGGAAGTGTGGGATCGAGAACCAGGCTTTCTACAAGTACGTGCTGCTTTGTGGGGCTCCATCCAGGCACTGGGGTCAGTCACTGGCCATGTGGCATGTCCCAGTGGTCAGTCACTGGCCGTGTGGCATGTCCCAGTGGTCAGTCACTGGCCGTGTGGCATGTCCCAATGGTCAGTCTCTGGCCATGTGGCATGTCCCAGTGGTCAGTCACTGGCCCTGTGGCATGTCCCAATGGTCAGTCACTGGCCGTGTGGCACCTGGTCCCAGTGGTCAGTCTCTGGCCATGTGGCATGTCCCAGTGGTCAGTCACTGGCTGTGTGGCACCCTGTCCCAGTGGTCAGTCACTGGCCCTGTGGCATGTCCCAGTGGTCAGTCACTGCCATGTGGCATGTCCCAGTGGTCAGTCACTGGCAATGTGGCATGTCCCAGTGGTCAGTCACTGGCCCTGTGGCATGTCCCAGTGGTCAGTCTCTGGCCATGTGGCATGTCCCAGTGGTCAGTCACTGGCCGTGTGGCTCCCTGTCCCAGCGGTCAGTCACTGGCCATGTGGCATGTCCCAGTGGTCAGTCACTGGCCCTGTGGCATGTCCCAGTGGTCAGTCACTGGCCATGTGGCATGTCCCAGTGGTCAGTCTCTGGCCGTGTGGCACCCTGTCCCAGTGGTCAGTCTCTGGCCGTGTGGCACCTGGTCCCAGTGGTCAGTCTCTGGCCGTGTGGCACCCTGTCCCAGTGGTCAGTCACTGGCCATGTGGCCTGTCCCAGTGGTCAGTCACTGGCCATGTGGCCTGTCCCAGTGGTCAGTCTCTGGCCGTGTGGCACCCTGTCCCAGTGGTCAGTCACTGGCCATGTGGCCTGTCCCAGTGGTCAGTCACTGGCCATGTGGCATGTCCCAGTGGTCAGTCACTGGCCCTGTGGCATGTCCCAGTGGTCAGTCACTGGCCGTGTGGCATGTCCCAGTGGTCAGTCACTGCCATGTGGCATGTCCCAGTGGTCAGTCACTGGCCCTGTGGTATGTCCCAGTGGTCAGTCACTGGCCATGTGGCTCCCTGTCCCAATGGTCAGTCACTGGCCGTGTGGCATGTCCCAGTGGTCAGTCACTGGCCGTGTGGCACCCTGTCCCAGCGGTCAGTCACTGGCCATGTGGCACCCTGTCCCAGTGGTCAGTCACTGCCGTGTGGCATGTCCCAGTGGTCAGTCACTGCCGTGTGGCATGTCCCAGTGGTCAGTCACTGGCCCTGTGGCATGTCCCAGTGGTCAGTCACTGGCCCTGTGGCACCCTGTCCCAGTGGTCAGTCACTGGCCCTGTGGCATGTCCCAGTGGCCCTGGCAGAGCCACCAGCCACCAAAAGCCCCGGTGCCCTGGCTGGGGCCTCTGCCCTGCAGGGTCCCTCCTTTCCCAGCCCCTCGGTGCTCATCCCCCTCAGCAAAGCCCCATCAGGAAATTGTACCCAGTTCTTTGGGATGAAGGCCGGAATGCCAAGCAGCACCATCCTGCTCAGGCCATTCTGAACCCGGGCCACTTTGTGCCTGGTAACGAGCTTTATTTTAATCAGCAAGCTGCGAGACAGAGCATGCGGTGCATTCCCACCGGGAATTCTGCAATCAGCAGCTGCAATCAGCAGGTTTCACTCCTCATTACACCAACGTGAAATGAAATTGCAGCATTGCTTTACAAATCTCTCTGTGATTAATCGTGGCAGTGGATGGCTGCTGGGTCCTGTACCCTGCGGGGGGACCATGGGCTGGCCTGGGGTGCTGCTGGGCACTCCTGGGGCGAGGGATCAGCTCCTGGGGGCTGGGGAGGAGATGGGATGGTCCCTCTGGGCATCTTCACCCACCCTGCCCAGGAGGGGCTGAGTCTGTCACCCTGCACTTCCCAGGCCATGGGGGGCTTTCAGACCCTGGAGAGTGCCAGTCCCTGCTCGTGGGTGTCACTGCTGGCCCCAGAGTGCCATGGGTACACATGGGTGTCACCGCTGGCCCCAGAATGCCAGTCCTGCTCATGGGTGTCACTGCTGGCCCCAGAGTGCCAGTCCCTGCTCGTGGGTGTCGCTGCTGGCCCCAGAGTGCCAGTCCCTGCTCGTGGGTGTCACTGCTGGCCCCAGAGTGCCAGTCCCTGCTCGTGGGTGTCACTGCTGGCCCTGGAGAGTGCCAGTCCTGCTCGTGGGTGTCACTGCTGGCCCCAGAGTGCCAGTCCCTGCTCATGGGTGTCACTGCTGGCCCCAGAGTGCCAGTCCTGCACATGGGTGTCACTGCTGGCCCCAGAGTGCCAGTCCTGCTCGTGGGTGTCACTGCTGGCCCCAGAGAGTGCCAGTCCTGCTCATGGGTGTCACCGCTGGCCCCAGAGAGTGCCAGTCCTGCACATGGGTGTCACTGCTGGCCCTGGAGAGTGCCAGTCCTGCACATGGGTGTCACTGCTGGCCCTGGAGAGTGCCAGTCCTGCTCGTGGGTGTCACTGCTGGCCCCAGAGTGCCAGTCCTGCTCGTGGGTGTCACTGCTGGCCCCAGAGTGCCAGTCCTGCTCGTGGGTGTCACTGCTGGCCCCAGAGTGCCAGTCCTGCACATGGGTGTCACCGCTGGCCCCAGAGTGCCAGTCCTGCTCGTGGGTGTCACTGCTGGCCCCAGAGTGCCAGCCCTGCTCGTGGGTGTCACTGCTGGCCCCAGAGTGCCAGTCCCTGCTCGTGGGTGTCACCGCTGGCCCCAGAGTGCCAGTCCTGCTTGTGGGTGTCACCGCTGGCCCCAGAGTGCCAGTCCTGCACATGGGTGTCACTGCTGGCCCCAGAGAGTGCCAGTCCTGCACATAGGTGTCACTGCTGGCCCTGGAGAGTGCCAGCCCTGCTCGTGGGTGTCATCGCTGGCCCCAGAGTGCCAGTCCCTTCTCATGGGTGTCACTGCTGGCCCCAGAGTGCCAGTCCTGCTCGTGGGTGTCACTGCTGGCCCCAGAGTGCCAGTCCTGCTCGTGGGTGTCACTGCTGGCCCCAGAGAGTGCCATGGGTACACGTGGGTGTCACTGCTGGCCCCAGAGTGCCAGTCCCTGCTCGTGGGTGTCACTGCTGGCCCTGGAGAGTGCCAGTCCCTGCTCGTGGGTGTCACCACTGGCCCCAGAGTGCCAGTCCTGCACATGGGTGTCACTGCTGGCCCCAGAGTGCCAGTCCTGCTCGTGGGTGCCACTGCTGGCCCTGGAGAGTGCCAGTCCTGCACATGGGTGTCACCGCTGGCCCCAGAGTGCCAGTCCCTGCTCGTGGGTGTCACTGCTGGCCCCAGAGTGCCAGTCCTGCACATGGGTGTCACTGCTGGCCCCAGAGTGCCAGTCCTGCTCGTGGGTGTCACTGCTGGCCCCAGAGTGCCAGCCCTGCTCGTGGGTGCCACTGCTGGCCCTGGAGAGTGCCAGTCCTGCTCGTGGGTGTCACTGCTGGCCCCAGAGTGCCAGTCCTGCTCGTGGGTGTCACCGCTGGCCCCAGAGTGCCAGTCCCTGCTCGTGGGTGTCACTGCTGGCCCCAGAGTGCCAGTCCATGCACATGGGTGTCACTGCTGGCCCTGGAGAGTGCCAGCCCTGCTCGTGGGTGTCACTGCTGGCCCCAGAGTGCCAGTCCCTGCACATGGGTGTCACTGCTGGCCCCAGAGTGCCAGTCCATGCACATGGGTGTCACTGCTGGCCCCAGAGAGTGCCAGTCCCTGCTCATGGGTGTCACTGCTGGCCCCAGAGAGTGCCAGTCCCTGCTCGTGGGTGTCACCGCTGCCCCCAGAGTGCCAGTCCCTGCTCGTGGGTGTCACTGCTGGCCCCAGAGTGCCAGTCCCTGCACATGGGTGTCACTGCTGGCCCCAGAGTGCCAGTCCCTGCTCATGGGTGTCACTGCTGGCCCCAGAGAGTGCCAGTCCCTGCTCGTGGGTGTCACCGCTGGCCCCAGAGTGCCAGTCCTGCTCGTGGGTGTCACTGCTGGCCCCAGAGTGCCAGTCCTGCACATGGGTGTCACTGCTGGCCCCAGAGTGCCAGCCCTGCTCGTGGGTGTCACCGCTGGCCCTGGAGAGTGCCGTGGGTACACGTGGGTGTCACTGCTGGCCCCAGAGTGCCAGTCCCTGCTCGTGGGTGTCACTGCTGGCCCCAGAGTGCCAGTCCTGCTCGTGGGTGTCACTGCTGGCCCCAGAGTGCCAGTCCTGCTCGTGGGTGTCACTGCTGGCCCCAGAGTGCCAGTCCCTGCTCGTGGGTGTCACTGCTGGCCCCAGAGTGCCAGTCCTGCACATGGGTGTCACCGCTGGCCCCAGAGTGCCAGTCCTGCTCGTGGGTGTCACCGCTGGCCCTGGGGCCTGGCAGGAGCCGTGGCCTGAGCCCCCTGCAGAGCCCTTGGCAGTGGGTCCATCCTGGCTGCCACCAGGGATGGGCTGTGTGGCTGCAGGTGCCGTGTCCTACCAGCCAGTGCCACCCAGCCCTGCCAGCAGCGGGGTGACACCCCCAGGGCTCTGCTGCTGTCACCTGGCCTCGCTGTGATGCTCCCAGAGCTCGGCAGGATTCTCACAGCACTCCTGGGCTGTTGCAGGTTGGAGAAGTCGAGCCAGGTGCGGACAGTGTCCAGCAGCAACCTGTTCTTCAAGGGAAGCCGCTTCCGCTACAGGTAAACCCTGGCTCAGGTAAACCCTGGCTCAGGTAAACCCTGGCGCAGGTAAACCCTGGCGCAGGTAAACCCTGGCTCAGGTAAACCCTGGCTCAGGTAAACCCTGGCGCAGGTAAACCCTGGCTCAGGTAAACCCTGGCTCAGGTAAACCCTGGCTCAGGTAAACCCTGGCGCAGGTAAACCCTGGCTCAGGTAAACCCTGGCGCAGGTAAACCCTGGCTCAGGTAAACCCTGGCTCAGGTAAACCCTGGCTCAGGTAAACCCTGGCGCAGGTAAACCCTGGCGCAGGTAAACCCTGGCTCAGGTAAACCCTGGCGCAGGTAAACCCTGGCGCAGGTAAACCCTGGTACAGGTAAATCCTGGTACAGGTAAATCCTGGTACAGGTAAACCCTGGCAGGAGCAGCTGCTGGGTGTGCTGCTGTGTGCTCCTTGGGGAGCAGTTGGGGCTGCAGTGCCCCAGGAACACCTCAGGGTCTTACAGAGACCCCCCCCCATTGCAGTGCTGACCCCACAGGCCACCTCTGCCACTGTCTCTGTGTCACAGAGGCCACCCCTGCCCCAGCTCACAGGAGAGGGTGTGGAGGGACAGGATGGAGGATGGCAGACCTGGGGGTTGAGAACAACGAGGTGTGAAACAAATCACCACTATCCCTAAATTCCTGTGCTGAGCTGCTGGAGTGAGAGCCTGGACCAGGCACCTGGTGTCTGTGTCCCCTCACCGAGCACAGTGCTGGCACCCTCCTCACTGGCAGGGGAGGTCCTGGATGCCCATGTTGTGTCCATCTCAGCTGAGGGGAGGTGACCCCTGGTGTCCAGCATCCCGTGCCAGAAGAATCAGCAAAATATGGTGGCAGAGGTGTCAGCCCAGCCTTCTCCTTCGCCCCCATTCCCCTGGAGAAAGCATTTCTGCTTTCCCCTGGAGCTGTGTGGGGAGGGGCCCAGGCTGTGCACGGGGTGCCCACGTGGCTGCCAGGGCTGTGCTCTTGTCCTCACCTCTGCTGCTCTTGACCCACCTGCAGCGGCCGCGTCGCCAAGGAGGTGATGGAGTCCAGCGCCAAGATCAAGAGGGAGCCCCCCGAGATCCACCGGTGAGAGCCTGGCAGCAGCTCCCAGGGGTGGGAGCCCGGGCTGGGAGCGTGGCCAGAGGGCTGCTGTGAGCCCAGGGACTGCCGTGTGCCCGGGGTGGGAGCGTGGCCAGGGCACTGCCCAGGGTGGGAGCAGGCCCAGGGCACTGCCCAGGGTGGGAGCATGGCCAGGGCACTGCCATGGGTGGGAGCGTGCCCAGGGCACTGCCATGGGTGGGAGCGTGGTCAGGGCACTGCCATGGGTGGGAGCGTGGTCAGGGCACTGCCATGGGTGGGAGCAGGCCCAGGGCACTGCCATGGGTGGGAGCATGCCCAGGGCACTGCCATGGGTGGGAGCAGGCTCAGGGCACTGCCATGTGCCCAGGGTGGGAGCGTGGCCAGGGCACTGCCATGGGTGGGAGCAGGCTCAGGGCACTGCCATGTGCCCAGGGTGGGAGCGTGGCCAGGGCACTGCCATGGGTGGGAGCAGGCCCAGGGCACTGCCACGTGCCCAGGGTGGGAGCGTGGCCAGGGCACTGCCATGGGTGGGAGCAGGCCCAGGGCACTGCCATGTGCCCAGGGTGGGAGCGTGGCCAGGGCACTGCCATGTGCCCAGGGTGGGAGCATGCCCAGGGCACTGCCCAGGGTGGGAGCATGCCCAGGTCACTGCCATGGGTGGGAGCAGGCCCAGGGCACTGCCATGTGCCCAGGGTGGGAGCAGGCCCAGGGCACTGCCATGTGCCCGCAGCGCTGGCTCTGTCCTGGCCCTGATCCTGTCCCCACTCCTGTCCCCAGGGCCGGGCTGGTGCCCAGCAGGAGCTGCCCCTCCATCACGCACGGCCCCCGGCTGAGCAGCGTGCCCCGCACCCGGCGGAGAGCCGTCCACATCTCCATCATGGAAGGTAGGACACGGGGCAGCCCTGCCCAGCATGCTGGGGCAGGGGAACACACACACCTGGGCACCTGCAGGGACAGGGACACACGGACAGGGGCACACAGACACAGGGGTGCACACAGACACCGTTACACAGACAGACACAGGCACACAGATGCATGTACACACAGTGTGCACACACACACACACACGTGCACACACACACATGCACTATGTCCAGCTGGGGCCGCAGCCCCAGTGCCTTGTCCTCAGCAAAGCTGGTGTCTCACCAGGCTGGAGGGGGGAGGCTGCTCCTCCCCATGCTGGGCTGTGTCAGAGGAGGATGCACTGGGAAGAAGGTCTGGCAAAAGGCAAAACACTGGGAGAAGCTGTGGAGGGCTGGGGACATGCTGGGGGCTGTGGCTGTGCTGCTGGTGGTGGCTGTTACCTGCTGGTGACAGTGTCCAACTCACAGTGACATGGCTGTTCCCTGCCCCTGGATGGGGCCAGCCCTGACCCAGCACAGCCCAGTCCTGATCCTGGTCTTGGTCCTGGTCCCGGGATGCAGGCAGGGACAGGGACTGTCTGCCCCATGGGCGGGATTTAATTCCACCAAGGGATCCCTGGGTCGGTGGCTGTGCCAGTTTTGGGGATGGAAGCAGACAGGGTCACCTCTGCCACCCAGTTCCATGTGACAGTCTGTCCCCCAGATGCCACTGGGAAGCTGCCAGTGCATTAAATCACCTCCCACCATAAATCACCCCGAGCTGGTTCCACCCCTTTGCTTTTCCTCACTCTCACCTCAGCTCGGTCCCGTGGGAATGCGGGTGCCCAAAATAGTGCTGAGCCCGGGGCCGGCAGCAGTGCCGCCCTCAGAGCCGTCCCCGCGCTCCTCGTGTCCCCGTGCCACCATGGTGAAGTGCCTGGTAAAGATCAAGACCAGGGTCAGCGTGCACCTGTGGCTCATCAACCACTGCTGCCGGGCCGTGCGGGTGCGGGTGCTGGCGCTGGGGCCGCGGCTGCTCTCCCGGGCCCTGGGCATCCTGCCCCTGCTCCCCGCTGCCCCCGGCCTCGGCCACGACGCTGCCTGCGGCCCTGGGGACCCACCTGAGCCAGGTAACGCTGCGCCGCGGGGTCTGGGTCTCCTGAAGCGCCCCGGGGTTCCCAGGGACTGTGGTCCTGTAGTCAGCTGGTGAGCAGGTGGGGTGCAGGAATGAATGTGGGGTGCAGGAATGAATGTGGGGTGCAGGAATGAATGTGGGGTGCAGGAATGAATGTGGGGTGCAGGGTATGCGTGGCAGGGAGTGGGCTGGGGTCTCCTGGACTCCAGGTTGTTGTTACCACAGAGCAGCTCTGGTGGTTGGGCTGGACTCAGATTTCCAGGATTTTCCAGCTTCTGCTGCCAGTCCTGCGGAAGCAGATGGCAGGAGGGTTTGGGTCTGGGGGCCAGCACTGCTGTCACTGTGTGATGGGCAGTGGCACCCCCTCAGGGGCTGTCCCCCACGTCAGGGACACAGTGGGTGCCGTGGGGAGCGTTCCCATGAGAGGGGAGAGCGCAGAGCTGGCAGGGTGAGAGCGTGTTCCCTCCTCACTGCCCGGGAGCACAGCGTTGCTGTGGCACTCATCCGGGCAGCGCTCACAAAGGAGAGGCTGCAAATCCCCGGGAATGCGGCCGGATGAGCTCCGGGTGTTCCCCTTCACCCTCCGGCAGCCAGGCCGTGGTGACAGCTTGTCGAGGTGCTTTAGTGCACTGTGCTCTTCCCCCGGTGACAGGTCCAGCCCCGTCCCTCTCCAGCCGCTTGCAGGGTGGCCTGGGGACCAGCTGGTCCCCACCATGACCTTCAGACACCCTCCCTGGAGCTGGGGCCACTGCAATGGCAGAGTTCCTATCCCCCCCGCCTGCCAGAACTACCTGAAACAAGTCCCTTATATGCGTGGTTTCTTGGAATTTGGGGATTTGGAGGAGGTGATGGTAGGGGCAGGAATTCCTTGGCACAAAGGACCAAAGCTCAGTCTGGTACAGGGCCGGGAGCTGGCACAGGGGCTGGCACAGAGCTCCTGCCACGGCTCCTGCTGGGGTGTGAGCGATGTAAAACATTTGGTTTGTGGTGAACTCAGAGCAGCCTGTGCTGCAGGGGCTGCTGCACGTGCCGGGGACACCTCCCCTGTGTGCTGGGGGACACCCACCCCCACCAGCCCAGCACGACCCTCTGTTCATGCACCTCCCACCCGGGGTTCTCATCACTGCCACCCATCCCTGCCCCCCGTGCTGCCGAGCCCCCAGCCCGTTCCCGTCTGTGTCACCTGTCCCAGGCAGGTGCCCGTGGTGCCACGGTGCCACGGCTGACGCTGCCAGCGGCAGAGGGGCCCCAAGCACTGTGGGCAGCTGCCAGGGGGACTGTCACTGTCACCTCAGGGCAGCTACAGCCCGCGGGTGCGTGTGATCGGAACAGCCCGGACCCTGCCGCGGTCCCGGCTGGCAGCCAGGGGCTGGTGGCGCCAGTGACAAACCAGGCGGGTGTGGAGGTGTCACTGCTGCAGTCACAGGTCGTGTTGAAGGGGCTGCAGGTCCTGAAGGACCAACAATAACAGCAACAAGAAGCAGCAGCCCAGGGCAGCTGCCACGCTCTGTCCCGCGGGGGAGCAGCTGTGGAGAGGAACCCTCTGCACCCCACTGAGTGTCCCTCGCCCCTCCCCTGTCTCCCCAGGCCTGGAGTCCCTCCGTGACAGCGCCCACTCGACCCCGGTGCGCTCGGCTTCCCACGGCGACGCCTTCGCGGGCCCCGGCCGGAGCGGCCGCGCCGAGAGCAGCGAGCGGGTGGCCGTGATCGCCGACGAGAGCTACAGCCCCGCCGACAGCGTGCTGCCCACGCCCGTGGCCGAGCACAGCCTGGAGCTGATGCTGCTGTCCCGCCAGGCCAACGGGGCCCCGTGCAGCATCGAGGAGGAGAAGGAGTCGGAGGCGGGCACGCCGGCGGCAGAGGCGGAGGGCGAGCTGCGGGCGCTGTGCCCGGGTGCCGGCGGCCTGGGGCCGGCACAGGCCCAACAGGTGAATAAGTTTCTTTTAAGTGTCCTCCGTTTGCTCCTTGTGACAGTTGGACTCCTCTTTGTTTTGCTCCTCCTCCTGATCGTCCTTACCGAGTCCGACCTTGACACTGCCTTTTTCCGTGATATCCGCCAGACCCCAGAGTTCGAGCAGTTCCATTACCAATACTTTTGTCCCCTCAGGCGATGGTTTGCCTGCAAGCTCCGCGCCGTGGTAAACCTGCTCATTGACACCTGAAGGCAGGAGCCACCACGGGGGCCTGGACCTGCCGCCGTCACTCACTAACCCTCCCCTCCCGACCCAGAGCCCGGCCGGCCGAGGAGGCGGCTTTCCGGGAGGAAGAGGAGGGTGGGCGCAGCCCCCGGAGCCCCCTCCTCCCCGTGCTCCCACCCCCGGAGCCCGCACAACACCTCCCGTCCCGATCCCACGCTCACGACTTGGGAAGCACCGAGCAGAGGGGAATTCTTTGCTCTGCCAGCCCGGCCGGGGCTGGCGGGGCCGTTCCGCAGGAGCTTTAGCAATGGTGCTACTGAGGTTTCATTTAACACTCGTGTACTGTTACGGTATTAAATCCGCACTGTGCCCGCCGCCCCCGCCCTCCCCGAACCGCTTGGCAGAGCCCTCCCTGCTCACCGGAGCCTCCCAGGAGGTGACAGAGCCGCCACGCTCTCGGGGACGCCCCGGTGCCCTCCTCCCCAGCGCAGCCAGCCGGAGCCCCCGCCCTGCTGCGGACTCGGCCCTCCGCCACTTTTTTAAGCCTTGAAGCACCGGTGCTCCCGAGGGCAGGGGAGCATGGAAGCCAGGGGACGCAAACCTGGCGTGGAGCTGTAGTGACTGTGTCAGATTTATTGGGATGACCTTTACCCTCCGCCAGTTGTACCTGTTTTGTAAAAAAACCAAGCAAAAAGAAGAAAAAAAAAAAAAAAACAACAACAACAAAAAAAGAAAGAGATATCTCAAGGTCTATTTTAACAAGGAAATGCTATTTTGTTATCAGATCTAATCCAGTCTTTTTTTACTTTACGGACGGGGTGACCGTGGGTGCCGGTACCGAGCGGTTCCCAGTGAGCAATGGTTTAAGAGTAAACGCCGGGAGCACAAGGCCAGCCGAGCCTGCTGGGTTGGGGACAGAGAAGGAGCTCTGCTTTTGGGACTCTTTCCAAGAGGACACAAGTTCAGAAGCGCAGGTGACACTGAAGAAGCCAACAGACACCTTTAACCCTGACTGACGTTGAGTGCAAGTCAATAAACCCAACTCATCGTGAGGACCCCCGGACTGTTGGTCACCAGGAGCAGCAGCCCATCCACAGGGAGCAATAACAGCCAGTTCTGGTTAGGTTGGGGTGACAAGTTGGACACATCAGCAAAAAAAAAAAAAAAAAAAAATTTAAAAAAAAAGGGTAGAAAGAGCTGAGCAAGTTTAATTTCATCTCAGGGAGAGATTTTTCTGTAAGCTGGGGCCATAACTGCAGTTTTACAAAGCCTGATGTCCGTGCTGTCTTTGAGCATCCAGCACCCACCGCCGGGCGGGACGGTGACGTTGGGCCTCTCCTTGTCACTGCAATAAGGGGAGAGGTCCCGTGGGGGACACAGTCCCCTGCCCGGGTCACAGCCCGCCCACAGCACGCGGCCCGAGGAGGGGTGGGTCCAGCCCCGGCTCCAGAGCACGGCAGGAGCCCTGGGGAGGGCTCAGGAGCCCGGGGAAGGCTCCAGGGGGCGGAGGAGCGATTTTTTTACATGATAATCCTGTTTTATGCAACATAGCAGAATTAACTCTTAGTGTAGTGTTCCTACCTCAGCCCATAGCGCTGATGTTTCTATGCAGTTGTGCTCGTCCCGACGCTGACATTTTTTACCCCGGGTTAACGCTGCAGTGTCGTCCTTCCTCCTCTCCTCCTCCTCCTCCTCCTCCTCTCCTCACTGCAATGTTCTGTGTGACGTGTGACAGCACAGCTCCATCCCGCGCCCCATCCTTCTCAGACACATCCTCCGAGCCCCGGCTGGGCCCTTCCACCTTGGCTTTCCTCGGGTGACGCTCTGTGCCAGCCCCAGGTCACCTCCGCCGGTGTCCCCCAGCGTTTTACTGCAGAACCACGAGATTTGGTGATTTTCCGTTGTACGTTTCTCCCGTCGGTCCCAGACCCTGTCGTGTGTTTCAGGCCCTGTTAGTTTTGCCCGTCTTTCTATCAAAATGTTGTTTCCATAGGTTCTGAGATCAGAAACCCATGAATCTCGTCCTAGCATACTGCATCTTTCAGCAGTAGACAGTAAAATACCTGAAAATGTGAATTTCTTAGTTTTCATAAAGAAAACCTAGAGATTAACCTTTCATGTGCCAAATACTGTAAGTTACATTCTTTTTTCCTTCAAAATGTACCTTTTTCTACATATCCAATACTTTAGTTAGCATAAAATCATTGGTGCCATGAAAAGTATTTTTAAATTTAAATAAATATTTAAATATCATGAAAAGAAGAGTCGGGATGAGCTTTGTTCAGCGATTCTAATTTTTCTTGTGGAAACAGCTCAAAGTGTGAGGAATTTGGTCTTTTAGCAGCTTCTCCCTGGAGTGAGAGTTCCAGAGCTGCAGGTGAGTCCCTCACACATGTCTGCACTCCAGGAGCACAATTTTACAGATGCACCTGGGAGTTTCGGGCCCCTCACCACAAGGAAGGCAGTGAGGGGCTGCAGAATGCCCAGGGAAGGGGCTGGAGCCCCAGGAGTGGCTGAGGGAGCTGGGGGCTCAAGGGTCACTTTTATTTCCATGGAAGACATGGGTGCCAAAGGCAGTTTAAACTATTTATTTTAAGACTTTCAAAGTACATTTCTGTCCTGAGAAACAACAGCCAGCTTCGGAACTGCTTAATACAGAATAAACAAAGTCAGTGCAGGAAGGTGAAAAATAAAGATCTAAGGCACTTCTATTTGAACACGTGGAGGCGGCCACTGGAGTTGCCTCCCACCAGGATGCTCTGGCTGGGGTGCACGACGTTGATGGAGCACACGGAGCCGAGGCAGTCCACGTTGTAGAAGGAGTGCAGCAACTTCCCGGTGTCCTGGAAGACCTCGATCTGCCTGGGCTGTGCCATGCTGCCCACCAGGAAGCAGTGCTCCTGCTTGGGGTCCCAGATGGCCCTGAAGCGGGTCAGCCAGCGGCCTGTGTTGTTGTTGTGCCTGCAGGGGAAGAGGAACATTCCTCCTTGTGAATCCAGCATTTGAAATCACCATTTATGGCCCATCTGCTCCCTTGCCTTCTAAACCTTCAGCACTCACGCTGCAGTGCTCAGATCCCTGCAGTGGACCCCTGTCCTGGGATGGGCAGGATGGGACAAGAATACCAGAATGGTTTGGGCTGGGAGAGACCTTAGAGATGACCCAGTGCCACCCGTGCCATGGCAGGGACACCTCCCACTGTCCAGCCTGCTCCAAGCCCCAGTGTGCAGCCTGGCATGGGACACTGCCAGGGATCCACAGCAGCCACAGCTGTACTGGGCACCCTGTGCCAGAACCTCATCCCCCTCAGAGGGAACAATTCCTTCCCAATATCCCACCCATCCCTGCCCTCTGGCAGTGGAGCCATTCCCTGTGTCCTGTCCCTCCAGACCCACAGGAGCAGCCACGGTGCTGCCCTGGCCCAGGTGTGCTGTCCTTACCTGACGGAGCTGAGCAATGTGACAGTGGATGACAGGGACGTGGTGTCGTAGACCCTGGGCACAGAAGAGCACATGAACACCAAGAACCTGTGCCAAAAAGGCAGCCCTTCCCTCAGAGAGAGCTCCAGCTCCTGGGGCCCAGGAGTGTGCACAGACACCCAGCCTGGCCACAGGCACCAGCACCCCAGCTGGAACCACTGCATCTGCTCAGGAACTGGATCTGCTTTCTCTGGAACTGCAGCCCACCCTGGCTGGCAGCTCTGGAGGAGGGGCTGCAGAGCCCCAAGGCCAGCCCAGCATCCCACTCTGCTCCTCCACCCCGTGAACCTGGGGCTCCCACCCCTCGGGGCAAAAACTGCCCAGCACGCACTAAATCAGGTAATCATCTAAACTACAGTCACAAAGTAACCAGGAGAAAAAGAACCTCTAACAAGCAACTCACAGCAGC
Source organism: Haemorhous mexicanus (assembly GCF_027477595.1). Classification (NCBI taxonomy): domain Eukaryota; kingdom Metazoa; phylum Chordata; class Aves; order Passeriformes; family Fringillidae; genus Haemorhous; species Haemorhous mexicanus. The sequence continues at coordinate 22,040,348 of NC_082353.1, forward strand.
TTAAATGATGAAATGGCAAGCTATTTACAGAAGAGCTGATATCATCATTATTTCAAGTACCAGCTACAAACAAATTTAGTTTCTGAGCATTTTGTGTTTATGTTCACCAGCCAGGTTTTGGCTAGCTGTTTTTGTGGGTTTTCATTTTGTTTGTTTTTTAAAGATTAAAAGTACCTCTATGTTTTTACTTTTAAATATTCCGAGGGAAAATGAGAATTTAAAAAAAAACCAACAAAGCAAAAAAATAATTTAAAACTACATAAAAAATGTTAATGCAAGTAAATCTTTATCATTTTTTTAAAGTGATAAAGACAGAAGGTGCTTGATGATGGGTCATGTGGAGAAGTAATAACAGTAATAATAATAATGAGAATAGATCACCCAAACAGTTGGTATTTTCCATGGGGATTCTTCCTTCCACAGCCTTACCTCAGCTTGTCATCAGCACACACTGTCACCACCCTGCTGCCAGTGACAGGTGAGAAATAGGCCGAGGCCACACTTTTGGTGTGTCCTGTCAGAGAGCTCAGGGGCTTGTTCTCCTTGGCGTTCCGAAGGTACCGAACATCAAAAACACAAACATCCCTGCAACAGGTACCACAGACACCTCAGTCATTAGCCTTCACTCACCAAAGAAGCTCCAGAGCACACAGCAGGCTGTGTGGGAGGAGGTTCAGAGCTTCAATATCCACTCAAATGGTGGCTCTGAGGGATTTTGGGAGCACCAGAACCACCCCAACCAGCCCTCCATACAGTCCCTCTGTGCCAAAGCCCACCAAGGCCCATCTGTCCCCATTAGATTTGGGAAATCAAACCAAATGCCACCTTATATCCTGCTAAGGATGGACAACTTGTTTTCTAAAAGGACCAAGACAGCTCTGACTGTAAATTGAGGCTGAGAAACTCCTCAGCCCCAGCTCCCCCCAGCATGGAGACCACTGAAAAACCAGCCTGTTCAGTCTGGGCTACGTACATGGAGCCAGCAGCCAGGAAATACTGTTTGCTCACGGGGTGCACGTGGACTGTCCGTGTCCTCCTGAAGCCAATGTCCACAGAGAGCTCCGAGGACACCCCTGGCGTCCGTCTGTCCACAACAGCCACGGGCCCAGACCAGTGACTCACTAGGGCAGTGCAGGCATTCTCTTCCAGGAAGTCAAAGCAGGACAAGTCCTCCTCACTCCTGCAGATCTGAGCCCAGGGAAGGTTAAATGTCACCAAAAGTAAAGGAAACAGGCAGATGTTCTAACACCCAAACACTCCCTGGGATATGGGTTCCATCCTTCCCCTCTTTAATTCACTAAAAACCACGCAGCCCATGTGACAGCTTCATCCAGCTGTGCAGGTAACCCTTCTGTGAAACAAGGATGCTTTCCACAGGGGAAATAATTAGGAGATAATTAACCATCCAAACCAGACCAGCAACAGCACACTCCAAATTCCCAGTCAGAGCTCCTACAAGGCACTGTCACCTCTGTGTTCCAGCAATCAAAGAGCTGGTGGCCGTGAGCACACACTGAGCGAGGATTAAGGGTATCTTTCCCTTCTCCAGTGCTCCACAAACTTTTAATCATGTGCAGAAATGTAAACTTGGAAATTGGGAGAACCCAGGCTATCTCTGGGTTTTGGTGAGTAGGAAACATCTCCCTATTTATGTGATGTTAATTAAATGTTGATTCATGTGTCCTTGTGGAAATAGAACCTGAACTTTCCTGTTAATAAAAGAACCAAAGATTGAGTTGGTACAAGCAGACTAAACCTTCCCAGCAGTGGCTCACCTCATCAAAGACAGCCCTGGTGACATCGCCACAGCGCAGAGTGTCATTGCTGAGGGACAGCAGGTGAGCAGGGTTGCAGGGAGAGAAGTGCATGCAGTTGACATGGAAGCTGTGGGGGATGAAGATGTGGGCTCCTTCCTCCGTCCCGCAGCTCTGCAAAAGAACAGATCCCACAGACACGGGTGCTGATCACTGCAGTTATTTCTGTTATTTCTGTTAATGACTACAACTCTTAGAGCCAAATCTCTGGCTTTTGCATGTTTTTTGGAGGAGGCAGAGGGTGCTGGGTGAGAGGAGACAACAGCACAGTTGATATGGACAGTGGGACTGCTTCTGGTCCCTAATTATGGAAAGCTGCAACTTCCTGCTGCAATTATTGCCACTGCAGCCACCAGCCCTGGACCTGGACAGCAGCACCTGGCACACCACACAGCCAGGTTTCTGCTACCACATCAAAATATGAACACACTGGGTTACTGAGAGCTCAGCCTGAATTAGTGACCCAAATTGCATGAACACAGGATCTCCTGCATCTTCTCTTCTAAATTTTGCATCATTTTGTTATTTTAAAAGAAACTGAACAGGTCATTTTGGACCAACTTCTGGTTCATCCCACAAAGATGATTCAGCTTTCAAACTTCAGAAAAATACAAGGGAGAACAAAAGGGAAAGCTGTCCGGGCAACTCTGACAATCACTGTTGACAATCACCAAGGATTATCCCTAAGAATGGAAAAAACCTAACACACTCTCATGAGCCTGACAAAATGCCAGCCAGGCTGTGCTCCACCTGCAGCTGTCCTGAACCACACACCTGTTCAGGTGAGGAGCACATCAACCACTCACCACATTCCAGAGGCCAACATGCCCTGAGCTGTCTCCAGCTGCCACAAGGATGGTGCTTTCGGAAGGGTGGATGGCCATGGAACACACCCGGGATTTCACCACCTTCCTGACATTCTCCTCTCTCAGCACCATGCTGCTCAGGCTCTCCTGGTACCTGGAAAACCCAAATGACAACCATCACCAAAACATTCATTAGGGATGGAAGAGGGGCCAGACAACCCCCAGTTCTGGCTGCTGTTTTCACATTACCTCTTCATGTCAGGTGTGCCCCGCTCAGCATCACCTGCTTTCACCTACAGACAGAAAGGAGATATCTAAGCAAAATCAGAGCCCAAGTGAAATTACATGATCCAAAAATAACAATAAAACCAATAATACCTCACTTATCCTCATCCACGTGCTCAGTAAGGCCTCTGTCCATTTACTGCTCTCTGCCTGATCCTCTGGAACCATGGGCAAAGGTCCAACTGGAACCTGAGGCTGGGAAGACATTGGCAATTTTTGTAACTCAAACCAACTAAACCACAAACAAGGTGAATTGGTACTTTCCCCACAGCAGACATTCTGAGAACACGCCTACAGTAGGACAGGAAATAAACAGTAAAACCAGAAGGTGATATCATTACCTTATTAAAAAAATAAAGAGAATTTCACTGGCAGCACAGACAAACTGCCTCCCTCGGTTTATTCCGCTCCTGATACTCCAGCAAGACCTTTACTACACATTCAAATCTATTCTACAGCTCCATGGAAGATTTAAATTCCCATTTCTCAGAAAAACATGCCTTTTACTTGTTGCTCCATCACTGCTTCAAAGAGATGGTAAATATTACCCAGGAAAATAAAACCAGTTCAGAAGTTACAGCAAAATAAAAACCAGAGTAATAAACCTTTGGATTTAAGGCTGCTCAGCTCCATGGGCTGTTGGTGTGGAATGTTCTACCTCAGGACCCTTCTGTGGATCCCCAACTGCACCTGGGGATCAGCCTGGGCCACAGAGCACCGCCTGGCTCGTGGCGAGACCGTGGCACCTGCTCGGGGTGACAGAACTGACCCTTCCTTCCTGTCCCTGTGTCACAGCTCCCAAACGCCCCAGTGCAATGCCCAGTGCCACCCAGCAGTGGCTTCAGAAAGCTGCTGGGCACCCACCCCTCCTGCAGCCCTTCCCCATCTCACATATTCCTCTGCCTCTGGCCGGACAAACTTGTCCAGCAAGGGGATGTCCAGCGGTGGCTCCCTGAGCAGGCGCATGGATCGCCGCCGTGCTGGCTCATCCTCCACCTTCTTGGGCTTGGCCCTGCAACAGCGAGAGCATCTCAGCTACAGAGCACAGCCAGGGACAGACCCAAGGGCACAGCTGGCTGGCACCAGCCCCTCCTGGCCCTGCTCTTCCGTCCACGGCAGTAAGGAACAAAACCACGAGCACTCTGCAATGCACACGCAGGTGCCACCCCTCTGTTTCCCTGGGATGCATCCCTGCCCAGCTCTCCTCATTCATTACCCACCCAGCCATTCCCACCTCTTCCCATCACACAGCTGTTTATTTGGGCTTCCGCTCGTTTTCTGCTCGACCTGGCACTGTTTTGGCACAGCCAGTGTCTTCTCCTCCACATTTACTGGTTACCCTCTCCCTTGCACCTTGGTCACGCCCTCTCTTTTTTTCCCCTCACCTTTTCCCAACATTTGTTTTCCTCCCACAATAAAGAATCAAGGATATAAATCTCATCTACTGTTACTGTACCTTTTAGTGACCCGAGATTGCCTTTTAGTGGTAAGCTGGTTAAGTCTTGCAGCTGACTTAAAGAGAAAAAAAAAAAATCTAATTATAGATAATGAGCATAAAGAATTAACCTGTATAAAATACAATTATCTCAAGGCAGCGATGAACTGACTGCAATTATTTATAATAGTAAGAAAGAAACTGTGGTTGCCCCATCCCTGTAAGTGTTCCAGGCCAGGTTGGATGGGGCTTGGAGCACCCTACTCTATGGAAGGTGTCCCTGCCCACGGCAGGAGGTGGAATGAGAGGGGCTTTAACATCCTTTCCAAACATTCAAGGATTCTGTGATTTTCATGGCTTTCCCCACATGCAGCTGCCCCAGTGAGGAAAGGGTTTCACACCAGGAGAGATGACAGTGCAATTATGACACTTGATGCTATTTAGACCCAATACAAACCTCATGCAGCTTTAGAGAAGCAAAGAATTTAGCATTTTCTGTGATGTTCTTTAGTCTCTTCCTTTCATAGGCTGATAGGTGGGAGTATCCATCCTACAGAATGAAAAGGCAGTCACTCTCCATCATACAGTTACATGGCTGCAAGAGTGGTCTCGGGTTCAGGGAAGTGAGTCTCTAAACTGATTAAATTATTTTTAACAAATATAATTACAAATGTAAGACCATAGAAATTGGGGTGGTCATGTATCAACAACAAAATCTGTCCATACGGGTCCAGTTTGCTTAACAAAACTTACTCTGGCATTAACTCTATGAAAAGAACAGTATCAAAATTTTTATTAATGAAAGCAATAATGAAGACACTCAATAAAGAATTTAAAACTTCAGTGAAAGGGTAAAATGAAGTGGGACACTGCCAGCCAGAGGTTAAAAAAGGGGGAATAAAACCTACTTACAAAAGAAAACCACTTAAAAGCTTTACTTCTATAAAGATAATAACCGGAGGCCGGGTACTCACCGGAGCCGCGTCTTCCCCGTCGCTGCCGTCGCTGTCCACATCCCGCAGCCCGTCCTGGCCGCGGGCAGCCGAGCTGGGCCCGGGCGGGGAGCCGGGGGCGGCTCCGGGGCCGCTCTCGGGCTCCAGGCACAGCCTCTTGCGGGCCGGGGAGCGGGCGCTCAGCAGCCGCTTCTGGGGCCGCGGCCAGGCCGCCGCGGGCAGCGGTGTCAGCACCACCCGCAGCTGCCGGCCCGGGCCCGGCGCCGCGCTCGGCCGCCGCTCGGCGGGGCCCGCCGGGGGCGACCCCTGCGGGGGCGAACGGGGCTCGGAAGGGCCCGCCGGGGGCGACCCCTGCGGGGGAGAACGGGGCTCGGAAGGGCCCGCCGGGGGCGACCCCTGCGGGGGTGAACGGGGCTCGGCGGGGCTCGGTGAGGAGGACTCCTGTGGGGGTGAACGGGGCTCGGCGGGAGCCGGCGAGGAGGACTCCTGATGGGGCGAACGGGGCTCGGCGGGGCCCGGTGAGGAGGACTCCTGATGGGGCGAACGGGGCTCGGAGGGGCCCGGTGAGGAGGACTCCTGATGGGGCGAACGGGGCTCGGCGGGGCCCGGTGAGGAGGACTCCTGATGGGGCGAAGGGGGCTCGGCGGGGCCCGGTGAGGAGGTCTCCTGCGGGGACGAACGGGAGTCGGCGGAGACCCGCGGCCGGACCCCCGCCACCGGCGGGCCCTGAACCCGGCCCGCCCCGCTCCTCACCTCCCCCGGTTTCTCCCCTCACAGCCCAGCTCCTCTCGTGTCCCCTCTCCTGCCAGACCCCGGGTCCCCTCCCGTCTCAGCGCCTCTCCTCCCCCGGCCCCGGACCTGCAGCTGCTGCCGGCGGTGCGCTGCCGGCTCCTCGGGCTGCCGCGGCCCGGGCTGGGACAGCGCCATGGCGCGCGCGGGGCGGAGCGGCGCTTCCCGCCCGCGCGGGGCCGGCCCGGCCGGGCCCGCCCTCAGCGCCCTCAGCGCCGGCACCGCCCGCGCCCGCGCTGCCGCCGGGCACGGCGCTCTGGGGAGCGCGAAATTCCTCGCTGGAGGCGATGAGGCTCGGGCACAGCGTGCCCAGAGCAGCTGTGGCTGCCCCTGGACCCCTGGCAGTGCCCAAAGCCAGGCCGGACACTGGGGCTGGAGCAGCCTGGGATGGGGGAAGGTGTCCCTGCCATGGCAGGGGTTAGCTTTAAGGTCCCTCCCAAGCCCTGCCGTGCGGACTCGGTGCCCAGGAAGAGCGGATGAATCGCTCCGTCCTGCCCTGCCCTGCCCGGTGCACGGCCGCCCTCACACCGACCCCGCCGCGCCGGGCCAAGGGCCGGCCCGCGCCCTGCGCCACCGCACTGACACGATCTCGGCTTAAAAAGAAAACAGTAACTGAAAAAAAAGCACACCCAGGACAGGGTTAGACACTCCCAGTTCCAGGATGTGGGGAATCGAATAGCAAAATTAAAAACGTTCATGACCTTTTTCCTTCCCAACGTGTTCTTTCCAGAGGAGCAGCCCAGCTCCCAGGTCCGGAGCACTGAGGCAGGAGCAGGCGAGGACAGAGGCAGCCACAGCTTTGGGGACATGCAGCCCCCAGCATCTGTGCTCATGATCATGTCCCTGAGGGGGCTGTAAAGCAGCACCACAGGGAGGAGTGTCACCAACTGGGGAGAGTTTCTAGAACCACTCACAAGCAGAAAGGCCCAAATAAACGGACAAGTTAAAAAATACTTATTTAATGTGAGCTTTGTACTCAACAAATACACAAGTCCCAAAAGGTTCAGCAGCAGCAAACAAAACAAAAATTTAACAAACAGTGATTCCATCTTCAGGAAATTCACCCAGCAATTGTGTTTCCCAGCTAAAATACGGAATACGAAGGCTGAAGGAAGCTCCTGGATTTGGGTTTGGGCAGTGCCATCATGGCCAGCTTCCCAGCAGCTCCCTGTGTGCCACCAACGCTGTAGGACACGGAGCTGGTACCGGAGGAAGCTGAAGCCTTCGAACTCGGCAGCTTCTTGGTCCTTCTGTACCTGTTGTAGCCACTGAAAAAATCAGAGAAGGTGTGTGTGAGACATCTGTGACACCTGCCCTGGCCCCTGCACCAGCCTGTGCTCACACAGGCACCACCACTGCATTTTCTGGAGGACTACATACGCAGGTTGTGATTTTTTTTCTTTTTTTTAACACACATGGCTGCAAAATGACCTCTGAAATGCAAACAGTACAGCTGTTGCTCTGGGATGTACCCAAGGGTGAGCAGCAAGAGCAAGCGACACTTCAGAGGCAGCAGAGCTAATGACAGATATTCCAGTAGATGGGAAAGTGCCAAGGGTAGGACAAAACCTGCTGGGCTGGGAAAACCATTTCCTACAAAAACCAGGGAGCAGAACAGTGAAAATTGGGGCAGGGAAGAGGAAATCCTTGGGAAGTGGCAGATCTGCCCGAGAAGCTCAAGGCCAACCAACATCAGATGCAGGTGTTGCTTTGCATGATACAATCAGAAGGAGAATCTGAATTAACAAGGGGCTGAAGTTCAAATATTCCATCAAATGTTCAAAGTTTTAAGACCTGTTTATGACTTCAAGCAAGGAACTCGGTGAGCCTGCTAATGCTAGCTATGGCAGGACACTGAAATGGAGTGTTCCCTGCTTAGCCTGCAGCAGTCAAGTGTGAGGACAACTGTTAAATATCCTTCCTCACCAGCTTTAAAAAGCAAACATGCAGAAAAGCACGGCAGAGCAGCTCTGATCAGGCACTCAGATAATTGTAACACCATTACTTAAGCCCATGCTTAAGAAACTGCAGTGGGATAACTGCAGTTCTGGGATCATCACTGCAGTGACAAGTGACCCCAGGCACGTACATACCCTCTGGGGTGGAACTGCTGGCTGCCACCACCACTCGTCTTTTTCCTCTTGGAGTCCCTGGAGGTCGGCGCCCGCTTCCTCTTCCTCCTCTGGTTTGTGTTATTGCCAAAATAGCTGGAGGTTGTACCTGCATCCTCTGCTTCCCCATCGCTCCCCAGCGAGCCCGTGCTCCCCGTGGCCGTGTCCCCGCCCGGGCAGGCAGCATCTTCTACACACAGGCAGGGAGGGAAAACTAACTCAGTCAGGGAGCACCCGGGCCAGTCAGGCACCAGGACACACTGCTGGACTCAGAACATCTGTCCCGGCTGTTCCTCACCTCCTCTGCACTGCCCCACACCCAGTCTTTCAGACACACCCTGAATTAATCTCTAGTGGGAAGGCAGAAAGACTTTGGCGTGTTCTGAAAGTGGTTGCTCCCTTTTGGAATTATTGAACTGTAAAAATTAGTTATTTGTGATTAAATCATGGTAACTTTTGAATCAAACATCTGCTAGAGGAGGAGAGAAAGGCACTGAACAGAAGTACACGTTGAGGTACAAAGCACACCTGGGATGGAGCATTCTGAGTACTTATCCATCACTTTAATTATTTCTGCACCGTACTTCTCCAGTTTGTCTTCTGTGACACCATCGATCTGCAGCAACACCTCCACGTCTGAGGACAAGGTTTCTGCAGCACAACAAAGTACCCCTCAGACATGTCAAACAAATAACTTTATAAAAAGATACCCTGAAGGAAATGAATTCCTTTCTGTGCCCCTCTATGCAGAAGCCCCAATGGACTTCTGAGAAACCTGACCTTACCTGCTATTTTCTTTAGGGTGGAAGTACTGAAAATATTGAAGTAATGCACATCAAAGACTTTGCCCAGGGTTTTACAGGTGTCTGTAAGTTCACTGAGGCACTGTTTCACCATCTCTTCCCGCTGGGACATCTTTGCCATGGAAGCCCTTTGCCTTCTGATGGCACTGGCACTCTCTGTCTCGTGGAACTCCACCTGTTAAAAGGAGCTATCCATAACTGCTGCCAGGGAGTTCCTGCACACCCTGACTGATAACACAGGGACACAGTGCAGGAAACAGAGATATCCTCTGATGGACCAAAAAAAGCTGTTCACCCGGCACACATTTTTAAAGTAAGTTTTTACAGGCTACTCAACCACACCCCAGTTTCCTCAACAAAGGGCTGGAAGAGTTTAGAGAGAAAGAAAACCTCCCAAGAGCCCAGTTCCCAGCTGGCTTGAAAAAGAGGTTACTGGGCTAATACTGAGGGCTTTGTCCTGCTCCAAACACAGCACTAATGCCGAGGAGGTGTTGCCTCAAGAAACCTGGGACTGTTCCATGACCTTCACAAAGTGCCCATTCCATCAGATCCCACCAATGACTAGGAAAAAATAGAGTAATAAGAAGGGAGTGCTGGTTCTTCTTTCTCTTCTTAGCCATCTTTCTGTGGGGGTCAGAACTTTCCTTCACTGTCCAGCAGGAATCAGATGGGTGGGAAAGAAGAGAAAGATTTAGACCTCTTCAAGCCTCACAAATTCACTTTTTGTCCCACAACATTATTATGGGAATACTGGGCTAGGAATCACACGTGTTGGATTCTGTTCCAGAATGCATTCTGTCTGCATCTACCAGACATTAGTTCAGCTGGAAGCAAAGTGTGTTTAAGCTACCCGAGGAGATATGCTAAAGGAAAACTGCAGCACCTTCCTTAAAATGATGCCTTCAAGAAACTAAAAACAGTTACACACCTGGAGTGACCCATCCAGCACAGCCTGAGCTCTCTCTCCCAGAATGACATATGCCACTGCCTGGTCATTAGCTGTGATGTACAAATCCTCATCCAGGATCTTGTCCAGGACTAGTTTTCTGAACAGCCTTTCAGCATTGTGCCTGGAATAGGCAGCTCCCTTCCCAAATATTCCAGACTGAATCTTGGCACTCGTTGAACCTGTGCAACAGAAAGCATAGGATGAGCCTGTGCTCACAAAGCCCATGTACATGCATTTACAGACCTGTGGGAGATTCCCAAGGCAGTCTATTCACATTCAAAAAAGCCTTTAATCACTGGAAAACCAATATTATCACTATAGCAACCTGAAATGGATTAAATTCTCAGTTTCATTTATTTTGGATCACTTACCACCAAGAGATTCTTGGGAAAATTAACTTTGCAAAATACACGCTTTTTTAAACGCCTGCTGGCATTGCACAACCCTCTTGATTCCTGGTCAGGGATTTGTGCACCAGGTTATTTCCGGGAGAACAGACTCACCTAGGAAAATGTCCACCATCATGTTGAGGGTGTACCTGCCAGAGCCTGGATTCCTGCTGCCGTTCCTCCGCCCCGCCTGCGCGCAGTGCTCGCGCACAAACCGCACGATGCTCTTCACATCCTCGGTCACGTTCCGTGATTTATAATCCTGCTAAGTCACACCCAGTTAGGACATGCCATCACGTGTTCCTGCCCTAATCCAAGCTGTTACTGACAACCTCAGTTTTCATGATTGAGCTTTTCTCAGCTGTGAGTTGAGTTTGTTCCAAATAAAGAAACCATGATTTCCTAGTTAAAAACCTACAGTGATACAGTCACAGGGATTCTGGATGTGATAACACAAAACTAGTCCAACTGACTGTACATAATCCCCCCGGGGTTATTTGTGTAGAGTGAGGTGCAAGATTGCTGGGTAAATACTGGCAATCAAGGTAAATCATTTGGGAAGCATTCCTGTAATTATCCTGCCGCGCTCTAGAACATTAGAGTGAGACTAAATAGGCATTATCCTCATCAAATTTGGTTCCAATCACAGCTGTATAAGGAAATGTTTCAAACACAGAGCTGAGAAACAATATCCACAGGTACAAAACTGATCAGGATCCCTTCCCTGCTGGCCTCCACAGCTGCCTTCCCTTCTGCTCCTGCTACTAAGTTTGCATAACCCCAAATGTTTCCACCACCTTCAGCAGGGCACACCTAATATGGCCCTCATGCTGCTCTGGCAGTGCAAAGCTGCCCCGAAAACACCAGGACAGGAGCTGAAGGGATTTCCCCATAGTCACTGCAGTGGATCTGATCTGAGCTCCTGCCTCCTACAAGGAACATCCTTATGCCTCTGACAGAACAGGAGCATCACAAGTCCATAGTTAAACCCTGAAAATACCTGGAAGCATCACAAAAATACAGGACTTTTATTCCTTTTCTCCATCTGCCTTCCCAAAGGTCACGTAACCGCTTATGGATGCAACTAAATACAAATTCAGTTTAACACCACTACAAATAAAACCTGTGGGGGGTTACCTTCTTTCTACTGCAGTTGTCACAAATCACTTCTGGGTGATCTTTGCAGAAGGTGGGGTTGAAGTTGGTCTCCCCGAAGTAGGCGAGCAGCTGGACGCGGCGGCACTCAACCACGTTCTCACAGTAGTGCACCATGCTGTACAGATTGTTGAAGTGGGTCTGCCTCGTGTGGCTGTTCCCATCCTTCTCCACTGAAACACAGCAAATTCAGGGGTGTTTGTTAAAGCTGCACCTCTGCCTTTTCATGGACTGCGAAAAAAATTGGCTTTGCTTAAAAAATCTGCAATACTGGCTTTGCTTAAAATGCAATACTGGCCTTGCTCAAGAAGAGATTAGTGGGTTAGTACAGAACAGATGTAGGACTTCAGATTTTTATCTCTGAAGTTTTAGAGAACTGGAGAAGGGAAATAAAGATAGAATGACAAAAATTAAGAGAAGGGTAAGCATGACAGCATGAGAGGAAGTGACCTCAAGTTGTGTCAGGAGAGCTTTAGATTAGATATCAAGAACAGTTTCTTCATAGAAAGGGTAGCAAAGCCCTGGCACAGGATGCCCTGAATGGAGTCACTATCCTTGGACGTGCTCAAGAAATATGTGGATGTGGCACTTGAGGACATGTTTTATTGGTGAACAGGGGGGTAGAGTTGGTCTGGCAGTTGGATTTGATGATCTTAAAAGTTCTTCCAACCTTAACAACTCCATGATTCTGTGAAGCAAAGTGGTTTTAACTAAAATTAAGTACAGGTGACAAAAAACCTGCTCCTGCCACCTGAATGAAAACCATCCAGGAAAGGATTCCCAGTTCTCCCCACCCAGCAATACTGAATATCCGTGGCACTTGTAAAAGAGAAGTAACACAGGCTAAATGAGACCAGCGACAATGTGACTGCTGTAATGTCATCTCCAAAGTCCCCAGAGGAGAACTCACTCAGGATGAGCCTTCTCAGCCTGGTCACGTCACTGTAGCTGTAGAAGAGCAGGCAGTGGGACATCTCTCCATCCCTGCCAGCTCTGCCAGACTCCTGGTAGTAGCCCTCGATGGATTTGGGAAGGGAGGCGTGGATAACGTAGCGCACGTCGGGCTTGTCGATGCCCATTCCAAAGGCAATTGTTGCACATATCACCTGGGAAGGAGATCACAATGTTCTAGACACACGTTATGGAAATCACTCCTGCAACACTGCATGGAAAGCAGATGAGGAACAGGGATTAGGAAACCTGGAGGACCCAGAATTTAAGCTGTAACGGTGCAGAGCAAGTACAAAACAGCAACAATCTCCCCTCCTCTCAGAGGAGCCACTCCAGACACAGGAAAACCCAAATCCCAGCCTCTGCACAGCAGCCTGCCAGGAGCCGTTTCTGAAGCCCTACACTGCTCAGGTCCTCCCTGCTGGAGTAGCACACCTCGGTACAGTGCTACAAACCTTTCATTCACAGAATTCCCAGTGAAAGGTGGCTGCTGATCCCAGCAGGTCTGCTGGGATCAGTTATTCAATACTGCATTCGGTGATAACAACTTCCCTATTATTTCCCAGGCCAAGAAGGATAAAAGTGCCCAGATTTTCTTCCCTTTTCCTCCCCGTTTTTCTTCACCTGGCATCCCTCCTGATTAACCCACTTCTGCTGCACAAGATCCCTGTTGGAATCGGTGAGGCCGGCGTGGTAGGCCAGGGCAGCCAGCCCCTCCTTCTGCAGGATGGCTGCGGTGGTGTCACACTCGTGCCGGGAAAGGCAATAGATTATCCCAGAGTCATCTGCAAAGAGATGGCAAAAGAAATCTGAACTACAATACAGTTTTAGTTCCTTTCCCTGCTCAACCTGCCAAGCAGACACCGACCTCTCCCCACTAGAATAAAGACAAAAGATATAACTGCTTCACTATAGAACTTATTTTATTAATATCAGATAGTCTTGACAGTTTTTCCTACACAGTCTTTTTGGGCTTTTGGTGAGGTGGAATGAAGAAATGTTCCCCTCATCAGTATTGTGCAATCTCAGGATTTAGAATACATGAACGAAACCTATATAATTCAAGAGTTAGAGAAGTCCAGTAAATGCTCTCTGAGGCTACAACATGGGAGAAGCTCTGAGGGAGCTTGGTGTAATCCAGTTCCAGCAGCAGGAGCTGCAGGACTCCAAAGTGAGCCTACAAAGATGGGAATCTCTGAAGATAGCTTCAAGGGCAACTACAGATAAGCAGACCAATGCAATTAAACAATTAAGATTTTGGGTGACCTTTGTGCTCTGAAGACATCCTAAAAGCTCTGGCAGGCTCCAGAAGGGTCGTTCAAGAGCATCACCATAATTGACTTTTCCATCTTAACTTAAATTCTCAACTTTAGAATGCACATAAATCTGATTCCCATTTTCAGTAACATCACTTTACCTCCATCTTGCTTTTCTGGTAAATATATCACTATTACAGCATTATAAAAGCTTTTACTGCCTTGAGAAGTGGTTCATGAAAAGGCCTGTGGGCACCATGCTGCTGAGTACTCACGGGGGTGATATTTTTTAATCCATTCCAAGCAATCCATCGCCACCTTCTTTGGCTTCTTGGGCAACACATCATATTTCAAGTTATGCCTGTTGAAGCTCATTGTAAATCTGAAATGTGACAGTTCATGGTGCTCGTCAGCCTTATGGGTACAGCTGTTGGGTTAAACAGCTTCCTTCATCATGCACGGAAGGGCTTGGCTAGTTTTTTGTTTCTTATGTTAATATTTTTAATCTACCTCTTATTAAATTCCATGCATGCATTTAATTTAATTTAATTTCATCAGATACAGCTACACAAGGATTTCAGATAGGCCGTGAGGCTTTTTTTACTTCACCAAGTTTTCCACTCAGAATTTCTGTGTCAGAAACAAAAGGTTTCAGAAACCTGCTGAGCAACTCACACTTGTGGTTTGAGCATCTCGAGCTGGTTGAGGATGTCCTTCTGCACGCGGGGGTTGGCGGTGGCAGTCAGGGCCATCATGGGCACGGAGCGGAACTTCCTGCGCAGCATGTTCAGCCGCTTGTAGTCTTGTCGGAAGTCATGGCCCCACTGGTTGGAAAACACAATTTAGGTGCAACTGAGTAAAATGCTCCAGCTGAGCCTTTTGGCATTCCCGAAAACAAGGGGAGGTTTTACCTGGCTGACACAGTGGGCCTCGTCAATGACAAAACGTGCCAGCAGTTTCCTGTCGTAGAGGTTCTCCAGGGCGGACATCAGGCGGCTGCTGGCACACACCTGGGACACACCACCAGTGGCAATGGAAAGCAAAATACCTGGGCTACAAGTGTCAGCTGGGCTGGCTGAGAGCACAGAAACAGCTGTCCTACGCTGCAGAATGACCCTGCACTGCGCAGCTGACTCCTCAAGGCACAGAGATGATCCCAGTCAGCTGTGTTCTAACCAAGCAGCTGCTGTGGGGACTCCCACCAGGTTCTGGCATCACCCACCCCAAGGCCCCTCATTCTGAGAAAATTTCAGCACATTTAGATTACTTGTATCAGGAAACACAGAGAAAAATAACGCTGAAGAGAGAAACACAATCAGCACACCAACCAGCCCCCTCTTACAAAGCTCTTGTGCAATAACATATTTTTAAGGCAGCATCCAATGCAGCCCAAGGCAAGGTCTGACAATCTCCTATCACCCTGACAATGCTGCATTTTTCCTGTATTACCCCATTCAGAACAGTCTGGATTTAGTAGCTGCAGGACAGTGATTAACACTAATGTGTATCAAGATAGATTGAAACAGCTGGGCATGGGAGCTTGTTTTAGGAATTTACATTTTACAGACATACTCAGTTCTTATTCTTGGCTAATTACTGATTGAAATTAGCTACATCCATATAGATTCTTAATGAGTTACCCAAAACCTAGCATTTTTTTCCCCAGAAGCCTACTCTGAGTGCAGATTTTAGCACCTCACAGCAATTTTCCCCCTCGCAGCCCCTATGGTTTTACAACTGAAGATGAAGTACAGACCTTCTCAGGGGTGACATACAGCAGCTTTATGACAGGGTCTTTCTTTGACAACTGCATGTAGATTTTTGAGGCATCAGCATCTGTTCTGTCACCAGTCAGGTATGTTGCAGCAATCTATATTAAAAAAAGTGTAAATATATTGAGTTTTATTACATGCAAAACAAAGAACCTCCATATGAAGAACCTCCCTACCTCTCATTACAAACCATTTCCTAAGCAGTCAGCCTTGGGAACACACGTTTGGAACACACATCTGAGCACCCTGGGCTAGGTGAACTTTAAGATCCCTTCCAACCCAAACCATTCTGGGATCCTGTGATCTCCTGCACTTGCAGGACTGCTCTGTGTATATGTTTCCAAAGATGTTTAGCACCTCCAGAACCCCCCAGCTCAGGAACAACTCCTAGGGCTCATTCCCACTGCAGTCAGGCTGCTCCTGTGTAGGTGGGTGATCACAAACCTCAGGATCTCAGAACCAGCCCCTGCTCTGAAAACGCAGCTCCAACACCCAACACCAGGAGGGAGCTGCAATAAATCCAGTGGTCACTCTGCCAAGATATTCGAGTTCATCTAATTTAGCTCTTCCCAGGCAACTCCCCTGTGCTGTTCACAGTGTCCATCTAATCTATTTATGCAGTTTATATTCAGGAGACACAAGATTTGCCATAAAATTTCAGATTTCTAATCCAGTCACCTGCAGTTTCACTCAATAAAGCTGCTGGAACTTACATCTAGAGTCTTCAGCTTCTGAACCTGATCGATGATGAGCGACCTCAGTGGAGAAATAACGATGGTGACCCCGGCAGAGACACAGGCTGGTAACTGGTAGCACAGGCTCTTGCCACCTCCTGTGAGGATGAGACAACACAGCAAGGGTTGGCTATCAAGAGAAAAGGGATGGACACCTACTCCTTATTTCCCACTTTACAGCACTTCTGCAAACAATACATTTCGACCAATGCCTGCCACTAAGTGACACCTGTAGGATAAGGAAGAGTTACTGTGTGAATTACTAAGGAAGGCAGAAATTCAATCTCCTCCCTCAAAATACCCCAGAGCAACAATACTCCTGAAATCCTGCACTCACAGAATTCCAGCAGTGCAAAGGCACAGGGGAAGAGAAAAGCTTGTGCCAAAGCTTGCAAAAGGAGCTGCAGGTCTGTACCCTGTACCTGTGGGCATGAGGATGAAACAGTCCTCCCCCAGCAGAGCAGCATTGATGGCCTCCAGCTGGTTTGTCCGGAAACAGTGCAATCCAAACTTCTTGTGGAATATATTCATCATTTCTGCAGAATGGGGAAATTTCATACCCCTGAAACGCTCCAGTGCAGGGTTATGAACCACTGGATCTGGAAGACAAAAAAAAAAAGTAATTAGCATAAGTTATGACATTGGGTTACAGAAGGAATTCCTCCCTGTGAGGGTGGGCAGGCCCTGGCACAGGGTGCCCAGAGCAGCTGGAACAGTGGAAGGTGTCCCTGCCTTGGCAGGGGTGGCACTGCATGGGATTTAAGGTCTCTTCCACCCCAAACCATTCTGTGACTCTGATTTTCACCTCCCTTTTTGCCAGCCTGTCCCTACATTAACCTGAAATGACACTGACCAACCCTGGGCCCCAGGGGGACTGAGTTTGCTTCCACAAACCCATTTGGAACATTTTGCAGTGAAAACCATTGTACAGCTTTGATTCAAAAGCTGCAGAATCATTATTTAACTAAAACAGAGAAACACCCTCATTTCCAATTTTAGCAGCTCCAACTTCCAGCACAGGAAGGGAATATTCAAGTTTGACATCATTTAGAAGAAAAAAAAACCCAAAATGACTTTGCAAAAAAAGGAACCAAAAGATCCACAGAAACAAAAGGCACGGATGTGATCTGTAGTAGTTACTCGGTATTGGATTCAAAAAGAAATAAATAAGAATTTAAAAATGGAAAAACTCAATAACCCTCAGGAGTACAGTTCACCTGGATGGTTCTTTGCTGCCAGGGGAAGGCCTGGCTTTGGAGCAGCAGGACTGGATCCCAGAGCTGTCCCTTTGGCTCTGGACATGATCTTGGACAAGAGGGATTTGGCAGGAGGCGCCTGCGGGCCGGGCCGGCAGAGCGGCGTGGGCGGCGCCGCGGGGGCTGGCATGGGGGGCACCGGGCTCTCCCAGTCCTCCTCCTCCCAGTCATCGATGTCAAAGGCATCCAGCTCCAGGTCGGGATCGCTGCTGCCCAAGCTGCTCCCTGCAGGCCTGGCACTGGGAGCTGTGCTCTGGGCCTTCAGGGCTGTGCTGGTCAGGGGCTGCATCCCGTTCCTCGCTCCAGGGCTCCTGTCCCAGCTGCTGTTGCAGGACGGCAGGCTGAGCCTGAGGGAAGCTCCCTCCCTGCCACCTCCCCTGGCACCGGGCAGCTCTGCAGTGCCCGGGCACGGCATCTCCTCAGCACCCTGCTTCGAAGCACAAGAGCTGTCCAAGCTTTGGTTGGTTTTGGCAGAAGAGGTGCTGGAGTGAACAGAAAGCACCGACGGGAGGTTTGTGGATTTGGGGGAGTTTCTGTCAGAACTGAAGCTCCAGCTTGGGCCAGAGCCAGCACCAGGACACACACGAGGGCCCTGCTCCGTGGGAGACTTCCAGCTTCTAGGAACAGTGGTGTTGATGCCTTTCTGGCTCAAACTGACAGAATTAGCCAGCAGTTTTCTCCTGGGAAAGATAACAAGAGAAGGGAGAACGAAAAAAATATATATTTAGTCACAAGCAATGATTTACCAAGTTCTACAACATTCATTAAACAGTTTTGTCTCACTGTTATTAAACATCTTAACATATGGTGGTTCCATCGTGCTCTGAGTCACCATGTTTGAAAATGATTTCAAACAAATCTAGGGAAAATACCACCAGAGAAAACTAATGACAAAACTGTGACATCATCTCTACAGACACAATATTAAATAATTCCTAAAAGCAAGGAACAGATCCAGGCAAGGCAGAATACAAAAAAATAAATCCTTAAAAGGCAAAACCTGAAGTTAAAAAGTATGCCTGAACCACATGATGATTTTAGGTACTTTCTAAAGACTATGTCTGACTACAGCAATGAGAAATAAAATAGTTGTTGTACTGAGAACATTTACAGAAGCTCATGGTCCCAGTCCAGGAAGAATCTAACCAAAATCACAAATCCCAGTACTTTGTCCATGCATTGTGCCATCAGAGGAGGCAGCAGACAGAGCAGCAGGTTGTGGCAGCAATAATTCCACTGGAAGATGACAAATTCAGGGATATTAGGAGAAATCACCATCCCTGCAGTCAGCGAGCGGGGAGACAACACCAGCTGAGTGCCCGTGGCAGGAGAACTGAGGAGGACACCTGGCAGGTCACATCACATCACCTGGGGGTGCAGCAGCACCTGGTGCCAGGCACCTCCTCAGGCTGCAGGTGGAACTGGACCCTCCCTCTGGAGCACACAGGGACCCCTAACACTTGCAGCAGTTTGGGGTATTTTGCTCCCTCCCTCAGTCGGCATTCCAAGATTTTCAAAGCCCTCCTGCCTCGTTCCCCAATGTGCTGGGGACACCTGCAGGCAGCTCCCTGCTCCACACGGAGCTGCTCCAGCCTACCTGAGGTCCCTGTGCTGCAGCAGGGCTCGGGCACAGCCCAGGGCCTGCAGCTCCTGCAGGGGGATGGCATCCACCAGCTCGCAGATGGCCTCCATGACTCCCAACAGCCGCGGGGCCACCGGCACGGCCTCACCTGCCACAGGGAGGGAGCTCAGAGTCATTTTATTCAGAACACCTGGCCAGAGGATACCACCCTCCCAGAGAACAGTGCACTGCAGTAAATCAGTCTAAACCATTTACTTGCAACACACTTTTAGTCCGTGTGCATAAAGGAACTGTTTCTATGTGCAGGAACTCAATGAATCTACTTATTTTTGCCTTTTTTTTATTACCTGTCTATAATTCAACCATTTATGTCAACTCTCCATCTACAGATGTTAATTCTCCATCTGATAATGTTCTTGGATTACACAGGATAACAAATAGTTGCAAACTATCCCCAAAATCAGAGACATGAATTTGCAAAGCATTTTATGTACCTGAATCTCCTGCACTAGCATCACCAGGATGTGTTGAGGGAACTTCCTCCTGTCTGGCCTCAGAGCTGCCAGGTGTGCACCTTCCTCCAGTGGGAGAGTCTCTGAAAACACTGCTAACACCAAAAGGAAAAGCCATGAAAATGCAGATATCTGTAAACTGAGGCACTTCCATAGAACAGCTGGATTTAAGATGTGTGGAAAGACAAATTCCTGAAGGCCCAGGCAGAACCCAAGAGCTGAGCAGTCACTCATCCTGGGTACCAACATGTGGAATTTTCTCCCCTCCCACTACAAAAGTCACTCTATTTTTTCTGAAGTGCAAGCCACCTAAAACACCAGCCATAAAACTAGTATCTGATAAAGCATTAATTGCAGCTGCCAGCCATCAGCCTGCCAAGCAGCAAAGAGACACAAGCTCAATCTGTGCCTCTTTAACAAGCAGGAGTTTTGGGTCGGTTTTGGCACTTTTGTACTCATGCACCAGACAGATGGTTCCAGCAGTGAGCTCTGGTTACCTGGCACTTTGTACAGAGGGGGAGAAGGGAGGCAGCTCCTCCTCAGGGGAGGGAGGGATGATGTCCAGGTCATCCTCCTCGAGATCAGCACCTGCCCACGGCCAGGTGGCCTCATCCAGTGTTGGGGAGCTGTTCCCAGCCCTCTGTGGCTCCTGGCCCTGACCCCCTTCAGCTGCAAGAGAAGTGCATTGATATTGCTGGGTAACACTGCACACTCACTCAGCCTGCCACAAACAGAGGGGAAAAATAGCAGCCAGATTTCAAAACACTCGTTTGATACAGCTTCTGACTTCCAAAGGATAAAACCTGCTGCTCCCTTTTCTCCCCCATTAAAACAGACAGACAAATCCCCACCAACCTTAATTTAAGTGGAAAAGCGATACAGCTAAACCCAGTCACCTGTCCCTGGCAGAAGTGAAACACTGAAGAGATCTATTTTTCTGCAATACTTTTCTATAAAAACCATTTATATAAAACCCTGTTTCTATAAAAAGCTCCTATTATATTAAATCCTAGAAGAGTGCAGACTCATCAGCTAGCACAATCTCTGTACTGGGACTGGAAGGTAAATGTACATGTATTGTGTCTTAAAAGACAAATCCTACAAAGAGAGGTCAATATCATTAACATTAAAATCAATTTCACACAGAAAGGAAAAGACAACAAAATATTAAGAACAAAAATACAGCTCACTAATCTTTTCACCACTCAGTGTAAGGGCAGCATCCCAGAACACTCTTTGATGTTATTCATTTGCATAAACATGGTAATTTCCCAAATAAAGGTCCAAAGTTTCAAAACACAGCGGGTAAGGAATCTAAAGTAAAGCAGTCCTGTGGGACAGAGTTGCCAAAGCAATGACAGGCAGGAATTTTGTGATCATAACTGAGAGCTGGAGTTCTTTTGTGTTTATGTTTGTATTAAAAATAGAGAGCAATCACTTTTTCTGGTTTAGTATTTCATTTAGGTGTAAGATGACTTTATGTCTCTCCTGTATGAATTCTCTTAGTGCTTTTCTCTTCATGGCATCCCTATAGGTTATTGATCATTTCAGGAATGCCATAAATCTTGCAACTGCAGTACACGAGCAGCTGCTACTCCTGCACCGGCAGGACGCTGCCCTGCTTCCAGGCTGCGGGTACCCAGAACGGCATCAGGGCTGCTTGCCAGTGCCGAGCACGCAGCTGCCCGTGGCTCCCGAGCAGCCGCGCCAAGCCCCGGGGAGCAAACCCAGCTGTTCTTCCAGCCCGGTGCCCGCACACAGCCGTTACCTGGGCGAGCCCCGGCGCTGCCCGCATCCCGGGGGGGCTCAGCAGCTGCCCGCTCCCCGCAGCCGAGCCCCGCCGCCGAGCTCTGGCCGCTGGGATCCGAGTCCTCCAGGCAGATCACGGAGCGCTGCGAGCAGGGCCGCGGCTCGGCCTCCGCCGCCGCCTCACCGCCGCCGCCGGGCCCCGCCGGGCGCGGGCTGGGCCGCGGGGGCTCCCTGCCGGCGGCCCGCAGCCCCTTGGGGGACACCACGGGCGGCCGAGAGAACCTCTTTTCGATTCCCGACAGGTCGAAGTCGTCGATGTCATCCCACTCATCGTCGATGGTGATAACGGGGCCCGCAGCGGAGCCGGGGCTCGCAGCGCAGCCGGAGCCCGCAGCGGAGCGGGAGCCGGGCCCGGCCTTCCCGGCGGGAGCGGCGCTGGCCGGCCTGGCCCCGGGAGCCGCGGCGGGGGCACAGGCCGGAACACAGCCCCGCGGCGCTGGAGCCGAGGCGGGCAGGGCCAGCGAGGTGTTCACGTCCTTGTCCCTCAGCACCGCGGCGGCGCCGAGGCCCCGGGGCGCCTTCTTGAAGGTGAAGCCCCTGCAAGGAGACGAGCCCCAGTGAGTCCCCGGCCGCGGCGGCCCCCCCGGCCCGCCTCCCCGGCCCGGTACTCACGGCGGGCGGTCCCGCGCTGGCGGCGGCGGGGCGCGCAGGGCCTCGCGGGCCGAGTGCCGCCGCAGCTGCTCCCGCAGGTTGTTCTGCGGCACGGCCGCCATCGCGGGCCGCCCCGCCGCCAGGGGGCGCACCGCGCACGCCGCCTCCCGCTCGTGCCCCCAGCGCTTCGCATTCAGCGCCAAAACCGTCCCCGGCTCCCCATTGGCCGGAGGGGACGGGACGGAAGTGACGCACAGGGGCGGGTGGCGTGCCGGCGGAAGTGGAAGTGCTTCCCGAAATGGCGGCACCGCCCTCAGGCCGCGCCCGCTCCCTCCCTCCCGGCTCGGACCCGCCTTAGCCCCGCTCCGCACCCCCGAGAAGCGCTCGGCGCTTCGCACGGTCCTGGCCCGCGCCAGGAGGGCGGAGCCCCTCAGCCCTCCCGCTCAGAGCTCACGGCACGGCGCTCCGGTGACGAGGCAGCTTTATTGTCAGTGACAAATTTCACTGTGAAAACACAGACGTGCCCCAGCTCACACGCGGCTTCATTTCCCCAGCGCCTGCTCAGAATCGGCACCGAGGTTCTGGGGTCTTCGCTGGTGGATTAAAGAAAAATCACCCGTTTCTTCTCTATGTGCATTAAAATACCCTGGGTTTTAATACAAAATATAGCAAGCATTTAATCAAAATTGGTAAAAGTGTATAAATCACAGCACTCACTCATCCTTCCTTTAAAGAACAGGGAAATTGCCTTCAAGGAAAAATTTAAAATCGCTACAATTTACACCTGGTGATTGCAGGAAAGCCACCCAAGGGGTGTGTGCCCCAAATCGGTTCCTGTGGGGCTCCCCTGCACCCAGGCGGGCCCTGCTGCCCCGGGGGATGGAGGCACACCTGGGCACGGCAGGAGGAGGGAACCTGGCAGGGGCACAGCAGCACGCCGGGGCTTGGCTGGAGGGGCAGGCTCAGCTCGGGCTGCTGCTGCAGGAGAACCTGGCTGCTGTGTGCCTGAGCCAGGCTGCCTGCAGGTGACACCCCCAGCAGGTGACACCCCCAGCAGGTGACACCCCCAGCAGGTGACACCCCCAGCAGGCAGGCGTGGCACTGGTTCTGCCTCTCTGGTGCCAGCCTCAGCCCTGGAGCAGCGTCAGTCACTGCAGCCCCGGGCCAGCCTGCCCGTGCTACACCTGAGGAACGGGGTAGGAGGCACAGGCAGCCAGCCCACACATGTTCTTGCCTCGTTCGATAAGGAAATACCTGAAAGAGACAGAAATGGCTGTGAGTGAGCGTTCTCTCCTGTGGCAGGTGAGGGTGGGCAGGCCCTGGCACAGGGTGCCCAGAGCAGCTGGGGCTGCCCCTGGATTCCTGGCCAGGCTGGATGGGGCTGGGAGCACCTGGGGCACATGGAGGTGTCCCTGCCATGGCAGGGGTGGCACTGGACAGGCTCTGAGGTCCCTTCCCCCTCAGCTCTCCAGGCAATGCCATTCCCTGCCCCCTTACACCCTGAACGAACCAGAATTTGCATCCCACTCCCAAGAATCCCACTTGTGAAGCTGGGATCTCACTCCTGGCACAAGCTGTTCTCCCTGGCCGTGTGACCAGCAGGGAGGAGCTGGGGAACCAGCAGCTCTGACAGCCTGGCTGAGCCCTGGGCACCTCAGGAACCAGCAGCCCTGACAGCTTGGCTGAGCCCTGGGCACCTCAGGAACCAGCAGCTCTGACAGCCTGGCTGAGCCCTGGGCACCTCAGGAACCAGCAGCCCTGACAGCTTGGCTGAGCCCTGGGCACCTCAGGAACCAGCAGCTCTGACAGCCTGGCTGAGCCCTGGGCACCTCAGGAACCAGCAGCTCTGGACAGGCTGAGCCCTGGGCACCTCAGGAACCAGCAGCTCTGGACAGCCTGGCTGAGCCCTGGGCACCTCAGGAACCAGCAGCTCCGACAGCCTGGCTGAGCCCTGAGCCCTGGGCACCTCAGGAACCAGCAGCTCTGACAGCCTGGCTGAGCCCTGAGCCCTGGGCACCTCAGGAACCAGCAGCTCTGACAGCCTGGCTGAGCCCTGAGCCCTGGGCACCTCAGGAACCAGCAGCTCTGACAGCCTGGCTGAGCCCTGGGCACCTCAGGAACCAGCAGCTCCGACAGCCTGGCTGAGCCCTGGGCACCTCAGGAACCAGCAGCTCCGACAGCCTGGCTGAGCCCTGGGCACCTCAGGAACCAGCAGCTCTGGACAGCTTGGCTGAGCCCTGGGCACCTCAGGAACCAGCAGCTCTGACAGCCTGGCTGAGCCCTGGGCACCTCAGCAGCTGCACTAAGCCAAGGCTCTGCTGGGCAGGGACCCCAGG
This sequence comes from Haemorhous mexicanus, assembly GCF_027477595.1. Taxonomy (NCBI): domain Eukaryota; kingdom Metazoa; phylum Chordata; class Aves; order Passeriformes; family Fringillidae; genus Haemorhous; species Haemorhous mexicanus. The sequence goes on from NC_082353.1 coordinate 22,064,636, forward strand.
CCTGGCTTGGTGAGCTGTGTCACCACCCAACCCGGCACCATTCCCCGTGTCCCCCCAGCTGCCACATTTCATCTGGAGAGCTGAGGGTGGAGGCCATCCCAGCACAGGGCGTGTGTCCCCAGCCCAGGCAGAGCACGGTGAGGTGGGCAGCAGGAGCCTTACCCCTGCATGCCCCACAGGCGGCCCCAGGAGTTCTTGACGATCCAGTAGGGAGTGCCATCCTCCTCTCCGTAGCCCACGGCCAGCACGGCGTGGTTCACCTTGTCAGGGGTGTGCTCGCAGCGGGGGCTGCAGGGGAGACAGCACAGGGTGCTCTGAGAAGCAGCCTGCAATTACCCAGGGATTGCCCAAGGCAGCAGTGCTGGCCACACTGCAAACAGAACTGGGGATGCTCTGAACTCCCAGCTGTGGAGAGGAGGGAGGGGAGGCACGGAAAGGAGACACTGCTCTGTTTTTCCACTCTGACATTACCAGCCATATCTGGAGTTAGGGGATCCATGGACTTTTGAGCTCCTGGCCCACCAACATGAGCTACAGTGCAAAGGAATTTTCCCAGTTGGAGCCAGCAGCTCTTAGTGCCTCCCAGTGCTGCTTTGTACTGCCCTGAAATTCAAGGGCACTGCTTCATGTTTTGCACAGGAAGGGTGAGCTCTTGGGTCTAAATATGTGTTTCCTCTAAATTTTCAACCTTTAAACTGCACTTGCTGAAAGCTGCTGCCTGTGGTGTGAAACAAGACAGCTCATGGTACATGCTCCCATCTCAAGAGCATCTATTTTTAAACATTTTCAAGTGCATCACAGGAAAAGATCAATAATCCACCTCAGATTTTCTTTTTTTTGATCTGTTAACAGCTGCTCTGTGCTGAAAGCACTGGAGCATCAATTATTCCATGCACTCTGACTTCAAATCCACCTTAGACTGTAAATCCACAGGATAACTGCTGCTGGAGTGCTCCTGTGAGCATGTCCCTGCCCTCACAGCTCACACCTGCCTAGGGCTGGCACTGACCTCTGCCATCACTGGCTCTTGGCCCAGCAAAGCCTCTGGAACCACCACCTGCTCCTTCCTGAGAGCTCCCTGGGGCAGATCCCTCAGGCTCAGCCTCTCCCTTGCATTTTCCCTGCAGTTCTGTGTGACTGAGGGTTCATTACTCTGAAGTATTTTTCTGTTTCTCCAAACACACACTTTTCCCCTGCTGGGTAACAGCCCCTGTGCTGCCCTGCTCAGCTCTCACTTTCCAGTGTGTACTGATCAGCCTTCCAGGTGGCTTTTGCCCGGGCCATGCAGTGGCAGCACACTTGAGACTTGCTTCCTGTCCCCAGCTGGTTTCTCTCTCTGCTGTTCCTCCGACCTGTCCAGGGAGCAGCACGTGGCAGGGCTGAGGTGAGGTGCTGCAGAACCTGCCCTGTGGAGAGCAGTGACACCAGAAAGCACCACCTGCTGAGGGGCCAGCTCAGGGGCAGGGCAGTGTGAGGGCAGCCACCCTCCTCACACAGCCTCTCTGAGCTCCAGCACTGCGGCAGCTGCCCTGATACCATGGAAAATCCACTTAGGTTGGGGCTTACCCTAAGGAACCTGATGTGTTCCACAGCTGGGCTGCCCCTGCCCCTGTCCCAGCCCAGACATAGATCAGCCCTGGGACAGCCCCAGCCCCGTGGGGAGCTGCACAGTCTCCCAAGCTGCCTGACTCGCTGACCTTCATTCCACCACAACCTGGTCTCTAGGCAGGACAGGTTCCTAGCCTGCAGCCCTCCTCCCCTCAGGAACCAGTAAATCAAGGCTGTGTTCATTATATTTTTTTCTATTTTCTACTCAAAGAAGTGTGAGAACCCAGTGCAGTGTTGCTGCATGCAGCAGGATAAACAGGGATGCACGTGACTCCAGCCCTACACGTTCCCCTTGCCCTCACCTCACCAAATGAGGGTCACACACTCACTTGGAATACACTCCTTTCCTGTAGTGCATGAAGTCACTCGTCACCTCAAAGGCAAAGCTCACTGGGTTGTGCTTCCCCACAGCTTCCACCATGCTGTCTTCATCATACTGCAAGAGGGGATCCAGGGTCATCATCCTCATCATCTCCTGGCTGTGCTGGGCCCCGTGCAGGCCCAGCAGCCAGAGCATGAGGGATGGATAACCCTGGTGTCCTGCAGGACAAGGAATCCAGTGCTGAGCCATAAGAGGAGAACCAGGCCTCTGTCCCAGCCTGGAGGAGCACCCCAGGGAAGCAGGCTGGAACCCAGGGCCTGTGTTTTGCCTCCAGCATCTCCTTGGTGCCACCCTCCAAAAGGTGTGCAGGACAGCAGGAGTGTGCCCAGCAGCTCACTGAATCCAGGAGCATGCAGGCTGCAGCTGCAGGAGAGCAGGAGTGTGCCCAGCAGCTCTCTCTCTCCAGGAGCATGCAGGCTGCAGCTGCAGGAGAGCAGGAGTGTGCCCAGCAGCTCTCTCTCTCTCTCTCTCCAGGAGCACACAGGCTGCAGCTGCAGCTGTGGGACAGCAGGAGTGTGCCCAGCAGCTCTCTCTCTCTCTCTCTCTCCAGGAGCACACAGGCTCCAGCTGCAGGACAGCAGGAGTGTGCCCAGCAGCTCTCTCTCTCTCTCCAGGAGCACACAGGCTGCAGCTCCAGCTGCAGGAGAGCAGGAGTGTGCACAGCAGCTCTCTCTCTCTCTCTCCAGGAGCACACAGGCTGCAGCTCCAGCTGCAGGAGAGCAGGAGTGTGCACAGCAGTTCTCTCTCTCTCTCTCCAGGAGCACACAGGCTGCAGCTGCAGCTGCAGCAGAGCAGGAGTGTGCCCACCAGCTCTCTCTCTCTCTCTCTCTCTCTCCAGGAGCACACAGGCTGCAGCTGCAGGAGAGCAGGAGTGTGCCCAGCAGCTCTCTCTCTCTCTCTCTCTCTCTCCAGGAGCACACAGGCTGCAGCTGCAGCCGCTGAGCCCAGCACGCCTTGGCACCCCTGCACCTCCCCTTGGCCCAGCCCTGGCAGTTTGGAAACGCAGCCCTCGGGGCCTCACCTGTGTGATATTGATCACATCCTTGACAAAGGCAATGGCCTTCTCGGGCTGGAACTTGCAGGTGCCATTCTGTGGGGACAGAGAGGCGCTGTGGGAGCTGTGGCAGGCCTGCTGTGCCCCCAGGATGGCCGGGGCTGTGCTGCAGTACCTTGGCCCTGTACGGGTAGCTGTCCTCCCCCATGAGCCCCTTGTTGTACAGGATGTACTCGAAGGCTTGGCTCGGCAGGCCCCTGCGAGACAACACGGCTCCGTTAGGATGCTAACAGCTAATTAGGATGGTAATGATGAACCTGGTAATGCTGCAGCCTCTGCAGAGCAAAGCCATCGACATGTCCCCCTCTGCAGCCCACTCCCACCAGCCAGGGACGGGCTGTGTCCATCCCAGAGCCCTCAGAGGCACAAACTCCAGTCTGTGCCTGCAGCATCTCCCTGCCTGCGCTGTCTGGCACGGTCACAGCTCATCCTCCAGCTGCCAGATCCCTGGAGAAGAGCTCCAGGAGCCCTGAGGGTGTGAGGTCAGCTGGCCCACACAGCACCAGCCTCACATGCTGAAAGGTGTTTTTTGGTGCCTTCTGCCCAGCCTGGCTGGGGGACATTGAGACACGCACATCTCCAGCAAGCAGCTGCTCCCTTCCCTGGCCACCTTCCAGAAGCACAAGGCAGGAGGGAAGAAAAGAGAGATGATCAGGGAGTGCTGATGTGGAAACACCTAAGGAGGAGTCACAAGAAAGATAAAAAGCACCAAGAGTGGCTTTGCTCAGCTCTGAGCGTCCCTCTAGGACCGTTTATCTCACAGAAAACAGAAGTTGTCAGGCAGCTCTACTCTCTGCCTTCTCTAGCAAAGCCAGGAGGAACTTCCCAAAGAGGAAGTTAAAGTTTCTGTGGGTTCTTCAGGGTTGCCACGAGACGCGCGTGACTCAGGGCAGAACAACAGCCAGAAGTCCCCTTGCTGTCCCAGAGCCCAGCAGAGCCCAGCCTATGGCTGCCGTGTGAAACCCACCTCAGATAAAAACCAACAAATGAGGAACAACAGAGGTTGGGAAATGCTGGAGATTTAGTGAAACATCCTGACCTCTAGGGAGGGTGAAATTAAAGTAAGCAACCAAATCCAAAGTTGCTTCCCCTGACACACTGCAGCCATGGGAAGACAAAAGCCATTCCATAATGAGGAAGGATCCTGACACAAGATCTGGAGGAAGGCTGTCCATCACAGGATGTAAGATTCTCTAATTTCTGCTCTTTCTGACCCTGTCTGACTTACCCACTGCAGCCGTGGTTGTTGAAGGCCTGGGCGCAATCAACCAACTGCTGCTCTGCCTGCAGAGAAGGGTTTTGAGTCAGTGATTGTCCCACACCTGTGCTCAGAGTCAGTGACACAAAAAGCAACTGCACAGCAGGAACTGAGAGCTGGTTTATCCGCACAGCTGGCTGTAACAACCACCACAGCACTGGTTTACCCCTGGGAGTCACCTGGAAATGGCTCCACGTCCCAGGGAGGCAGACAAGGAAGGCCTGGAGCCAGCAGCCTGGGATGCCCTGGCTGCCAGAGGCATTCCTCCTCACGCCTGCCAGGGATCCATGCCCCCCAGAAGGACTGGCTGAGATGTCTTCCAAAGGTCAGGTTTGTTTTTAACACACCCAGCCCTCAGTTATTCTGCTAAGTTGTGTAAGTGGCTACTGTCTTTCTAGTTCTTCAGGAATACAAATCCTCTGGGAGCTGAAAAATCAACATGTCCCAATGTGCTGCCTGCAGTGAGGCTGGCTGGCAGGGCCACGCCTGCTCCCAGCAGCCTCCAGCCCCTCTGGCTCCATCCTGCTCCCCGAGGGGCTCTAAGCCCAGAAAAACTCCTACCAGAGAGAGCAGCTTTCCCGTGGCAATGGCAATAGCAGACTCCAAACAGCCCGTGGTGGAAAAGGTCCAGCAGCTCCCGCAGGCACCCTACATGAGGAGTGGGAGAGGAACTGCTCCAGGAGGTGCTGCAGGCTCACCAGTCTCCCCAAAACACGGGCAGGGGGGCATGGCAGCAGTGCAGAGCCTCCACTCTGTGCTGGTAGCTGGGCTTGGCCTTCTGCTCAGCCCCTGCCAGGGCACACAGCAGGCACGGTGTGGCTCCAGGGGAGCTCCCCTGGCACAGGCACCCATCCCTGCTCCTCGGGCACGGCGCCTGCCCACAGCCATCAGCCCCCTCTGGCCGTGTCACACACTCCTCACCTGGTTTTTCACGGGTGTCACAAAATTCCCCTTCTTCCTCCAGTCGATGGAGTCGGGATGTGGCCCAGAGCTGCGCAGGAAATTCCCCTTGGTGGCTGAGCAGTTCTGCAGGCAGGGCAAAGGGCTGTGGTGAGCTGCCAGGCCAGTGGCCCACAACAGCCACCCTCCCAGGTGAGAGTTGGTGACCAGCCCACACACCCTGGCCACTGCAGCAGGGAGCGCTGCCAGCCTGCACCCCTGGCTGCAGTGCCCCAGCTGCTCAGGGAGCCGACAGCAGAACAGACAGCTGGGCTGGAGTCAGGGACGAGGCAGTGAAAGCTGGGAGGGTGGGGAACAGGGTTCACCGGGCTCTTGCCCCGGTGCTGGTGGCACAGGATGTGACCTGACCACAGGGGACTGCAGGCAGCACAGCGAGGGGTGCTGGCCCAGCAGCGGGTGTGGGTCACCGCAGAACCCCCTCACGGGTGTTCAGGTCACTGTAGAACCCTTTCATGGGCATGAGGGTCACTGTAGAACCCTCTCACAGGTGTTCGGGTCACTGCAGAACCCCCTCACAGGTGTTCAGGTCACCGCAGAACCCCCTCACGGGTGTTCGGGTCGCTGCAGAACCCCCTCATGGGCATGTGGGTCACTGTAGAACCCTCTCACAGGTGTTCAGGTCACTGCAGAACCCCCTCACAGGTGTTCAGGTCACTGCAGAACCCCCTCACGGGTGTTCAGGTTGCTGCAGAACCCTCTCACGGGTGTTCGGGTCACTGCAGAACCGCTCACAAGTGTTCAGGTCACTGCAGAACCCCCTCACGGCTGTTCAGGTCACTGCAGAACCCCCTCACGGGTGTTCGGGTCGCTGCAGAACCCCCTCACGGGTGCACTGGACCCCTTCCTTCCCTGCCCACCGCACTCCCAGCATTTACCTGCGGCTCACTCCACAGGTACAGCTTTTTGAACTCCGCGAAGGTCAGATCCGAGAACTGGTTGAGGCCCACTAGAGGGGGAGAAAGGGGACACTTTGCTCAGCGCGGCGCGGTGCTCAGGGCCGGCCGTGGCCAGGCGGGGCTCGGGGCTCGGGGCTCCTACTCTGGAAGCTGTGGTTGCCGGCGTTGTGCTCCTCCACGCGCCGCTTGTTGCCCAGGAAGATGCGCAGCCGGCGCGGGTACTCCTCGGGGCCGTAGCGCCGCTCGTTCTGCGTGGACAGGCGCGTCAGGGCCCCCGAGCCCCGGAGCCCGGCCCGGCCCGGCCCGGCCCGGCTCCCCGCGGCCCCGAGCTCACCTGCAGCATCCAGGCCTTGAACAGCTGCTCCTCTGCGGGAGAGAACGGGCCCGTCAGCGGTGCCACCGCCACGGCTCTGCCGCACCGGGGGCCAGGCACGAACCGAGCCGAGCCGAGCCGGGCCGGGCCGGGCCAGGCCGTGCCAAGCCGCCTCCTGCCCTCCCGGTGCCCCCGTACCTTCGGCCGAGGGCTCCCAGGCGGCGGCGGCGGCCAGCAGCGCGGCCGCGGTCAGCAGCACGGGCCAGCCCATGGCCGGGCCGGGCCGGGCCGAACCGGGCTGGGCGGGACGCAGCGGAGCCGAACCGGGCCGAGCCGAGCCGAGCGGAGCGCGGCCGAACGGAGCCGAAACGGGCCGAGCCGCTGCCAGGGGGCGGGACAAGGGGCGGGGTGGGCGGGGCAGGCGGTAGGCGTGGCACCGGGCGTGGCACCGCCTCTGGGAGGGGCACTGGGCGGGGCACCGGCACTGGGCGTGGCCCGCGGCCCGGCGGGTCCGGCGTTCTCCCGCCCGTAAAACTATCACAAACCCCGGTTCACCCTGAGATAGAATAGATTTATTAGCAAGAGGTAATCAGGAAACATATATTTTTACAAAAAAAATGGAAATATCTTTTTTTTTTCCCAAACAAGCTGTAAGTTGAAATAGTTTTAGGGCTTGAAAGAGAATTCCCATACCACGAGGTATTGCTTACAGCAAGTGTTGTGTGAGTGGAGCATGCCTGCCACTGCCGGGGAACCGTGTCAGGGACTGTACAATGTAAAAAACCCAGGTACTATTCACAGAATAAGCACTACATTACTATATCCTGCTAGCGGGTGGTTAGCCAGGATTACAGTAGATGTAATAAAAACACTCGTCATCTCTAACTCTACGTCATGGTACTCAGAGTGGGCACAAGGGCACGGATCTACAGCATATCAACAGGAGCCGGATGCAGCGAGGAGAGGCGAGAGGATGCTTCCATCTTCCCAGCTTCGGGCGGACCAGGGCAGCAGCCGGGGCCCCCCGTGCCCGGCCAGCACGAGGGTGGCACACACACAGAGGGCAGCTCACACCGAGGGACAACCTTTAATGCGCTCCCTTCTCCCGCCTTACAGAGTTGGGATGTAACCGCCAGCACTGCCCGAGTGAGAGCTGCTCTGTGCTGCCCCAGAGCCCCGCGGGGACACAGGGACTCACCTGCCCCGCGGGGACTCACCTGCCCCGCGGGGACACAGGGGCTCACCTGCCCCACAGGGACTCACCTGCCCCGCGGGGACACAGGGACTCACCTGCCCCACAGGGACTCACCTGCCCCGCGGGGACACCGGGCTCACCTGGCCCGCGGGGACACAGGGACTAACCTGCCCCACAGTGACTCACCTGCCCCTCGGGGACTCACCTGCCCGACCACCAGCCCCCCAGGAGGAACAAATGACAAAAGTAACATCATGGAAAAGAACCCGGGACTCCAGCGAAGTGTCGGCGCGTTAGACCGTGACGGGGCGGGGAATCCTACGCGAGCGCGGCGCGGCCGGGGCCGGGGCCGGGGCCGGGGCCGGGGGCGGGGGAAGCACAGACTGGGGGTCGCTCCAGGGCGCCCGTGGAGCGTGGCTATGTACAGGGGTACAGCGAGTGTCCGGCGGCCGCGCCGCTCACGAAGGCAGCTTGGGCTCTATCCGCAGAGAAGCTTCGTACAGGGACTCCTCGTCCATCACTCCCGACTGGTCCAGCAGGTACTGCGTCACCTGGGGACGGAGCGGGCCGTGAGCGGGCCGGGAGGGACAGCTGGGGCACCCAAACCCTGCCACAGCGGGCTCTGAGAGCTTCCAGCTGGCCTCGTGTTGGGGCCAGCATGGGCAGAGGGTGGCTGGTGCTGGCAGGGGGGCGGCAGGGGACACTCTGCTCCCTGCTGCCCCTACACCGCTGCTTCTTAGCGTGGCCGGGTGCCCCCCTCCAGCACTCCGGGGCTGTCCATCGATGCTGCCCTCTGCAGCAACTCCTCTGCTGCAGCTGCCTGGGGACCACGGGGGAGTCTGCTGGAGCCCCCACAGCCTTCCTCCACCCCCGACCCCTCCAACAGACTCCAGCAGGGAGCTGCCAGGTACTGAAGGCTTAGATGCTGTGATGGAAGGGGGAGATGAGGGGCAGAGCCTGCCCGTGCTCTGGGGACGGGGCTGTACCTTCGGCTGGTGCTCGATCTTGTAGGAGGTTTGCTGGAACTGGCGGATCTCCCTTATGATGTGTGAGATCTGTGCAGGGATAAAACACAGGAGGTGCTCATGGCTCAGCCATCACCCAGAGAACCCGTCCCAGTGCCCAGGGGGGCAGGGGCACCCAGCACAATGCAGAGGCCTTTTTGTCTCTTCCAGAGCTGGGAACAACCCCAGGTGTGTGCAGGGGACACATGTGGCCTCCTGGTGCTGCGCAGGTGAAGGCTGAGGGGACACAGACCTGGCCACAACCACATCACCCCAACCCAGCCCCCGTGCCCACACCAGAGGGCTGGAGCACTCACCATCCTCATTTTGGAGAAGTTCACCAGGCCATCCTCGGTGTAGTTGGGGGTGCCCTCCTCGATGAACGCCAGGTCCGTCAGGTACATGCCCAGGTAGGGGACACATGGGGGGTCACAACTACAGGAGTGAACCAGAAAGAAATGAGGAGTGAAACTTTCTTACTTTGGAGCTTGGGGCAGGGCAGGGGAGAAGGGCACAGCTCTGCAGTCAGCAGAGGTGGAAGGATTCTCTCTATCATAGGAGGGCTCTCCCAGGGAAGGCTCCTGGTCTCCTGGGCCTTGCCCCCACCAGCACAGCAGGCCAGGCAGGACCTGTGGCTGTGCCCCTCACAAAGCCATGGGATGCAGGAGATGAGCTGGGGGCAGCTTTGACAGCATAGAGGGTCAGGAAGACCTTTAGAAGCTTCCATGGGCAACCTGGTCTAGTGGAAGGGGGCCCTGCCCACGGAGAGGAATGGAACAAGATGAGCTTTAGGGTCCCTTCCAACTTAAACCATTCTGGGATTTGATGATTCTATGATAGTGATGGGGAAAATTGTTCTCTGGTGTCTGGCAGTGATTTTTCCTTTTGCAGTCCATTTTATTCCCATCTTTCTGCATGCTGCACAAAGGAGCAGCTCAGTCCTGGGGCCGCTGCCAGGCACTGTGCTGGCTCCACAGGACAGCCTTCAGTGCAGGCTCTGAACGATCCTGGGAGCAGAGCTCAGGTTCCCCCACCCTGCAGGCCCCAGAGCAGCCAGGAGCAGCCGTGGCAGAGGAAGAGAAGCATCATTCACTCACTTTTTCAGTGCCTCCCTCAGGTTTTTGAACCTGCCCTCTGAGGACACCAGCTTCTGGAGCTTATCAATCAGAGCCTTTGTCTGCAAAAAACAGAGTGCTGCTGGCAGGGGCCCTGGAAGAACCCCCACTCCCCGTGGCTGGGGGGCAGCCTGCAGAGCCACAGGGGCACTTCCAGCCCGCCCTGCCCAGAGCACCTCACCCCCACCTGCACCTCCACAGGTACAGTGTGCCCTGGCTGTCACACCTGGCTGCAGCTGAGCAGGCTGTGCACTCACTGCTTCCTCCTGCTCCCCCCTCTGCCCTCACCAGCGCCTGTTTTCCTTCACAGGTTTATCATTTTATAGCAAAAACAACTGCTCCTGGCTGGTGGGAGCCCACACTGGAGCCAGCTCAGAGAGGTTTAACTGCACCTCTGCCTTGCAGGGTGGGGCCAGTGTCTTCTCACAGGTAACAAGTGATGAGACAAGGGGAAAGGAGTTGTGTGCCAGGAGAGGTTTAGACTGAATATTGGGAAAATTTCTTAATGGCTGTCCAGCCCTGGCACAGCTGCCCAGGGCAGTGGTGGAGTCAGCGGAGGGACTTGACAGATGTGCGGATGTGGCACTTGGGGACACTGCTTAGTGGTGGCCTGGGCAGGGCTGAGGGAACAGCTGGACTTGCACAGTCCAGAGAGCTTCCCTAACCGAAACAATGCCATGAAAAAACCAACTCCAAGGCAGGCTCTGCCTGTCCACCCACCACCTCCCTCCTGAGAACAACCCAAAACCCCTTTCCCCATTTTCTAACTCTTTTTCAACGCGTCTCACCCTGTCCCCACACCCCCGGCAAGCCCAGCTCCCCGGAGGGGCCGGCCCTACCTGCTTGGAGACCTTGAGCCATGTTTTCTTGAGGCGGAAGATGGCACTGCGGTTGAGGGAGGAGGTGATCTCCAGCACGGCGTTGTAGTTGTGCAGGCAGCGGCAGATGTCGGCCACCGCCACCCACTTCTCGATGGCGCTGGCCCGCGCCGTGATCTCCTCGTTGCGGATGATCTCCGACGCGATCAGGTTGCTGACCTTGGGGACACGCGGCCCCAGCCCGGCCTTCAGCGTGGCTCTGGGCAGCCCAGCCCAGCAGCAGGGTCGGAGCTCCCCGTGCTGCTGCAGCCCCACCGGGAGCAGCCGCAGCGGGACCGGCTCCGCCTGCACTGGCTGCCCGAGGCAGGCAGGGCCGTGGGACACGCAGGGCCCGTGGGGCAGGTGACCCTCCCTCACCCCAGCCCTGGGGAGGGGGCTGAGATCCTCCCCTGTGCCCACCCCCCTGTGCCCTGCAGCTGCACCTACATCATTGAAGTGCTTTGTGTTCTTCATGATGTAGGGAGTCCTCTCGTTCTTCTCCAGCTTCATCCAGCCTTGCCCAAAGAATTCCCTGCGAAACACAGTGCTCAGGTCAACTTTATTTCCCAGTTTTGTGGGATGTGCAAGCCCTGCAAGCTCCACTGCATCTGCACAGGACGGAGATCCCGGGGTCTTTGCCCCCATGCTGCTGGAAAGGGACCATGGGTGTGGCTGGACGTGTGCTGGTTGTGGGAGGGTCTCCCTGAGCCGATCACCTTGGGACATCCCACAAAAGCAGAGAAGCCACAGGGCTCCAAATCTGCACTTGAGCCAAGTCTGGGCTGCTGGCAAAGCCCAGGAAGGCTTTGCAGTCTGTGAGCTCAGCCCAGCCAGGCTGCCCGTGAGGCCCTGGGTGACCAGAGCTGCCTTTCCTGACCCACGGGGATCACTCACTCATATGGGATCTTCTTGAAGACCAGGTGATCCAGCAGCGTCAGCTGTTCTGCAATCTCCAGGGCTGAATGGTTCTCAAAGGGTTCTGCTTTGACCCCCTCGGCCTGTGGGACAGAGGCACAATGGGGCTCACCAGGCAGCAGAGCAGTGAGAATCCCACACGCCATGGACACAAACACAAAGCCAAGCCAGGCTCCCAGGCCAAAGGTTTTCCCCAGCAGAGTCAGGGTGTGGTGCTGCAGAGGCACCCCAGCCCACACCGTGCCTGTGCTGAGCTCCTGCCAGCCTCGAGAACACCAGGATTTAATCATGCAGCTTTTTGGCTGTTTAACTACCAAAGCATCCGGGGATCCCAGCTGGAGCACCGCTGCCCCTGCTCAGGAGGGGCAAGATGGCTCTGCCGAGGGATTTCCAGGGAAGCAGGGGAGCAGGGATGAGCCCTGTCCCACTGCCCGGCTCTGAGCACTGCAGCACAGCAGGGCTCAGGGTGCCCCCTCATGGAGCCACCCTGGGGTCACAGCCTGAGCTCCAGACTGCACGGAGCCACCGGCTGGTGACAGTCCTCAAACCATCACAGAGACATTGTCCCTGAGACCAGTCCTTGGGCACAGCTCAGGACCACCCAACACCCCCACAAACAGCGCTCAGATGGGGCTGGTGCCACTCCCTACAACACCTCCAATCCCCACTGCCTTCAGGGAAAAGATCAGCCACCAAACCAGCAAACTCGACTGGCATCCTCCCCAGATAAACCCCAAACTGCCCTAATGACACGGGAGAACACCCCAAGATCAACACACACACAAGAGCCCAGCACAAGGCAAGAACCCCTTGCACAATCCCTTGGGACAGGGCTTGTGAAAGCTCCAGCAAACAAACACTGTCTGGGCTCCTCCACAGCTCCAGGAACTCTGGCGAGGCTGCAGGGGCATGTGGGGGTGAGCTGTGGGGCACACCCCACCAGAGCCCAGGGAGGGGGGTACCCCTGGCACCTGTGCAGGGCGGGGGCTGCAGCACCCCGGAGGTACCAGCCCAGGGATGGGGGTACCCGTGGCACCTGTGCAGGGCAGGGGCTGCAGCACCCCGGAGGTACCAGCACAGGGAGGGGGTACCTGTGGCACCTGTGCAGGGCAGGGGCTGCAGCACCCCGGAGGTACCAGCACAATGCAGCCCCTGCTCGTGATGTGCACCCCAAACCCCGGGGCACCCTCACATCCCAGCACCCTCTGACTGCCAGGTCACTGCTGCCCAGCCTGAGGGGCAGAGCAAAGCCCTCAGGGCTCTTCTGTTCTCTCCTCTTCAGAGGAAGTTTCCAGAACATGCAATTATGGGCAACAGCTCAAACAAAGCCCAGGAGGGAGTGCCCCCCTCCAGAAGCCACCAGCAGAGCCAGGGGACAGAATCTTGGGTGTTTCAGGTGCTCCAGGCCAGTTTCGAGTGGCTCTTGTGTTTTTCTGGGAACAGGTTTGGTTGGGTTTTCTCAGTGCAGAAGGGCAGCAAGTGCTCTGCAGCCTCCCTGGGGGTTCTAAATGCATGCACATTCCCAGGGCTCTCTTTCCAGGGAGCAGCAGTGATCCTGGCTGAGCCAGAGCCCCTCACTTGGAACTGGAAGGGGTTTGGGGACACAGAGGACACGATGGGAGCCTGGGGGCACAGGCAGCAGCAAGCAGGTGTCTCTGTGCCTTCTCCAGCCATTCTGCTGACTGCAGGGGAATAATGTGCCTGTGGGCTGGCTGGCGCTGCCTCTGCCCCTAACAGATCCAGCTGTGCTCACAGCTGGCCCCTCCCCAGAAAGCCTTTCCTGCTTTCAGGTGCACCCCTGGCACTGGCCTTGGAGGCTCGCTCTGCCCTGAGAGAGCACCAGGAACTTTGGCTGCTCCCCTTCCAGCACCCCGAGGCAGCAGGGGCAGGCAGGCAGGGAGGGATGGAGTATTTACCATCTGCACCACCTCCTCCAGGGTTATCTGGTTGTCTCCTGGATCCTCCTGCGTCAAGGTCCTGTGGCACGGAAAGACAGGATTACTGCAGCTGGGAAAGCAGCAGTCCCACACAGCTGCAGCAGGGCAGCATGGCCCTGAGGAACAGCACGGCTGCAACACTCAGCCTGCGCTTCAGGAGACCCCCTCAGTGCTGTTTCTCATTTTAAAGAGAAAAACACTCCTTAGCCGAGGCCACAAGGCCCCACAAGTGCCAGCCCTGCTGCAAGACAAGTGTCCTGCCCTCAGCGTGGGGTGGGCACACCCTGAGTGCCAGAGCCACCCTGCCCAGCAGAGCCCTGGGAGCCACGGTGCCACACCAGGAGCCGACAGCAGCAGGGGCCAGCACCCTCTGGGCTCAGCACTGAACCTCGGCAGGGGACCGAGGGGCTCACACCCACCGTGCCCTGAGGCTGAGTGCAGCAGGCACCACCCTGCCTCCTCCTCACCTTCCTCCCTGGCCGCTCCCAGCCCCGGCACAGTCCCTGCTGAGCCTGCTGTGCTCCCGGGTGAGAGCAGGAGCAGCCAGCAGTGCCAGGAAAAGCCTGACACAAAACCTCCTGCCTCAGCCCCTCACCTGATGATGTTGGCAGCTGCCTTCCTCTCCTGCGTCAGGAGCTCGGGGTCGTGGATGACCTCCTCCAGGAAGCCAATCACCCGGAACTTCAGCTCCTCGTTGGTCTCAAAGTCCTGCCAAGGCCAGCACAGCCCTGGGATTACTGTGCTGGGAGTGACCCCGATCCCAGCGGAGCTGTTTCCTTCCCAGCTGGACAAGGGACTGCCTCTTCCAGCACAATCCCAGCACGGGAGGGCAGCAGGCTCACTCAGTTCCACTGCACCAGCATCACCAGCCTGGGAGAGCTGTGTGTTCCCAGTGACAACCAGTGTACCACTGCTGCCACTGCCCCATCACCAGTGCAGGAGGGACAGGACAGCGGGGACAGCTCCCAGCGCCTGATCCCTGACCCCATCCTGGGCACCCCAACAGGCACCAAACCCAGAGACTCCCCTTGCTCTGCAGGCAGCCAGGGGTGCTGGCAGGCCCAGCTCCCCCCTCTGCAGCCCAGCTGTGCAAACACCAGATGTGACCCCTGTTCCCTGCCGAGGGCCCAGCCCCCTGCTCCTCGCCATCCACACTGCTTCATCAGAACCTCAGTGCCAGATTGCCTCCCCAGCAGTGCTGGCTGAGCAGCCCGGCACGCAGGCAGGGTGGGAGGGAGAGGGGGAAGGCGGCGCTGCCCACCTGGGAGTGTTTGGACACCCAGTGCCGCAGCACGTTGAGCACGCGGTTGGTGGCGGCTCTCCGGATCACAAACTCCTTGTCCCCGTTCCGCTGGTCCGTCGGGAACCCTGAAACTGCCAGCGGGCCCTCAGCACGCACAGCTCCTCAGGAAGGGCTCACAGCCACTCTAGGGCTGCCAGAGGAGCACCCCCTCCCTGAGCTGCTGTGCCAGGAGGCAGGGGGGTCACCCTGGGACCTGCACATCCCTTGGGCAGTGCCATGCCCAGACCCCAGGGCACGGCCTGGAGCAGGCTCTGGGGGCTCTGGGCTCTTCCCAGCCAGAGCATGCCCGCAGGGAAACCCCTCTGGTGGCAATGGGTGCCCCAGAGGCAGTCCCTGGGGCAGGTACCTGCGCTGGCCAGGGACATCCTGCGGTACTTCTCCTTGGTGGGGGTGCCCTCGTTGGCCCCCGCCGTGGCGATGGCGAAGGCGGAGGTGGCAGACAGGGCGCTGCGGGTGCTGTCCAGGTCCCGGCAGGATGTCATGACCATGCCATTGTTGTAGGAAAACAACGAGAAGTCTGTGGGAGAAGGAATCCAACACCCCTGTGGGCACTGCTGCTGCCCAGACAGGGCCCCACACGTTCCAGCCCCCCGAGACACGGGCACCCCCCAGACCTCACTCGTTACCTGATGAATTTTTGCACTTGATGGACTTGGGAGTCGTTGGAGATTTTGTTGGGGAAGCTTCAGCTTCTGCTTCATCGCTGTGGTTGGGATCCGTGTCCGACTCTTCCCTGACAGACACCTCTGAGCCTGGGAGGACAGGGAACCCATTTACACCCGCCGCACACAAACACAGCCACCACCTTTTAGTTCTTCCCCATTTTCCTCAAGCCTGGCCCATTCCAGCTTGGGACAAAGCCACCACGTTTGGGAAAGGTACAGAGTTCTGCCATTTCTGTGGGATACTTTGGAACAGGTTTTATCCTTGAGGTGTTTTTTTTGGTTTTGTTACTAAAAATTCCTGAGTTTTCAGGAGGCAGGAGCTCTCCGTGCGTGCACCCCAGCCAGCCCCTCTGTGCCAGAGCCCAAACCCACAGGGACTCACTCTGCTTGCCTGGCAGGGACTCCTCCTGCTTTTCCGAGGCCGCTTCTCCTTCGTCCGGGATCTTATTGGGATAGCTACTGGACACGTACAGCTTGTTGATGTCCAGGGTGGTCTTGCTGAAGGGGGCCATGGAGGAGTAGACGCCGGCGTAGCCGTTGGAGGAGCAGCTGAGCGCGGCCAGGTCCAGCGCCTTGCCCCCGGTGATGATGGGGATGTTGAGGGACAGCTTCCTGCGGCGGCTGGGCGACGACGACTTGCTGAGGGACAGCGGCGGCGGCGACGAGAACTTGCGGTTGGCCCGGGGCGACTTGGGGGGCTCCCCGTAGAGCAGCTTGTTGTTCTGGCTGTTTGCAAACAGGAGCTCCAGGGACCTGGCAGAGACAGGGAGAGGCTGAGCTGGCACCTGCCCTGCCCGGGAGGTCATGGGGATCCCCCCGTGGCACTGGGACCCCAGGGTGTGCCCCCAGGCACAGCAGCAGAGCCAACTCCACCCCACGGGCAGCACCTGGCCCTCCCAGGAGTGGGGACACCCGCAGAGCTTGGATTCATCTCCTTCCCCTGTTTGGGGGTAGCACAGCTCACGGGGAGCAGTGACAGTCCCAGGGTGGCAGCAGGGACAGGACAGGTCCCTGGCAGCACCGCAGCCTCACCGTGCAGGGATGGCACTGATGGGCTTCTTGTAGATGGTGATGAGCTTGTCGAGGACGACGAGGGCGGTGGTGAAGACGCGGTAGGAGTGCAGGAAGGTGTTGAGGAAGTCGATGCTCAGGAAGCGCAGGTCCGTCAGCCTCTCCAGCAGCCGCTCCACACTGGCATAGCGGATCTGCAGGACCTTGCAGGAATTCATCGTTTTACTGAACCTAATGTCAACATCATCACAATACAAGCTGGCATCAGACCTGCAGAGAAACGAGATTTCTGTGGTTCCAGCCTGGAACGAAACCAAGAGACCATGGGAAGCAGTGCAGGAAGGAGCCCGGTTCCTATGGGTGTCCCCACGGAAAACACGGGTGGGAATGCTCCCAGGGGAAAACCCAGAAACCCACACCCTAGAATGGGCTCCTGGAATGGGTGGAGTGCTCAGCAGGCAGAGGGATGTGGACAGGCCATCCTCAGGTGCAGACAAGCCAAGCCCCCTCTCCTGGCTGGCAGCAGGGAATGGGGCAGGAACACCCCCTGCTGCCCCGTCCTCCCGGCTGGGAACAGCCCCCCTCATCCCACCCATGTCCCAGCACAGCCTTTGCACCCCAGGACCTACAGGAGGACAGCCCCCTTGCCCCTCAGTTCTGGCAATTTTACCCCTTCTTTACTGCTGTTATTTTTCTCTTAACTCTTCCCCCTTGGCATTCCCACCTCCCCAGCAGAACAAATCCCTCAGCAGCTAATTAACGCTGCTAATCACCACACTGGGACAGCCCATGGAGCACATGGTTCGGGGGGAGCCAGGGAGGTCCCAATGGTCCCGAGGCTCCTGGCAGTGTTGGGCTGCCACAGGAGCTGTGTCCTGGCCCCTGCACACTCACTTGATCATCTGGGGCACGGTGACCTTGGAGTTCTCCTCGAAGGCGTTCATCATCAGCCCGTTGCAGCGGATGTTGTCCACGCACTGGAGAGACACGGGCGGCAGGTGGAGGAAGTCAGGGCTTAGCTTTCCCCTGAGCAGCCACATCCCTGCTCCGTGCGGGTCCCCACACCCCAGGGGCGCCAGGAAAGCTCCCGGGGTGCAAGCCCAGGCACAGGGTGGGCAGTGGGGCCGCGGGCACACGGCAAACCCGGGGCTACCTGCGTGCCCAAACCAATGCCACGGCCCAGCAGGGACCCCGCGGCAGCTCCTCGTGCTGAGAGCTGCACAGCCCTCCCTGCTGGGTCCTACCTGGCTGATGTCACTGGTCCATGCAGCCTTCTCCTGCCTGGACGAGGCCACCAGGATAACGGTGAAAGATGAGGAATCTTTCGGCTCCACCACGATTTTGAAGTCCAGGTGGTCAATGTCTTGTCCTGATGTTTTGGCTTTGGAACAGAAAAAGTCCACACAGTGATTGGGAAAGACTTTCCCATCCCCTCCCTCCCAGCCAGCTTTTAAGGAGGGTTTATTCAGGTTTTTGTGGGTTGCTGGCTGCCCCAAGAAGGTTAGGTCTGCCTAAGTGCAGGTCTGCTTGGTTCACAGTAAATAATTAATCTAATTAAACCTCAGTCGTGGATTCCTTGAATCTATTGGCACCTGGATCTGACCCCACCCACCAAGCACACCCAGCCACCTCCCCAGCACCTACCGTCCTCGTCGGTGCTCTCGGGCTCCTCCACCAGCGTGCAGTCGATGAGGGAGATCACCCCGTTCTGCAGGGCACAAAGGGGGCTCAGCCCTGCCACCCTGGGGCTGGGCATCCCCGGCCCCCCAGCACAGCCCCCACCAGGCCGGGAGTCAGGGTTCAGCAGTGGGACCCCCCGGGCTGGCAGTGCCTCCGTCCTTGTCCCCCACCCCAGGGCTGGGGTCAGGTCAGTGTCCCCAGGGGACAGCCCAGGAGAGGGGGACACACACACAGCACCTGCTTTCACTGGGAAAAAAGATCTGTGCCTGCTGGGATCTCTGGGTTCTCCTTGTCAAATTGATCAACTAATTTGTTTATAAATTATTTAATAGGAGCTTTAAATTTAATTTTCCCAAAGTCTGTTGTTGCAATTATCAGCTCTTTGCCACGGACTGTAGTTCTTCAAACTGATAATTTAATGCCAGTAACAAGCAATTTCTGTAAGATTCTTGCTCAATTAACTGCCAAACTTCCCCAAATACACACAGGAACCCAGGGAGCAACCAGAGGGGCCGGGAGCGCTACAGAAAGCCCGGGCTGTGATTCCAGCTTCTTCCAGAACAGACTGTCAACGTTTCTGCTGCAAATCAGGGTGAATTCTTTTATCTAGATCGTGTAGTTTCTCATCTCCCCCGTGACTCAGCTCTGGCAAGGACCACATGAAATAAATCCAGGTGGCCACAGGCTCCCAGCCCAGCGCCCCTGGGGCTGTGCCAGGGGAGGCCAAGGTGGTTCCTGGACCCCTCTGTGGCCAAGAGCCCGGCCAGCTCGGGGCACAGCTGGGCCACCCCACGGGCAGGGAGCAGCAGCAGCCCCGGCCCCTCACCTTGGTGAGGTGCAGCTTGCCCCCGGAGCCGCGGGTGCAGATGATGAGGTGCTTGGAGAAGAGGAAGCACTGGCGCTCGCCCTCCTTCCGGAGCGACAGCGAGCCCAGCCGGCCCCGCGTGATCTTCCCTTTCTCTGACATGGGCACCTGGATCAGGGAGCCTGCGGGGGACACGCTGTCAGCCCCTCACAGCACAGCCCAGAGTGCCCCGGAGCCAGGGCTGCCCCCAGCCCCAGCCCACCCAGCAGCCGGGGGCCCCAGCCCACCCTGCACCCCCAGCCCAGGGCGCTGCTCCGGGACCGGAGCTCGGCGTGGGGCTGCTGCCTCCCCAGTGGGGCACCAGCAACAGACAGGGTTGGGGAAAGGGCAGGGACAAAACTGCCCAAAAGTGCCAGAACCGCCCGAACTGATGTGCCTCTGATCAGTGAAAACTCAGAACTGAGTTATATTTTTAAATTTCACAGGCCACCAGTGCACAAAGGACAGGGACAGGGCCATGGGGCTCACGTTCACCACAGAGGGGAGGGACGCTGGCACTGACACAGACCTTGTCTGACAAAGGTCTGGCTGGTGTCCAGCAGGATCTCACAGCCCTCGATGATCATCCTCTCTATTGCCAGGTTTTTCCGAATGTTCTCAGTCTCACTCACTTCATCATGCATTATCCTGAAGGATGGAGAGGAGAAAATCAGAACTGGGCTGGATCTGCACAGGTTTTCCCAACCCCTTTGGACACATGGTGGGGCTGCGCCAGGTAAAACCAAAACTGAAGGAATGTCAAGGCAATTGCAGCAGGATCCACCCAGGCAGGGCCAGGAGCTCCAGAGGTGACCTGTACATCTGCCCAGGCTGTGCCTCCAGGCTGATAAATACTGAAATGGGAGTGCTTGGAAATCACAAAAGTCAGATTCAGGGCAGACAGATCCCCTTCTCACCATCCCCCTCTGAGGAGTGGGAAAAGGGATGGAAACTCTTTACAGAACTTAAAGTGGGCGGGTGGGTTTGGCACCGACATCCAGAACACTCCAGAACAGTCCACAGGCTGGGGAGGAAGAGGATAAAAAGCAGGGAATTATGTGCTCATGTGGAGATCTCGGAGGCACTCGGTGCCTTCCCACAGGGCAGCCCCACCAGCCCTGACCAGAGAACAGAACCAGACACTCGGAGCCATCCCAGCCCTCCAAAGCTCTGGGAAACACTGCCCCTGGCCAGAGCAGCCAGCAGCCATCCCACAGCCCAGGTGTGGATCAGCAGCTCTCACCTGGACAGCTCTTCCAGCTTGGACTTGGCATAATCCAGGCTGTTCCTCTCCACGTGCTCGTGGGGCGTGTGAGCCAGCAGCTCGTGCAGGGTCAGGATGTACCTGGGGATCTGCAGCACGAGGGAGAGAGCAGAGGTCAGTGGGGGCACAGGGGACAGCAGGGCCCCACCTGGGCTGCTCCTGCCATGGCTGGGGACACCCTGGCCGGGGACACCCTGGCCTGAGGGGTTCGAAGCTCCTTGTGCCAAAGCTGAATGAAGAGGGGGCACAAAGTGGGGCTGTGCCCAGGACCCTGCTGGTCCCTGTCCCAGTCCCAGAGGTGTGGGATAACTGGGGAGCCAGCAGCACCCAGTCCCCCCATCAGAGATGGATCAAGCAGGCCCAGGAGCCGTGTGGGACCAACAGGGTCCAGCCCCAGGCCACTCTGACCAGGTCTGCCTCCCACCATACAGTGCCAGCCGCGGGGTGTGCGCTGCCTATCCCACCTCCCCCAGCATCCCTGGGGCCAGCCCCGGCTGCAGTGCTCACCTGGAACATGGGGTAGGTGAGGAAGGTCTCCAGGGTCCTCTCCTCGCAGTCAGGCTTGGCCTCGTAGTGCTTGAGCAGCTTGTCGAAGTCGCGGTTCTGCTTGCAGTGCGCCAGGATCTGCAGGCTGTACTGGTGGTTCCGCACAAACTCCTGGTAGATGTTCAGCATGGGCAGCAGGATGTCAAACAGGTCGGCTGCAGGCAGAGCAGGGGCGTGGGTGGGTGGGCTGCTCCAGCCTCTCCTGGGGCCCAGCACAGCCCCTGAGCCCAGAGCAGCCCCGGGCTCTCCTGCTCCTCGTGCCCCCCAGCTCTGAGCCCAGGGGGGTCTGATGGGACGCAGTGATGCTCTCCAGATCAGCCTCCCTGTGCACGCTGCAGCCCCACCTCCCCACAGAACCAGGAACGCCAGAATTTGGTCACTCTGGGGTTTTACTGTGTGGCTGACGTGACCAAGCCAGGACATGGGGTGCAGTGTTTTGCTGCTGGTTGGCAAATGCCTGTGGAGCTGCAGAAGGAGCAGCAGCAGCAGCAGGAGGAGGAGGAGGGGGCAGCAGCACTCACCCAGCACCAGCGTGGGCCAGCTGGAGATCCGCGCCTTCAGGCCTTGGTAGAAAATTTGGTGCAAAAACATGATTGTTTCACTGGAAGAGGAACCAAGAGAGGACTAAGCCAAACCAAGAACAGACAGCTGAACAAGAGGTAAACAAGGAGGAATTAGACAAGTTCCCCAGCCCAGGGGGAGCAGGCTGGGGGGCAGCTGCTCGAGGCAGTGCAGAGGGTGCCTGGAGGCACAGGGAATGGTGCAGCTGCAGACTCCCAGCACCAGGGAGGGCAGTGGGTGTGCAGAGCTGCTGGGACGCCACGGAGCTCCTGGAGCCCAGGACAGAGCTCACCTGTTGAGGAAAATGCTGCTGACGTCGTCGTGGGTGATGGGCGGCTTCTTGGAGCTGGCGGCCATGCGCAGCGGCCGCAGGAAGTTGTTGACCAGGATGTGGAGCTGCTGGACGTACTCAGCCTCGGCCTCCAGCATGCTGAACACCACCTGGTTCCTCTTGCGCATGCTGTCGGCGTGGGGGGACCTGATGTAGTCCTGAATGATGGTCTTCCACTTCCTCCGGCACAGCCAGCCCCGCAGGAAGCTCTGCACCTGGGGGAGCAGGGGCCGGGGGTTAGGGACGGGGCTGGGGGCCAGCAGGGACCCTCGGTCAGCACGGGGCAGCCGGGAGGTCCCTGGCACTGCACCCAGGTGTGTGTGCTGCTGCCTCTTCCTGGTGCTGCTCTGAGCCCTCCAGGCTGGGGATCCAACAGCTCATTCAAATTCCTGGCACACGCTGCCCACAGCAGCCGTGGCTGCCCCATCCCTGAAGTGGTCAAGGGAAGGTTGGATGGGGCTTGGAGCAGCCTGGGACAGTGGAAGGTGTGCCAGCCCACAACAGGGGGTGGAAGGAGATGAGGTTTCAGATCCCTTCCCTGTGTAGCTGGGCACCTGCAGCACGTCCTGCTCTGTGCCCAGGGCTCCCACCTCAGGACAGGGGGTGCCTGGGGCTGTTGCTCCCTGTGGGAATGCTGCCAGGATGATGGCTTTTCCTTGGCCACAATAAAAGCTGTGACAGCCATGGGAACAGAAGCCAGAGGGGCTGGAGGTGCTGGGAGCACTGGCCGGGATGCCTTGTGCTCCCAGCAACGCTGGGAGTGCCCTGCCAACAGATGGGCTCCCACCTGGGCAGAACACATTTTCCTCCTAAAAGCTCTGCTGACAGAAGCACTGGCTCAGACACCTCCTGCAGCCCCCCAGGGAGCGCGTCTGCCGTGCCTGCTGGGCCCCTGGGTGCCAGCCCTCGCCACCACCCACCTTCTTGATCTTCTTGATGTCACTGTCGTCGTCGCTGGGCGCGCTGCTCTGGCTGGCCTGGATGCGCTCGTGGTCCTTGAGCAGGGACGCGATCTGTGGGCACAGGGGTGAGCAGGAGTCCCGCACTGCCTGGGAGCTGAGGGCATCCCAGGGGCATCCCAGGGGCTGGGGGCATCCCGGGGGCATCCCAGGGGCTGAGCACATCCCAGGGGCCAAGGGCATCCCAGGGGCCGAGCACATCCTGGGCTGCCCCAGTGCCAGGGAACAGCGTGAGCCTCTGGGTTACAGACAGACACAGGCACACCTTGTGCTGGGTCTGTCTGGGCACCACGGACTCACAGAGCCACTGAGTGCTTCGGGCTGGAAAAGCCCTCTGAGATCATCAAGTCCACCCGATCACAACACTGCCACTAAGCCACCATTGTCCCCAAGTGCCACATCCACACAGCTTTAATTCCCTCCAGGGATGGGGGCTCAGTCAGTGGATGAAGCAGGTGAAGAAAGGTGGCAGAGCTGTCAGGGCTCCTCAATCTGTCATCAACTCCTCTGAACCCTGCCATGACCAGTACCTGGAAATCCTGATGGGTGCCCAACCCAAACCCCATCCCCATTTCCCAAAAAAGCCTTCACAGCAACTCAGTAAACACAACTTGGAGAGAAAATGGCAGAAAAAGCCAATGAGCATTTGGACAGCAAGATGTGCAGGCAGGGAGCAGCCCCCCAGGCGCTTCCCTCACATGTGGGCTCAGAGCCATCAGCTCCCGGGTTTGCTTTCACTGTTTCTCCCTGTGCTTTCTCTCCCTCCTCTGCTCATCGCCCGTCCCGGCCCCCACGGCCAAAACCACTTGCAAAGTGACAGGAAAAGGCAAGAAACAGCACATGTGCCATCCAGAACGTGGGAAATTGGGAAAATGTGATCTGGATTTTGATTTTGAAGGAAACAACTTGGAAAGAGGACTTTGCTGGGGGAGAGAGGGAAGATGTTCCATTTTGGACAGAAGGGAGGAAAAAGGTGGAAAAAGCAGGAACACTCCAGAGCTGGTGGCCACAGGCTCATGGTCACTGATCCAGCTTCTACACATCTGTTTCACCCCATTTCATTATATGGATCAGGTGTTAGAGGAGATTTTAGAGCCTGTTGTACACCCCAACACATGGTCAGGGATTGTTACTGACCTGCACATCTGAACTCAAAAATTCAAAATTTAAGGAAAAGCCCACCATTAGGACAGGTGAAACCACCCCCACGGCCTCCTCAGACGCCCCTTCTGGGGTGATGTTGGGATTCTGAGAGATTTGGGATCAAGTTCCCAGCCCTGCCAGCCCACTCCTGGCTGCCTGCACCCCACGGCCGCTGCCCGACGCTGTGCCAGGCGTGAGGAGAGCCTGGCAGCAGCACAGGGTACCCCACACTCGCTGTCCCCACTGCCCAGCCCACTGCAGCAGGGCCAGCCGCCACCCGCGGGCAGAGCCCGGGCAGTGAGGGCACCGGGGGCACAGTCCTGCAGGCAGAGTCAGGCAGCACAGGGATGGCCAGGAAACTGGGGACAGCCACTGCCAGCGCCCCTCTGCCAGGAGCACCCCCACAGCACCTCGAGCACTCAGTGTTCTCCCCCTGCCGAGCAGCCCCCGCGCCCAGGAGCATCACCCCGCTGCCAGGCATCTCCTGAGCCTCCTCCTCCTCCAGGTGCCCCAGGGACACGCGTGTCCCTCGGCACCGCCTGCTGAGTCATCTGCGCACCTCGCTGCTGCCTGCCTTTCCCGGCCTCGTGTCACCCTTCCCACAGCCGCCACCGAGGGAGGGAATCGCTGCGGAGCTCCGGGGCCACGCTGCAGGCAGGGGCTCCCCGGGCTGACCCCGCAGGAGCCCCCGGAGAAGCATCTCGGGGTCACAGCAGGAGCGCAGCGACCCCCGGGATCCGGGAGCGCCAGGTGCCCTCTGCCCCCCCGGGTGAGCCCCAGTGCAGCCCGGCCCCAGCTCCGGCACCCCAGCAGCAGAGGCACCTGGAGCTGCTGGGTGGCTCCGAGGGGGACACCGAGAGGGCGGGGTGGGACAGGACAGGGTTGGAAGGTCCTGGGACATCCCTTCCAACCCGGACCGTTCTGGCATCCTGGCACACAGCGACTGCTTTCCTCTCCCACCAGAGGCAAGAACCGGCTCCCCAGCCCGCTCCCCAGGGCTCCTGGCTGGAGTGAACCCCCCCGTGCTGCAGCAGCTTCCAGGGATCCTCCCGAGCCCCCACAGGCTCAGTGCTGGGGGGCACAGCCACAGCCCCTTGCTGCACCCCTCCTGCCAGGAAAATCCCCAGGAGAGGCGCTGCCCTCGCCCGCCTGGGGGAGAAGGGCCAGCCCTGTGTCACTAAAAGCAGCAGAAGCCCCCAGCGGTGACACCCCCTGCCCAGGTGGGGCTGGCACCCCCACCACGGGTCACCCCAGGGGCGCCAGTGCCTCCGCGGGGCAGCGCCGGGTGCTTCACCTCGGCCTTGAGGCGCTCGATCTCGATCTCCCCGTCCTCGATCTGCTGCCGGAGTTGCTTGGCAACAGTCTTCTCCGTCTCCACGATCTGCAGGAGGTGGAGGTACTTCTGCATCAGCGCCTCGTGCTCCGTCGCCAGGTTCCGGTAGCTGCAGCAGACACGGCCGTGAGCATCCCTGCCCCAGAGCCTGCCCTGCGCCCCCGGCACGGCCCCAGCGCCGCGGATGGGGCTTGGGCTCCTCCCGCCCCTCCCTGCTCACAGCCCGGCAGGGGAGCAGGGCTGGGGCGGCTCCTGCAGCTGGGAATGCTGCTGCTCCCAAAGGGCCCCTCTGGGCAGGGAATGGGCTCCCACCAGGGGCAAACAGAAAGGACAGAGCAAACGTTCATGGAACCACAGGAGTCAGAAAGGACCCCCTGACACCCGTGGCCAAACCTCTGTAACCTGCCACGTTCCAAGAGCTGAAGAAGGACACGTGTGGCCCCGCTCCTGGCAGGGGCTGCAGGGGCTGGAGTTCCTCCCATTCCCTGCTCCTGGCAGGGGCTGCAGGGGCTGGAGTTCCTCCCATTCCCTGCTCCTGGCAGGGGCTGCAGGGGCTGGAGTTCCTCCCATTCCCTGCACACAGCTCTCACCTGCTCCCACACCTCCCTTCCTTCCCCAGAGGCACCTGCACTGCGCTGGCTCCTGGCTGCTGTCCGTGGCAGCTGGGCTGTGCCAGCGCTGCCAGGGCACAGACAGGAGCCTGGACAATCCCTGTCCTCACCAGGTTTGCCATCCCTTCCTGACAGGCTTTCAGCCTGAGGGTGAGTCCCTCTGGCTGCAGGCTGGGACAGGCAGCGCCAGGATGGCTGGTGGCATGGCACTGGGATGGGAACAGGGACAGGGGAACAACTGAGCACAGCCCCCACCAGCATCAGGGGGGCAGGATTGCCCTGCTCTCTGCTGGCAGTGTCCAGCTCACCCTGCCCCCCAGGCACCCCCAGCACAGCTTCGCCTTGACCCGCCACCCATGGGGCACACCTGGCATGAGCTATGGCTGCCACCCACTCGTCGCAGTCCTTGGCATCCTCGGTCCTCAGCTCCAGGGTCTTCTGGTTCTCATGGTTGAAGTTAACGGTGAAGTAGTGCTGTGGGGGGAGCACAGGGGGCACGGTCACAGTGACATCCTGCACAGGGGGCACGGGCACAGTGACACCCTGCACAGGGGGCACGGGCACAGTGACATCCTTAACAGGGGGCACGGGCACAGTGACACCCTGCACAGGGGGCACGGGCACAGTGACACCCTGCACAGGGGGCACGGGCACAGTGACATCCTTAACAGGGGGCACGGGCACAGTGACACCCTGCACAGGGGGCATGGGCACAGTGACACCCTGCACAGGGGGCACGGTCACAGTGACATCCCACACAGGGGGCACGGGCACAATGACATCCTGCACAGGGGGCACAGTCACAGTGACACCCTGCACAGGGAGCACAGGCACAGTGACACCCTGCACAGGGGGCACGGGCACAGTGACACACTGCACAGGGGGCACGGGCACAGTGACACCCTGCACAGGGGGCACAGTCACAGTGACACCCTGCACAGGGGGCACGGGCACAGTGACACCCTGCACAGGGAGCACAGGCACAGTGACACCCTGCACAGGGGGCACGGGCACAGTGACACACTGCACAGTGGGCACGGGCACAGTGACACCCTGCACAGGGGGCACAGTCACAGTGACACACTGCACAGGGGGCACGGGCACAGTGACACCCTGCACAGGGGGCACAGTCACAGTGACACACTGCACAGGGGGCACGGGCACAGTGACACCCTGCACAGGGGCACAGTCACAGTGACATCCTGCACAGGGGGCACGGACACAGTGACACCCTGCACAGGGGGCACGGGCACAATGACATCCCGCACAGGGGGCACGGGCACAATGACATCCCACACAGGGGGCACGGGCACAGTGACACCCTGCACAGGGGCACAGTCACAGTGACATCCTGCACAGGGGGCACGGACACAGTGACACCCTGCACAGGGGGCACAGTCACAGTGACACCCTGCACAGGGGGCACGGGCACAATGACATCCCACACAGGGGGCACGGGCACAGTGACACCCTGCACAGGGGGCACGGTCACAGTGACACCCTGCACAGGGGGCACAGTCACAGTGACACCCTGCACAGGGGGCACGGGCACAATGACATCCCGCACAGGGGGCACGGGCACAGTGACACCCTGCACAGGGGGCACGGACACAGTGACACCCTGCACAGGGGGCACAGTCACAGTGACACCCTGCACAGGGGGCACGGACACAGTGACACCCTGCACAGGGGGCACGGGCACAGCGACACCCTGCACAGGGGGCACGGGCACAGTGACATCCTTAACAGGGGGCACGGGCACAGTGACACCCTGCACAGGGGGCATGGGCACCGTGACATCCTGCACAGGGGGCACAGTCACAGTGACACCCTGCACAGGGGGCACGGGCACAGTGACATCCCACACAGGGGGCACAGTGACACCCTGCACAGGGGGCACGGGCACAGTGACACCCTGCACAGGGGGCACGGGCACAGTGACACCCTGCACAGGGGGCACAGTCACACCCCACAGAGGGGGCACAGTCACATCCCACACAGGGGGCACAGTCACACCCCGCACAGGGGGCACGGGCACAGTGACACCCTGCACAGGGGGCACGGGCACAGTGACACACTGCACAGGGGGCACGGGCACAGTGACATCCTGCACAGGGGGCACAGTCACAGTGACACCCTGCACAGGGGGCACGGGCACAGCGACATCCTTAACAGGGGGCACGGGCACAGTGACATCCTGCACAGGGGGCACGGGCACAGTGACATCCTGCACAGGGGGCATGGGCACAGTGACATCCCACACAGGGGGCACGGTCACAGTGACATCCTGCACAGGGGGCACGGTCACAGTGACACCCTGCACAGGGGGCAAGGGCACAGTGACACCCTGCACAGGGGTCACACCCCACACAGGGGGCACGGGCACACCCCGCACTGGGGTCACAGTCACACCCCACAGGGCGGGCAGAAAACGCTTCCAGACCCACCTGACTTCCTGACCCACCCCAGGCTGTGTCACTGAAAATAAACAGCTTGGGGAGCCCAGCCACGATGTGCCCTCAGCACAGCCATGCCACTGGGGAGGGAAATCCAAGGGGAAATCCTGCTGGGCAAAGACCCAGCTCCAGGACCACCTAAATCCACCGAACCCACCCAAGGCCAGGGCGCTGCAGTCCTGAACCTGTGGCCACCAACCGTCCCGGGGCCACCCTCACCTGGGGAGCGGGCAGGGGAGCAAGGATGCTGAGCCGCACCTGCAGCCCGCACCCACGGCTGGTGATGGCCTGGGCGGTCTTTTCCAGCCCCAGAGCTCCCCGGGCTGTGCTCCCTGCCCGCAGCCCGGCCCCTGCGGCCAGCCAGCCCCTCGGAGCCCCGCGGCCGCCCGGAGGTGGCGGCGGGCAGAGCCCGGGTCCCTCTGTCCCGCTCCCGGGGCCCGGGGGGAGCGGCCGCGGTGCCGGGCTATTTTTAGCCTCCCTTGACATTTCCAGTGTTTGTGCTGATTGTGTGCGGTGCCGCCGCCGCCGGGTTTGTGCCGCTCCTCTGCTTCCCTGCAGTCTCCAAGGAAACAGGTACCACGCTGCAGTGCCGGATACTGCCCGGAATAACTGGGCTAAACCAAACCCACTGGAACGAGCTCATCCTGACATCATCTGCTCCTCTGCCGGGCTTCATCAGGGACCGGAATTCACGGGTAAAAACTGCCTCAAACCCAGGGAGCACAGCCTGGGCAGCCCCCGTGTGTGCCATGAAAACACCCACGGGCACCACAACGCTCTTCCCCTCCTGTCCCGAGCAGGCCCAGGGGTGCTGGGGGCAAGGACCCCCAGACAGCAGAGCAGGCTCTGGGTGAGCCCGGGGTGATGGGGAGACAGGGCACAGGCAGAGCCAGCAGCCCCAGCCCGTGCCCACCCAGGGCTCAGGGCTCGGGGTGGCACCCTTGGAGCTCGCCCAGCCCCTCTGGATCCAGCAGAGGAGGAGAGGGGGCCCGGAGCCCACGGGCACAGCAGGGCCCTCCTTCAGAAACAGCTTTCACCCTTGGGCAGCAGCTGCAGGGCCCTGGGGAAGATGCAGCTCCTTCACTTCTGCCATGGATCCTCTAAGTGCAGGATCCTGTGGGCCAGCCTTGTCCTTACAGAGCCATGCCCAGTGTCAAACACCACCATCCATCACACCCCCCGGTGTCAAACACCATCACCCACTGCCCACCCCTCCACTGCCACGCTCAGGCTGCCCAGAGCTCCGTGGCTGCCTGCAGGACACCAGCAGCTCCCCAGCCCTTGCACCCCACCCCCTTTCCCTCCCTCCCACTCCCAAAGGCTGGCAAAGACACAGCTCCAAGGGAAAACTCACCAAAAATCTGAGACCCCTATGGGGAGGGTTCGGTACCCCAGCTTTTCACCCACCTGACATCCCTTCTCTTGCAACTGCATCAAGAGGAGCTCATCAAGTTGGCAAGGCTAGAAATGCTCCCCTGAACACCAGCGAGGAGTGGGGGAGCCCCGTCGAGGCCCTGGTGCCCCCAGCAGCTCCGGGGGCCGCAGGAACGAGAGCACAGCGTGCCCATTCCCTCTGCAGGGCCCAGCACCAACAGCCCGAGCTCGGCTGAGCCCCCTGGAAACTCGGGGAGACACTTCCAGGAGCCCCCCAAACTGGTCACTGCCTGGCAGGGGATAGTGAGCCCTGGGCTGTCCTTGGCAGACCCCTGTGTGTGCTCCCAGGGTCCCATGGGGATGGCACGGTGCCCTCTGTGCTGCTGTGGGTGAGGGCACCCACTGAGAGCCCTGCACCCGCAGCACAGCCTGGCTTGGAGCGTCCTGACCTCCCCAGCGCCCCGGGAAAGCCTCGGGGCTTGTCTGAGGGTAAAACAAGGGGCGCAGAGCCCAGGAACTGGGGCAGGCACCTGGAGCAGGTGCCCATCTGCCCCACTGCCTCTGCCCCCTTCACCCACCCCCAGCACATCAGCACCTGGCAGGTGGGATCCAGTCCATACCCCAGGGCTCCCGAGGGCTCTGTCAGAGGCAGGTGCCAGGCTGGGGGCAGCAGAGCCGATGGCAGGGTGCGAGCCCCCGGGGCAGGGCTGTGGCCAGGGCTGCTCTGTCCCACGGCTGCGAGCCCAGCCCGGCTCCTGCCAGCACACACCCCCTCCGCGTGCTGCTCCCGTTCTTCCCCACACCATCCCCAGGAAGTGCAGCGTGCTGGGAAGGAGGAAGTTATTTTATATTTGAATAATAAAACTCCCACCACCTTTTATCTCCGCCTGAGAGATGATCCCTCTCTGCCACCGCAGTGACACATGGCACCAACAGCCCGGGAGCGCTTCCCGGCGCTCGCTGCCTCTGAGCCTCAGATCCACGGGCAGACCCAGACCCACGGATGGGACCAGACCCACGGGCAGACCCAGCGCAGGACCAGCTGCTGACACTGGGAGTACCACTGCGAGCCCCCAGCTCCCCCACGGCCCCAGCTCAGCGTCCCTGGGGCAGTTCGTGCTGCCCGGGGCAGGGCAGGGCAGCCCGCAGCGCCACTGTGCTTCTCCGTGGGCCGTTTCTTGTTCATCCACCACCTCAGCAACCGCCAGCCCCGGGACCCGACCCCGCTCATCCCAACCCCCTGGCTCTGCTCTCGCCAGGAGGAGCAGACGCGGCTCCTGGAGGATCCCTCCTTGCGGGGCTTTCCCTCCTCCTCGTTCCCATGGCCCCCGCACAGCCCCCGGGCCCCGGGCTGTGGGCCGTGTGTCCGTCTGGCACCGCCGGACACACAGCCCCTGGCGCCGCCCCGGGGGGACGCCCAGCTCCCCGGACCTCGCGGATTCCGCAGCAATTCCGCCCGAAATAATGACGCGGGAGCGTTCCAGGTCACCAAGGGAAAGATGAGAGCACCTCCAGGGGCACCCACAGCCCCGTGACCCCGCCGGGTGACAGTCCCTCGGCTCCCCCGGGCCCCCACAGCCCCGTGACCGTCACCCGGCTGCCCGCAGGCCCTCCCTGCTGCTGGGGGGTGGCGTTCCCGAGGCCCCTGGTGTGCAGAAAGGCTCCAAAATAAACTCAAATAAGCTTTAAAGCGACACGTTATTTCCAAAGCAGAAAATCAGCCTCTCAGAGAATTGTTTAGAACGTGCAGAAGGGCATTTTCTCAGGCTGAACAACCCACCAGACCCCTTGGGTGGCAGTGGTTGGGGGTGGTGCTCTCCCAGCACCCCCACCCTGGTCCCTGCACGTGTGAGCGTGGGGGGATCATGAGAGAGGCACCCCAGCAGCACCAGAGCAGGGACTGCCAGCCTTTCCTGGCTTTGTGGTGCCACCACAGGGGGCTTTCCCCCACAGGGATGCCCCAGCACCCTCGGACTGCCCGCCCTGCACCCTCCCCAGTGGGCAGATCCACATCTGCCTGCTCGTGAAGCTGATGGTTATTCCAGCTGACACAAAGGGCAAGAGGAGGAGAATTTTCCTGCTCTGGATGGATGAGTCTAAAAATCCACAGCCAGCCATGGCAGCTTTTAACATCCCTGACCTACATACCATGTGCTCTGGGAAAACAGGACCTCAGAGTTGGATGCTCCAGCAGCTCATTTCCGTGCTGACAATAAGAAAAAATATCCCAGAGGCTGCAATTTCCCCTCTTTGTTTCACTATGGGCTGTCAGGATATTTGGAAATGGATACTAGAGGTGAGCATCACCCTTGTGGAGCAGGCTCTGGAGTCATGCGCAGAAATATTCGTAAAATAATTAAAATAAATCAATTTTCCCCCAATTTTATCTGGTGATGCTGGCAGGCATGGCTGGGACCAACACCACGAGCATCCCCCTCGCTCAGAAATCCCCACATGGCATCCCTCAATGCCCTAATTAATTAAAAACCCAGTGTCACCCCAACACTGACGAATAGTTCGGGTTTAAGCCCACAAATTATGATTTATAGTATCCAAAAAATCAGATTGCCTGGGATGACGTTCAGGTAGAAGGTTTCTCAGTGGCCCAGATGGCTGATGCTCATGGACCTGCAGCCAGAGCTGGGATCTGGGGATCCAGTGCCTGGGACATCAACCCTGAAGTTTGGAATAGCTTGGGAGCTGCCCTGCTCAGGATGCCCATGGGTGCCCTGCTCAGCCCTGCCCCACTGACGGGGTCTGGCCCCCCGAGCACCCTCCACAGCCCTCCTGGGGGCACCCAGGGGACCCCCGAGCAGGGATGGGCACAGCTGGGTCCCGTGGCCCCCCTGCTGCCCCTCGGAGAGCTGCCCAAGCTCTGGCACTGCCAGGAATGGCTCCAGCAGGCCTGGGGCTGGGCCCTGGGACAGCTGGAGCTGCTGGGCTGGCAGGGGCTGCTGCACGGCCTCAGGGCATCCAAATATTCCAGACTGCAGGTGTCCCAGGAATGGGGGCCACAGGACAGGCTGAACTCGGTGCTCTGTGGCCCCATCCCTGGAAAACGCTCTGGAGAGGGGAGGGAAATCCCATCCAGGGGCAGGGTGTGCTCAGGAGCAGCCCCAGCTGGGGACACAGCCCAGCTCCTGGGCCACAGAGCCTGGAGCTCCGCTGCCTGACTCAGCAGCACGCTGGCTCTGTCTGGGGGCTCCTGCTCAGGAACAGCCCAGGGCACTGGGATGTGGGTCTGGAAACCAGCCCAGGCTGCCCGGGGCCGTGTGCAGTCCCTGGAACTGCTCAAAAGCTGTGTGGATGCAGCACCTGGGGCACGGAGCAGGGGCAGCCTGGGTGCTGCTGGGGGATCTGAGCTGAGCGGCTCAGAGGGCTTGTCCAGCCCCAGTGAGGCTGGGACTCCAAATCCAGCTCCAGGCTGGATCCATGGAGCAAACCCAGCCGTGATTCCTGCTGCAAAGCAGAGCCCTCACCCCACACTGGGGTGTCTCTGGCCTTGGGTGGGACCAGCTCTGGACCTTGCACCTGCTCAGCTCCTCTACCAGGCTCTCACCTGGGCCGTGCCCCTCCCACCTGGGGCACCCCACATCCTGCCCAGGGAGGGGACAGTGACCCCGTGAGAGCACATCCCAGCACCTCAGGGGCCGGGAGCAGCAGGGCTGGGGTGTGGCACGGCCCAGACACCCCAGCAGGGGAAAGGGGGCTCGCTCCCAGCCCGCTCCCCCAGCACTGCTGGCACTGCTGCCCTGAGCAGCCAGCTCACAGCTCCCCAGGACAGCCTGACCCCATGGACCCTTCCCCAGGCCACAGCCGGACCTCACCCAGCAGGAAATTGTCTTCCCCATCCAACCGGTTGGAAGGAAAATTCATTTCTGGAAAAACAAAACAAAGTTTCCAGAGGCAGCAAATCCTCTTTGGTGTTCCAGCTTTCCACATGTCTTTGCTCCCTCATTCTTACATATACCAATGCTAAAATTCACTGTGTTCCAGGGAAAAAATCCCCCCAAAGCAAAACACGAGTACATTAAAAAGGGGGGGGTTTGAAAGCCCCACATCCTAAAGTTTCTCCCTTGCAGAGGACTGGGAGCCTGTCAGGCTGCACTCCAGCCAGGAAGGAATCCAAACCTGGAGCTCCTCTGCTGCAAGGAGCACTGTCCTCAGAGCTGGACCTGCACGGATAGATAAATACCCTCAGAACACGGCTAATTGGGAACACGGGCAGTGCTGGAAATTTCCTCAGCACCTTCCCCTGGAGGCTGCTGGCCTGGCTGGCTCCCGGGTGAGCCTGAGCCGAGCCTTTCCCTGGTGTGGGGGGCACAGACCCTGCCCAGCACGGCCCTGCGTGCCACCTGCTCGGGCTGCGGCTCTGCACCATCAACATTCGCGGCCCATCTCATCCCCGGGCCGCTAACGAGCTTGCAGAGCAGCGGGCATCCAGCGCCGGGGCTTGCCGTCCCGTTCGGCCCCAGGAGTGCCCCAGGACCCCAGGCCGGGAGCTGAACGGCGGCAAACCCGCGGCAGGGGCCGTGTGTGCCACGGCAGGAGCTCCCTGTGCCCGCAGCCCCTCTCTCACAGAGCACCAACACTCCGGCTGCGATTGGGACTGAGGGGGGATGTGACAGCCTCCCCATGGCGTTTGCAGGGGGAAAACCCTCCTGCACCAACAGTGGGACCCAGAGCCCCGACTCCCAGCTTGATTCCAGCCTGGCAGGAGGGCTGATTGCAGCCTGGCTGGGAAACTTCATGGAGGCTGAACCAGGAGCACACAGCATCTGAAGGGACAGCAGTGACAACCACAGCAGTGTGACCCCTTGCCACTACAGACCCCCCTCGCTGCCACAGCCCCCGAGGTGCCGCTCCCCACAGCTGGGCTGAAAGGAGCCCCAGCTGGGCAAAAACCACAGCATTTTCCTCTTCACAAGGAAATATTCCTGTGCTCCAAGCCAGGAGGGAGGGGATGTGCCAGGGAGCAGTGGCGCTGCATGCCGGGGTCTCTCGGCAGGGTTTTCCAGCTGCAGGAACAGCCAGAATTAGGGGCTGGTTTCCTCCCAGGCTGCCCCGTGACGAGGGGTGCCGGGGGTGCCCCGGGGCCCCGTCCTGCAGTCAGCCGGCAGCACTCCTGGAGCCTGCCAGGCAGTAATTATGCAAGCCCTGCAGAGCCGGACCCAAAGCGCGCCGTGCCTCCCGCACGTGCCCAGCCGGGATGGTGGTGCCGGGACCCCCGCGCTGCCCCCACGGAGGGGCCCCGGTGCCGCTGTGCCACCCACAGGGCTCACGTCCACGCTGCGCACGCCACCAGGGGGTCAGAGGGTGAATCCAGCTGGCTCCCGTCCCCGCTGATGAGACCGGGGGTGGCTCTGGAAGCGATGCACGGGGATTTGCCCCCGCAGCTGGAAGCCAGCCCTTCTCCCCCTGCCTGGTACCATCCCCTCTCTCCTGGGTGCCGCGGCGCACCCCAGCTCCAGCAAATCGCTCCAGACAAACACGCCAAGGGCTGCCAACCTCTCTGCCGTGCTGCTCCAGGGATACCCTGCCCAGTCGGGAAAGGCACAGCTGGCGGGAGAGACCCACCCCGGGGCCCGCCAGGGGCTGCGGTCCGCACGGCGGGGACCACAGCAGCCCCGGGGCTGGGGGACACCTGGATTGTGCCCGGCTCTCCCAAGGTGTTCCCGCGCTGATCGCCCGCAGCCATCAGCGGTACCAAAGGACACTGGAGCCCAGCGCCAGCACGGGGGGCTCTGGAGACTCTCACTCTGCTTTTCCCCTGCCAGGGATGGGGATGGAGCTGCAAACCGCACACGTGGAGAGAGGAATAGGCTGAAATCTGCCGGAAAACAAGGCCCTGAGCTCCCCCCGCCGAGCACCGCGCACCCACCGCAGGCTGCTCGCACAGCCGGGCCGGGGGCACGGAGGGGGCGCACGGGGGCTGGCAAACAGCGAGGCCGCGCAGCGGGGCCGCCCCACGGGAGCCCCGCCGGGGACGCTGCCCCAGACCCCGAAACCCAAACGCCGAACCCCAAACGCCGAACCCCAAACCCGAACCCCGAACCCGCCGGGCCGGGGGGGACGCGCGGGGGGCGCGGGGCTCTGCAGCGCCCAGCGCGGCCGCTGGGAGGCGCCCCGCAGCCCCGCGCTAATTACCGGCCGTTAATTAGACGGGAGGGGGAGCGGGGGTGCCCCGGGCAGAGCCCGACACCCCCACAATGAACCCGCCCGCTGCTCCGGCACTGCAGCCCCGGGGATCATCCCCCTTCCCCCGCACAGACCGGCCTCATCCTCACCTCCCCACCCCGGTCACGCGTGGGGCAGGTCAGGGGCGCCGGAAGCTCCGGGCGTGAGGGGCCTGGACCCCCGCGGGGCACCCTCCCTCCCCCTCCGCGGGGCCCCCTGGATCGCCCACCTGCTTCTCCAGAGAGTCCTTAGCCGAGAGGGGGGGCTTGGGGGAGGGCGCGCGGTCGCAGACGCAGCCCTCGAGCAGGTAGAGCCCCGAGGGCCGGGAGCTGGAGTCGGTCTCGAAGTAGAAGAGCATGTTCTGGAGCAGCGCGAACCACTTGGTGTGCCATTTCGTGTTGTCGGCGCTCCGCTTGCTCAGGTATCCGCGCCGGGCCCCGTCCTTCTTCGCCAGCAGCCCCAGGTGGGCGACGTGCCCGTCATTGAGCCGCATCCCCTTCTGCATCCTGCCGGCTCCGCGCTCACATGGCCCCCGCCGCGGGCGGGGCCGCGCCGAGCCACCCCCGCCGCCCCCGCAGACCCCGCGGTCCCCGCAGCATCAGCGGCCCCCGCTGCCCCCGGGGAGCCGCCGGGCCCTCATCCCGCGGCCCGGCCCCGCTGAGCCCCGGCCGCGGCTGTGCCGGTGAGCGCCGCGTCCCGCACCCGCCGCGCGGAACCGCGGACGGGCGGGGCGAGTGACGGCGGCGGCACCGGGGACCGTCAGCGCCGAGCGGAGCCGCGCCGAGCCGCGCCGAGCCGAGCGGAGCCGCGGCCCTCCTTCGCTGCCGCTCTCCCGTGCCTCCTTCCCTGCCGCCGGCTGCGGGGGTGGTCGCGCCGCGCTGCGCTCGCCGGGGCCGCCCCCGGGCCGCGGGATGCCGGGGCCGCCGCCAGCACCGTCACCGTCAGCTCCGCACCGCCAGGGAACCCCGCACCGAGAGACCCCCGGGACGAGAGGGAACCCGCACCGAGAGGGACCCCCAGGCACAGCCAGAGCTGAGACAGCTCCAGACACGCAGAACCCCAAGAGCGAGGGGGACCCCTGGGCACGTGGGACCCCAGGAACAGCCAGAGCCTCGGGCCAGGAGGGACCCTAGACCAGATGGGAGCCCTGGGGAGGTGGATCCCAGGCCAAAAGGGACCCTTGGGCAGGGCAGGACCTCGAGGGAAGTGGCACCAGCAGGCAGAGCAGAGGGACCAGTTTCTCCATTTATTTCCATTTGTCTCACTCTCGAGCCCTCTTCTCCATCCGGGCCGTGTGTGCTCTGCCGAGCACGGCAAAACTGGGAAGATGGGTGTTGGAGAACTGGCACTGGCTGCAGCTGAACACTGTGCAGGGAGGGAAGTGCCCTGGTGTCCCTGTACCCCAGGGCACTCCACTGCCAGGAGCCCTGGGTCAGCCAGATGCCACAGTGACGGGCACCGAGGGTGGCACCTGCAGTGTGGCACGTCAGTCCTGCAGCAGAGCCAGCCCTGACCTGAGCCCCAGGTGTGACAGACCCCCACAGACACGGAGGACAGCAGGACAACCCTGGTCATTGGCTTTATTTCTGCTGAAAATGCTGGCAGAGCTCCAAGGAACCCGGTGAGGTCACAGGTTGCCATGGGAACGGAAGGGAACAGGCTGGAATTGGGAAGGGTGCTGGCACTGCCAGGATGGAGCTGCTTGGCCTGGGTACTGCTGGAACACGTGCCCATGGCCACCTCAGGGGACACGGCCCGAGGCCTGCTGTCACCAGGGCTGTGCCAGAGAGGGGCTGGGGCCACCCACTGCCCCGACCCCTGCCCCTCATCCTCCCCCTTCTGCCCCTGTGCCCAGCTGCAGATGGATTTGCAGCTCCAGGGCTTTCCCAGCAGCACAGCCAGCTCCCCTCCATGGCCAGGGCTCTCTCCCTTCCCTTTCTCCAGCCCCACCAGAGGCCCCACGTCCCCTTTCACTGCTGCAGCCTCCACCAGGGCTGAGAGGGGGCTCCCAGCACAAAGCAGAAGGTGCCTCCTTGCCAAAGCTGTCACCTATGAACAGTGCAGTGGCACAGAAAGGGACCCTTTGTGGCAGCCTGCAAAGTCCTGGATGGAATAACAGCTGGGAAGCTGGCACTAATAACAACAATAATTGTATAATTATTGCATGGAAGGGAGCTGCCAAGCCCTCTGACCAGGCACGGGGATGTGCCTGGAGGGGCAGGGTGCTGAGGGTGCCTGGGCATGAAGAGAGCCCAGGGACAGGCCCAGCGTGCCCAGGGCTCAGGGGGCGAGGGTCCCACTGCCCTAAGGACAGCAGGCACTGTGCTGGGCTTGGTGCCAGGCCCAGCCTCTGGGCTCCCCAGTGGTGCTGGTTCAGTTCAGACTCCCTCTGGAAGATACAGAGGGTGATGGAAATATCACTGAGAGCTTCCAGGGCTCAGGCTGTGGAAAGTTTGGTTCCTGGCAGCAAGGGAGGTGTGTTTCCTGAGGGTGAGGTGGCCTCCATCAGGGGAGGGGTTGGCAGCGTGACCCTCCTGGCCCAGCAGCCCAGGGGAGTGTTGCTCACACCTCTGAGAGGCAGCAGGGCCAGCCTCAGCGTGCTGGCCGTGGCACAGGGAGTTTGCCCAGAGCACAGACTGCCAGGGTTCCCAGGTGCTTTAACTGCTGCGGTTCCTCTGCTCCTCACCGAGCTGTTAAATAAATATGGAAGTGGCTCTTGTGGGCTCCTGTCCCAAACACAAGCTGAGCAGGTCCCCAGGCAGTGGGAGCAGGGGACCTGAGGGCACACCTGGCCCAGGAGAACAAGGGGCCTGGGGCAGGGGAGGCTGCAGGGGAGCTCTGGCACTGGGACAGTCACCATCAGAGACCTCTGAAGCCCCTGCAGTGGTGGGCTGGGCACCAGGGCAGAGCAGCCCCTGAAGCAGGAGGGAGGAGGCTCAGGAGCAGGAGCTGCCCCACGCTGTGCCAGGGCCTGAGTCAGGATCCACTGCCCTGATCCCCCAGCGTGGCACAGGACGGGTCTCGGTGCTCTCACCCAGAGCCTGCTCTCCCCTTGGGGCTGAAACAGAATCTGGTGCCCCAGGGCAGGGTGGGGGACACCCAGGGCAGGGTGGGGGACACCCCTGGGGCTGGCAGCTGCATCCTCTCCATGCCAGCCTAGAGGTGCCACCACCAGCACGGGTGTCCCTTCCCGTCCCTCGGGTCCCACTGGAGCTGGGCGGGCTCAGTGCCGCTGCCTGCACTCTGGGGGCACGGGGGTGTCCAGCCCAGGGCTCCTCACCAGCTCTGGGGGCTCAGTAGGGCAGTTTATCTCTGAGCAGCCCACCCTCCGCCGTGCCCAGCCCCCGGGGCAGCCCCCTGCAGAAATCACCTCACTGCTGACATTTCCTAGCGTCAGAGCTCGGGGACTGCCATCACGCGATGCTAAATTGTTCCAGCAGCCCTCTGAACCGCTAAGCTGTTCCCTGGGAGTGTCAGCACCGGGGATGACAGCCTGGTAATTTCTGCCAGCAGCTCTCACTCGCTCCCGAGCCCATGGGAGGGCCCTGACACCACTCCCAGCTCCTGCCCGGGTGCCAGCTTGCTCTCCCGAGAGATGGAGGGGAGGAATTGCCTCCCCACACTGCAGCAAGGCAGGGCTGGCTGAGTCCCTGCCAGGGACAGCGAGGGGCACTGCAGCCCCCAGGGTGTCAGCCCTGCCTTTCCTGGCACTGCGGGGACCCCCTGCCTCAGGGAGCCTCTCCACACAGCCCTGGCCTGATGGGCAGCTTCCCCTCCCTTGGGGACTGCCTGTCCCCTGGGGCCACCTGTGCTGGGGTCCCTGATGGGTCTGTGCACCCCAGCTGGCCACAGGTGGCCCTGTGCCACCCTGGGACAGGGACACAGCGCCTGTCCTGGCCACAGCTGTCCCTGTGCCACCCTGGGACAGGGACACAGCACCTGCCCTGGCCACAGCTGTCCCTGTGCCACCCTGGGACAGGGACACAGCACCTGTCCTGGCCACAGCTGGCCCTGTGCCACCCTGGGACGGGGACACAGCGCCTGCCCTGGCCACAGCTGTCCCTGTGCCACCCTGGGACAGGGACACAGTGCCTGTCCTGGCCACAGCTGGCCCTGTGCCACCCTGCTGCTGCCCTGAGGCAGGGACAGGAGCTGCCAGTGCAGGTGCTGTGCCCAGGACATGCCCACGCAGGGCCACCCGAGCAGCACAGACACCTTGTGAGCACACCCACAGCAGGGATGTGGCAAGCAGGCATTTTTGGGCACGGCTGTGCCCTCAGAAGGCGCCGTGGCCAAGAGGGGGTTCTATAACCATGTGATGCTGCACCTGCAGGCCGAGGTCCCTGCTGCCACACCTGGGGTTTGCCACCTGACAGGCAGAACAGCCCTGAACCCCCTGGGTGCCGAGGCTTTGGGATTTTAAAGCTGTTTGCTGTCCCTGCAGGTACAAGGTGTCGTCAGGCACAGCCATCCCCTCCCCTTGTCTGGCTGCCTCACCTGGCTCCAGGCTGGGCCCAAGTGGAAGGTGCTGGTGGCACGGCTGGGTCACCTTGGACAATCTGTCCTGGGCTGGACACGCTGTGTCCAAGCAGGTGATCCCCAGGGCCACCTGGATTAGCCTGGGGGAGCAAGGCCAGTGCTGCCACTGCTGCCAGCACCCTTGGGAAGGGCCCTGCTGGGCTCTTGCACACCAAAGTCTGTCACTAACTAAGGATTTAATACCCAAATCTCTGGAACTGACTCATTCCTTACTGCCACCAAGAAACCCTTTCTCCTGTCTCCCCACCAGCCACCTGGGAGCACAGCAAGACACTCGGGTACCTGCTGGGAGGTGGTGGCTCAAGGAGCTGCAGAAGCACAGGAAATACCATCCTGTTTCTGGGGCGTGAAGGAGGCCCCGACTGCAGCTGGCACTCACACACCCAGTGTCACAGGAGCCCTGGGCAGCACAGGGGGGACTCACCAAACCAGCTCCTGCCCCACTTGCTGCAGGGCAAAGGCTCCCAGTCACTCCCAGCAGGAGCTGCTTACAGGGCACTGGGATTATCCTCCCCAAGGGCACGGTGGGGAGCCCAGGGCCACAGCACAGCCAGCCCACATCCCCTGGACACCAGGCCAGCACAGGTCACCCGTGCCACAGCGAGGACAGGCCCCAGGAGTCACCTGGGGCTGTGTCAGCAAATGGGCACCCACACGGGCAGGGAATGGTTCCAGGGGTTCCAGGGCGGCCCCAGAGCACAGCACAGGGACCCCAGCCCCTGGAGCCCTGCAAGGAAGTGCTGAAGTCTGGCAGCCGGGGCTGGGTTCCTCATCACAGTGGGATTTGCTGTAACAGATTCCCATCAGTCACAGGAGAGTGATGGATTTATTTTTAAACAGATTAAGCATCTGCTGCTGACAGAGCACATCTCAGCACGGCCTGGGCAGCAAGCAGTGCCCGTGGGGAAAAGGCAGTGGGAAAACCCAGGGAAGGCAGTGGCTGAGCTTGGCTGGCTCAGAAATGTGTTGTAAGATCATCTGAAGCCAGATGTGAGTGTCCCATCAGGGCTCAGTGACACTGGGACTCCCGGGGCTGGCATGGCCACAGGAGCAGCTGCCGGGCACTGAGGGATGCTTTCCTGTCCATTATAGAAACAAAGAACACATGTGCTAATTCAGGGAGATTCTTCTGGGTGAAGCAAGTTATTCAGCTGTGATTCATGCTCCTGCTCTCTCAGGACAGAGGCAGGCTGGGGTTAGGGAGCTGATGGGAATCGCCGGGGGCTCAGCAGGAGCCACGGCTGCAGCACTTGGGGCAGCAGAGGATCAGCCCCAGCCTCGTTCAGGTGTTCTGATGGCTCCAGAATTAGCCAGGGAACGCTTAGGGATGGTTTGTTTGGTTCCCATTCCTGGGCACGGGCCCTCTCCAACGCCCCCCTCGCAGCTCCCAGGGAGATGGAGTATTTTTCCTGTGTTTCTGCTGGATCCATCCTTCACTAAAAATAAAGCTGACTTTCCTGCAGTGGGTAAAAACCAGTGATGAAAATCCCCATGAATACTTCATCAGGCTGCCTGCTTTCCCATGGATTTTCTGTCACCAGGAGAGCATTTCCAGCAGCCGTTGGTGCCTGGAAACCAGGACTGGGGGGAATCCAAATCAATCACGTCTGAAAGAGGGAATTTTCTACTAAAGCCTGCTGCTCCCGGTGACATTATCCATGTAAGAGCCCTGGCAGTGCTGGAGGGAGGGTTTTACCCCAGAACAGAAAGCAGGGGGTCAGGGACCAGAGCTGGGGCACCCCCAGCACCTTCACCTCCCCATCTGGAGGAGGGAGGATGTGCTGGAGACACAGCACGAGGAGAAGCAGCGAGAGGGTGAAGATTTGGCAGGGAAGATCCCGCGCCGAAGGTCCAGGAAGCTGCAGGGACACCGGAGGCTGTGCTGAGAAGGAAGGTTTGGAGAGGCGATCCTGCCGCCGGGGTCAGCAGTTCTCCCCCTCCTGGGAAGCTGCTCCTCGAGGTCCCGGCCCGGGGGAGCCTCTGGAGCCGGCCCCGTCCCCTGGGCTTTCCCTTCTCACCACATCGCTGGGGACACCCAGCACGGGAGGAAGAGGATCCCCTAAAACAAGGCTCCAAGACCAGCATCCTCATCGCCTCGTGTCTGCCTGAGCAGACTCTGAATCATCCCAGGCTGGTATTTAAAACGGCAGAATTCCTGTTTTGAGCAGGAGCATTGCTCAGCCCTACGAGGAGGAAGAGGCCCTAGGGGATCTGCTTGCCGTGCACGGCCGGGCACGATGGAGGCACCAAGGGTTTTGCCCGAGAGTCCCCGAGGGCTCTGCCGCCCCCTCCGCCCCGCTCCGCTGCTGGCGCTCGCTGGTGTCGCCGGTGTCACCCGGGCGCGGTCCCGGCCGCCGCGGGGCTGTGTGCCGCTGCCGCAGGACAGGTACGGCTCGTCCTGCCTGACCTAGTTAGCGCTCGGCAGCAAAATGCGGCTCTGGGAGAGCAGAGCCTGCTCAAAGCCCACAGAGCCGGCGGCATTCCTCCCTCCCAGGGACCCACAGACAGCCCCCCAGGATCCCACTTTACCTTCCCCTGTGCCGGGGGACGGGCTGGGGCATCCCGCTGCTCTGTCCTGGGAGCCCTCCTGCTCTCAGGCATCCTCCCCGAGGCATGGCACACAAAACCAGAGCTGCTCTCCGTGCACAGGCCAGATCCTCCCCCAGCTTGGCTGCACCTGTCACACACACAGGGCTGTGTTAGCTCCCCTCCTCAGGGGCTCCAGGTTTGCCATTCCCTGCCAAGGGACGCTTCCCTGTGCTCCTGCAACCAGCAGCCTTGTGTCACAGGACCACAGGAGGGTTTGTGGGAGAAGGCCCTTGAAGCCCATCCCACCCCTGCCATGGGCACGGACACCTTCTGCTACCCCAGGTGGCTCCAAGCCCCATCCAGCCTGGGTTTGAACAATTCCGGGACAGGACAGCCACAGCTTCTCTGAGAATGCCTCACCAACCTGATTGGGACGGGTTCCTTCCTCACATCTCACCTGAACTGACCTGTTTCCAGGTCTCTGCCTCCACGGCTCTCCAAACCACAGCACACGCTCACACAAGCCAGGCTCTTGCACAACCTGGCTCACTCCGCCGCTGTTTATGTAACCCAGGAGCCTCAGCAGCAGTGACCTGCTTCCCTCTAACCTGCTTATCAAACCCCAAAGCAGGACAGCACTGGGTGCCACCGGGTACCATACCAGGGCAGGTGCTGGCATCACCTGGGAGCCCATTCCTCTGCCCCAGCAGCATCACCTGGGAGCCCATTCCTCTGCCCCAGCAGCATCACCTGGGAGCCCATTCCGCTGCCCCAGCAGCATCACCTGGGAGCCCATTCCAGTGCCCCAGCAGCATCACCTGGGAGCCCATTCCTCTGCCCCAGCAGCATCACCTGGGAGCCCATTCCTCTGCCCCAGCAGCATCACCTGGGAGCCCATTCCAGTGCCCCAGCAGCATCACCTGGGAGCCCATTCCTCTGCCCCAGCAGCATCACCTGGGAGCCCATTCCAGTGCCCCAGCACGCTGGACATGCCCAGCGCAGGCAGCCCTGGCAGCACACCCAGCACAGAGCTCACCTGGCCTCAGGCAGGCTGTGCAGAGCTCACCTCCCACAGGAATCCTGGTGCTCCTGATCAGCTTCCATGCACAGCTGGAGCTGCAGAGGGAGATTCCCCCGGGAATGCCCAGCTCTTGGCCCAGGTGGTGCCTGTGCAGCAGCATCACCCACCCACCCACAAACACATCCCAGGACCCACAGACCCCACCACATGCACTGGGCAGTGTTTGCCCCTTTTATGCCTGAAAATGACCCAGAAACAGCCCCAGCGACGCTTCCCGTGCCTGGTGAATTGCCTCTCATGCACCTGGGAGTCCATTGCTAATGAGGGCTAATGAGCGCTAATGAGCCCTCAGCTCTCAGCCCATGGCTCCCCAGCTCGGAGCTGCTCTGCCCACTGATCCCATCCCAGGGTTTCCCACTGGTCCCATCAGCCCCACGCAGACCTGGCAGGACCTGTCTCAGTCCCAGGAGGAGAAACCTGGAGGCAAAGTGGCCGGAGAGTGGAGGCAGCAGCAGGGCAGGGTGGGGCTGGAAAGGGTCAGGGGTCTGCCCTGCACCCCTCCTGCTGCACCCCTCCTGCTGCACCCCTCCTACATCCTTCTGCATCTCTCCCTCCTGCTGCATCCCTCCTACATCCCTTCCACTGCACTCCTCCCCCATGCTTCCTTCCTGCCTCGCTCCTGCTGTCCCAGGCTGAACCCAGAGAGGAGAATTAATTCTGTGCCTGCAGGAAGGGCTGGGGCAGCGAGGGTCCCCGGCTGCCAGCTCTGCAGGGAGGGGGACAAACCCCCGTCCCCTCCAGCAGCAGGCTCTGGGGAGCAGAAGGGGAGCATGTAAGGGGACAGTTTCCTCCTGCCTGTGTCAGCACCTCAGGGATTGTTGTTCAGTTTAGGAATTAATCCTGAAAAGCCGAACATCAAACAATCCTTTACAATCTCACTTTCCCGGCAGTTTTGTGTTCAGAACAGTGACACAATGATTGCAGCCCTGGTATCCAAGAGCTCCCCAGAGCCTGGCACCACATGAGCAAGCCAGATTTCTGCTATTCCACAGCCAATTTTATCATTACAGCAGAATTTTA
Source organism: Haemorhous mexicanus (assembly GCF_027477595.1). Classification (NCBI taxonomy): domain Eukaryota; kingdom Metazoa; phylum Chordata; class Aves; order Passeriformes; family Fringillidae; genus Haemorhous; species Haemorhous mexicanus. The sequence goes on from NC_082353.1 coordinate 22,109,557, forward strand.
TTTTTTTTTCCTGAGCTGGTGTGTTCATAATGGTGTGAAACCAGAAAAAGCAGGAATTCTTGCACTGAGAAACAGCAGGAAAAATACAGTGCAAAGGCCCTAGGTTTTGCCTGGCAGTGGAATGAGGGAGTTTCAAATGTCAAACCTGCTGAGCTTTGCTGCAGCTGAAGGAGCCCTTCCAAGCCGTCAGAGGTGTCACTGTGTTGGATTCAGTCTCTCTGTTCCAACTGACTTCAGAAAATGGCAAAAATACGCCTTTAAACCCCAGCCGTTGGCAGCGTTGGCTGCACAAATAAATACTCTTGTCATCGCTTGATTTTTTCCCATTTTCCAAGTTAAAAATGTTCCGGAAGCCAAATGCCACCCGTTGGACCCATCCCTGGGTGTTCTCACAACCAGCAGGGACACCAGGCCAGGCCCAGGGCTGGGGGAGCTGCAGATCCCACCTCGGCACCACTGCACTGCACTGTGGCTAGCTAAAATGCAGCTTAGAAAAAAGGGACGGTTTTTAGAAACCCAACAAATTAATCTGCCAAGAGTGAAGCAAATCAAATATTCACTGGCAGAGGAAGCCTGGGACAAGGGCAGCTGGAGGGGTGGTCCCAGCGTTAGCAGCAGGGGGTGGCAGCCCCTGCAGTGCCCGAATGTGCCCGTGAGGGATCACAGAATCACAGAATGATGGGGTTGGAAGAGACCTCCAAGACCATCGAGTCCAACCTGTGCCCCAACACCTCACCCAGACCGCAGCACCCAGTGCCATGTCCGGGCTTTTTTAAACACATCCGGAGATGGGGATTCCACCTCCTCCCTGGGAAGAGCATTCCAGCGCTTTATTATTCTTATTATTCTAATATCCATCCTGTCCCCTCCCTGCCGTGGCGGGAGTCTGTGTCCTCTGGTTCTGTCGGCGCTGCCCGGTGGGAGAGACCGACCCCACTGTCTGCAGCCTCCCCTGAGGGAGGTGCAGCCAGCCCCGGCGGCCGCGGGAGGGAGGGTGGCCAGGGCAGGATGTGCTGCTCGGAGGGTGGGAGCCCCTCTGGGAGCCCGGACAGGGGGCAGCTCGGCACGGCACGGCCACCCCTGCTGGCACGCCTGCTCCAGGCTCAGCCCACCCGGAGCAGGGTCTGGGGGCTCAGCGGCGCCTCCCCAGCCAGAGCAGCCCTCGGGGACCCCCGGCCGTGCCGCAGCCGATCGGGAGCGCGCCGGGACACGGCCCCGCTGGGACTCGGTGCAGGCTGGGCTGGAGAGCCCCGCAGCGGGCGCACAGCGCCGGCCGCTGGCGGAGGGCACCGGACCCAGCTTGCCCCCGGCACCACCGGGCTGCCCCGGATCCGCGCTGCCGACTCGGCAGCGGCTGTCAGGGCTCATCCCGGCTCCTGGCGGCTGCGGGGAGCTCGTTAGCAGGCTGTCGGAGCCCGGAGCACGGGTGGACCCGAATAGCAGATCAGGCGTCCGAGCGGTTTGTTTCAGGGATGGATTTGGGAAGCGGGCGCCGTGTCTGCAAGGAGCAGCGTGCGATGACGGCCGTGAAGTCGAGGCAATTACAGCTCATGATTTGACAAAGCTGCTCCCGCTCCAGCGCTTGCACTGCGCTCCTTCAGCCCGGGCAGGGTCACTGCGGAGCGGCGGGCAGCTCCTGGCTCGGTGAGGAGCCAGATGGAGACCGGGATGCTGCAAAGGCTCCTCCCGCGGCTGGGGATGGCAGCGCGGGACGCTCAGGCTCCTCGCAGGGACCTTCCAGCCCCGGTGCCATCGCTGGGGCCTGCAGCGCTGGATGGGCAGCCCCAGCGGGCTCCTGCTCCATCCGTGCCCCATCCCTGCTCCATCCCTGTCCCATCCCTGCTCCATCCCTGCTCCATCCCTGCTCCATCCTCGCTCTATCCCTGCTCCATCTCTGCTCCATCCCTGCTCCATCCTTACTCCATCCCTGCTCCATCCCTGCTCCATCCCTGCTCCATCCCTGCTCCATCCCTGCTCCATCCCCGCCCCATCCCTGCTCCATCCCTGCTCCATCCCTGCTCCATCCCCGCCCCATCCCTGCTCCATCCCTGCCCCATCCTTACTCCATCCCTGCTCCATCCTCACTCCATCCCTGTCCCATCCCTGCCCCATCCCTGCTCCATCCCTGCTCCATCCCTGCTCCATCCTCGCTCTATCCCTGCTCCATCTCTGCTCCATCCCTGCTCCATCCTTACTCCATCCCTGCTCCATCCCTGCTCCATCCCTGCTCCATCCTTACTCCATCCCTGCTCCATCCCTGCTCCATCCCTGCTCCTCCCCACTTCCTCAAGTCAGTGGAGAATATAAAACAGCAGATCAACAACCTCCAGCCTGTGATCTCATTTGCAGCCCTCAGTGACAGCACTGAATGAGACAAAAAAGGGGAAAGTGGTTTTAATTAAAACCATTGCTGGAAGAGAATTGTGATTAACTGATGTCATGTGTTAAAATTACAAATCCTGGGGGCAGAAGTGGCAGAAAAAATAGCACAAATTGGTTACAAACCCATTTACTTAAGAAAAACCCCAAAAACCAAAACAGCTGGAAGCAGGCACATGGCTTATTACTACAGATTAATTAGTTGTGGGGGTTCACGCAGAGGTGCCAGCTGAGGTGCCGGACGTGTCCGTGCCCCGCTGTGCCCTCGCTGGAGCTGGCAGCGCAGGCTCGTGTCCCCCTGCTGGTGAGGAGCCGGGGCTGCCCGGCTGCTCCGCGGGGCCTGGCGTCCACTCACGGCTGCTCTGGGGGCCACAGGACACCCCAAGGGACAGCACGGTGGTGGCACCACCACCACAGCACGGGGAGGCTGCCCAGGGGCTGTCAGGAGCAGCCCCATGAAGCTGCAATGTTTGCCCACACCACGCTGCGTTTCTATTTTTTGTAATTCCCCTCGTTTGACACATTTTGGTGATGTTTCCATCCCGGTTGCCATGGTGACTCGCGTCCACTTCCCCAGTGCTCTGTGCCTCCTTCTCTGCCGGGGGCTGGCACAGGAGTCACAGAGGCCCCGCCGTGTTCCCAGCAGCCTGGTGGGGCAGGAATGGCTTTTCTCCTGCAGCTCCCCCAGCCTCTCCACCCCCAGGTTCCAGCGCTAATGCTTGACAAGGTCCATCCAATCCCAGGCTGGTTTGGGTTGAGGGGACCTGAAATCCCATCCAGTGTCACCCTTCCCATGGCAGGGACGCCTCCCGCTGTCCCAGGCTGCTCCCAGCCCTGTCCAGCCTGGCCTTGGGCACTGCCAGGGACCCAGGGCAGCCACAGCTGCTCTGCTGTGGATGAAAACTCACGCCATGTGTCTGAGCAAGGACTGCAGCCAAACCCTGAGCAATGCTGCTGGGGCAGTGCCCAGGCTCCCAGGCCAGGATTGTCCCTGATCTGACGGGATCACACGCCGAGGAGTGCAGTGACACTTTGGAGCCAGCCCTGCAGGCAGAGCTGCCAGCCCCCTGCCAGCCCACTCCCCCAGCATCCCCTGGAGGTGCTCCTGCGGCTGGGCACGGGCAGCCCTGACCCCCTGAGCCCAGCGGGTCCATCCCTCGTCCCCCACCCTGCGGTGCGGGGCAGGGCTCACCCCCGGTCTCTGCAGAGCAGCTGTGGCAGCAGCAGCCCCGCGGTCAGAGAGCCTTCGTGCGCTCGGGGTCCGTGCTTGTGGGGCTGCAAGGAGCCGGCCGGGGCCCGCCTGGAGCCCTGCCCCGGAGCTCGGAGCAGGGAGCGCTGCTGGCCCTGCCCCGGACGCGGGAGGGCAGCCGGGCTCCGCGCAGGGGCCGCGCCCGCTCCCCGCCACCCCCGGCGGCTGGAACCGCCCGGCCCCGGGCTCGGGCTGACGGCGATTCCAGCTGGCTGAGCACATTCTGGTGCAGATTACATGGATGTTCCCAGGAAGATGGGCTGTCACATCTCATCTCATTCTGCATTCCTGCTGTGCTCTCCGCACGCCCTGCCCGGCCACGGCAGCACGCAGGGTGCCAGCACTGCCCGGGCTGTGGAAAGGGTTAATGCAGCCCGGGGCTGGTGCGCCATGGGGGCACCCCAACGCCACAGCCATGCTCACGGTGCCACCAAAGTCACCACGGGGCTCGGGGTCCCACCAAAGCCACTGCAGCACTCATGGGGCCAGCACCCAGGCTTGGCAGGCAGCCACAGGTCTGGAATTGCCTCAGACACAGGAGAGCAGCAGCAGCACAAGGAGGGACAACGTTCCCCAAAATAGAAGGTGAATGTGGGGCTGGAGGTGCCAGGGCAGGAGAAGAGCAGTTCAGGTCACAGTCATACTGTGCACAGCCACTGCTCTCCAAATATCCATGGACTGGGAGAGCTGGAGAGAGGCTGTTTACAAGGCCTGGAGTACCAGGACAAGGAGAATGGCTTCCCATTGCCAGAGGGCAGGGTTAGATGGGGTTTTGGGGAGGAATTCCTGGCTGTGAGGGGGTGAGGCCCTGGCACAGGGTGCCCAGAGAAGCTGTGGCTGCCCCTGCATCCTTGGAAGTGCCCAAGGCCAGGTTGGACGGGGCTTGGAGAGCCTGGGACAGTGGAAGGAGTCCCTGTCCATGCCAGGGGTGGGATGAAATGGCTTTAAAGCCCTTCCCAGCCCAAACTGTTCTGGGATTCACAGATTTATTCACCAGTACAGTTGTACACGATCCAGGGACAATGACAGGGCTCTGTCAGTTCTTTGCCCTTTTGCCCAAAACAGAGCACTACTGATCCACGAAATACTCCCTCTCACCACCTAGACCAGCTGATTCTGAAATGGGTCTTTAATCAGAATCTTCCCTGCCCATCCGTTTACAAACTTCCCTGGCACACACGGATTCTTGCAGCAACCAAAATATCTGGCTGATCCCAGCCCCCATGTCACACTAAGGAAATTTCCCCACCCCCCTCAGCCCCCTGGGATGGGACCTGCCCTCCCCCCAGACATGGAACTGTCAGTGCAGGTGGAGCAGGGAGAGAAATGGATGCCCCTCCCCGCTCTGTTCCCAGCACAATTCCAAGATCCATCCTTCCCTGGCTGGCTGTGCTCATGAATAAACACCACCGCTAACAGCCCTTTACCTCGGCCCCAGGGAGGCATTTCTGCAATTTCTTGCTAGAATCCCTCTAAATGCATCACTTCCCCGATCCCCCGTGGAGATGTTTCCACCAGCAGGAGCCGCTGGGCTGCGGCGTGCGGTGTCAGCAGCGAATTGGTTCCAAATTCCGCCTCGCTCACCTTCCCTTCCCCCGGCCCCGGGAGCGCGGCGCCGGGCACCAGCTGTGCTGCAGCCTGCAAAACATGGCTCTGGCTCCCGGCGCCAGCCCCAGCCTGCCAAAGGAGCAGCAGCAGCCGGCAGAGGATGAAGACACAAGTGCCACCGTGTCTGCGCTGCTGCCAGTGGGACCCAGCACGGCAGCCAGGACGCTGCTCCTGCGCCGGGAAATACGGCACTGGAAATACGGTTCAGCTCGCCAGCCACAGCCCGGGCAGCACCCCGGGGGCAGCAGGGGCCCTGTGCCCACCCACCGTCCTGGCTGAGCCCCAGCCCCGGCCCCATCACCACTGGGATGCCCTGGGAACCCTGGCACAGACCTGGTGGGAGCATTCACTGCCATCCCCTCAGCCAGGCGGGATGCACCAGGCTACTGGGATGTCCTCAGGTTCTGGGATGCTCTCAGGTACCAGGATTCCCTCGGTACCAGGATTCCCTCGGTACCAGGATTCCCCCAGGTACAGGGACTCCCCCAGGTACAGGGATGCCCTCAGGTACCAGGATGTCCCTGGGTACCAGGATGCCCTGAGTACCAGGATGCCCTCGGGCACCAGGATGCCCTCAGGTACCAGGATGCCCTCAGGTACCAGGATGCCCTCATATACAAGGATGCCCCCTTATACCAGGATGCCCTCAGGTACCAGGATGTCCCTGGGTACCAGGATGCCCCCATATACCAGGATGTCCCTGGGTACCAGGATGTCCCTGGGTACCAGGATGCCCTCGGGCACCAGGATGCCCTCAGGTACCAGGATGCCCTCGGGTACCAGGATGCCCTCGGGTACCAGGATGTCCTTGGGTACCAGGATGCCCCCATATACCAGGATGTCCCTGGGTACCAGGATGCCCTCAGGTACCAGGATGTCCCTGGGTACCAGGATGCCCTCAGGTACCAGGATGCCCTCGGGTACCAGGATGCCCCCTTATACCAGGATGCCCCCTTATATCAGGATGCCCTCGGGTACCAGGATGTCCCTGGGTACCAGGATGCCCCCATATACCAGGATGCCCTGGGTACCAGGATGGGCTCGGTACCAGGATGCCCCCTTATACCAGGATGCCCTCAGGTACCAGGATGCCCCCACATACCAGGATGCCCTGGGTACCAGGATGTCCTCGGTACCAGGATGCCCCCTTATACCAGGATGTCCCTGGGTACCAGGATGGGCTCGGTTGCCCTCACGCCTGGAGATGGCACGGTGCTGAGGGTGAGGCAGGGTGGTGCAGACCCAGCCCCGCGAGCCCCCTGCCCCGAGGGCCCCGGGGATGGGATGGGTGCCCGCGGCTCCCTCCCCTCCGCGGGCGCTCCCGTGTCCCGGCTGCGCGGGAGCCGGGCTGCAGCGCGGGGAGCAGCCCGGCTCTGCAGATCACCAAGCTGTCAGGCTCCCTCACCGGCGGCTTTTGGAACACCCTGCGGGCAGGTGCAGGTGCCACATCAATATGTCAGCGCTCTGATGACGAGTTCATAATATTTTCTGCTTGCATTCCACTGTCTCCGTGTATTAGCAAACAGGCGTCTCCCAGCGCTGCTCGCCAGAGCCAGGGGTTGGGATTTAATAACAAAATCATCCTGGTAAATCATTAGTTGGTGATTCAGCATGGAAATGCCTCATTAGCACTTCAGCATGTGCAGTGTGTGACTTATGAAAACCTCTGAATTATGACTAATTAAGTGCACGACAAAAAAATATCCCAGATCAGAACAATAGTCAGGATAGAACAAAATAAAATAAAAGTAAAACCAAAATAAAATGAAATGAAGTAAAATAAAAATAAAATAATAAAGGAATAAAATGTGTGAGGCCACCAGAACTGGTGCACACTGGGAGGAGAATCCTCATGCACAAGGTCAGAATGGAACAGTGCACAGGGAGATGGTGTTTCTTGGGAAGATTCCCCCATCCTGAAGCACTGGGACACAGAGTAACATCAACCCCTAATTAACAGAAGTTTTAAAATCTTCACCATGCTAATTAACTGCCATATTAAGCACAAGAACTTTGAGGACCGGCACATCCAAAGCCCTCTCCAATCAAATCCCTTTTGCTTTGCAAGCCTGACCCCAATCAGCTGTTGATGGACGCTCTGTGCGTGCTGGGCTTCTCTTGGCACCGAGGATGGGGGTCCCTCCGGCCAGGACGTCCCCCCTGGCAGCCCCTCGGTGCTCAGAGGGGTTCCCAGGCTGGCCTCAGTCTGTCACCGGGGAGCAAGCCATGCTGAGTGAGCCTCTCACCCTAAGAAAGGCTCTAAAAATAATCTCCTAATACACTCCTGCATCCTGTCAAGGCTTTAAATAGCTGTTTGGAGTTCAAATTTTAAAAACTGTTGAGCTCAAATCATTTATGACAACTTGGGAGCCAAAAATAAATGGGAATGAGGAAAGAGGAGGAGCCGTCCCCCGCCGAAGCCACGGAGGAGAAGTGCCCATGGGCTGAGCCCACGTGCAGCCAGAGCCCCCGGGGCCTCAGGGACAGGGAGAGGTGGGCTGGGGGCGAGGGCTGCTCTCAGGGTCACCCACCCTGGGGGTGCCACGGCTGGAGGCACTGGGAGCGTTTGTCCTGTGGGGCAGGGGCACAAGGGGGCTTTGCCTGGGAACTGGAGGGGGGCTCGTGAGCCAAGGAGTGTCTCTGACGTGAGGAGGGACTGTCTGACTGCACCAGCTCCTCGTGACGCCGGTCCATGGTCAGGATAGTCATTTACCCCATAGAATATTAGCCTCTGATCCAGTTTGTAATTGGAAAAGTGCAGGGAGCGCTGGCTCAGCTCCGCTCCAGGGACACCTGCTGCACAGCTGGGCTCTGGCTCTGCTGTGAGAGACACTCTGAGCTCGGGAGAGGGGAAAACAGCTGCCAAATCACAGAATTCCAGAGCGGTGTGGGCTGAAAGAGATCTCACAAACCCCCTTGTTCCACCCCCTGCCAGGGCAGGGACACCTCCCACTGCCCCAGGCTGCTCCAAGCTTCAGCCTGGCCTTGGGCACTGCCAGGGATCCAGGGGCAGCCCCAGCTGCTCTGGGCACCCTGTGCCAGGGCCTGCCCACCCTGCCAGAGAACAATTCCTGCCCAATCTCCCATCCCTTCCTGCCCTCTGGCCCTGGGAGCCATTCCCTGTGTCCTGTCCCTCCATCTCTTGTCCCCAGTCCCTCTGCAGCTCTCCTGGAGCCCCTTCAGGCCCTGCCAGGGCTCTGAGCTCTCCCTGGATCCTGCTCCTCTCCAGGTGAGCACCTCCAGCTCTCCCAGCCTGGCTCCAGAGGGGCTCCAGCCCCGGGCAGCTCCGTGGCCTTGCCTGGTCTCACTCCAGCAGGTTGTACCTCGCTTTCCCAACGCCCACCCGAGGCCAGGGGTGACCCCCGTGCGACCCAGGGCTGCCCCACAGGCACTGTGCACTCAGGCCGGGTTGCCATCCCTGTGTGGGGCACACCCTCGGCTGTCACCTCCCCGTGCCAGCCCAGCCCGCCCAGCCAGCGCCGGCCATGTGCGCCGGGCTGTGAGCAATCGCCGCTCCCGGGCTTTCCAGAAATACTCTGCTCTCCTGCTCACTGACCTTTGATCCTTTATTCCGTTTGCATTCTTCTGGAAAGCCCAGAAGCGCGGAGGATGCCCTGACACTGGCGTCGGGAGGAGGCTGGGACAGCGGCAGAGAGAGAGGGGCTGTGCCGGGAGGGGCTGCGAGCGCCGGGCAGGGGCTCTGAGGGCAGGGACCGGGCTCTGAGGGCAGGGACAGGGCTCTGAGGGCAGGGACAGGGCTCTGAGGGCAGGCACCGGGCTCTGAGGGCAGGCACCGGGCTCTGAGGGCAGGCACCGGGCTCTGAGTGCAGGCACCGGGCTCTGAGTGCAGGCACCGGGCTCTGAGGGCAGGGACCGGGCTCTGAGGGCAGGCACCGGGCTCTGAGGGCAGGGACCGGGCTCTGAGGGCAGGGACAGGGCTCTGAGGGCAGGCACCGGGCTCCGAGGGCAGGCACCGGGCTCTGAGGGCAGGCACCGGGCTCCGAGGGCAGGCAACGGGCTCTGAGGGCAGGGACAGGGCTCTGAGGGCAGGCACCGGGCTCTGAGGGCAGGCACCGGGCTCTGAGTGCAGGCACCGGGCTCTGAGTGCAGGCACCGGGCTCTGAGGGCAGGGACCGGGCTCTGAGGGCAGGGACAGGGCTCTGAGGGCAGGCACCGGGCTCTGAGGGCAGGGACCGGGCTCTGGGTGCAGGCACCGGGCTCTGAGGGCAGGGACCGGGCTCTGAGGGCAGGGACAGGGCTCTGAGGGCAGGCACCGGGCTCCGAGGGCAGGCACCGGGCTCTGAGGGCAGGCAGTGGGCTCCGAGGGCAGGCACCGGGCTCTGAGTGCAGGCACCGGGCTCTGAGAGTGCAGGGACCGGGCTCTGAGGGCAGGGACCGGGCTCTGAGGGCAGGGACAGGGCTCTGAGGGCAGGCACCGGGCTCTGAGTGAAGGCACCGGGCTCTGAGGGCAGGTACCGGGCTCTGAGTGCAGGGACAGGGCTCTGAGGGCAGGCACCGGGCTCTGAGGGCAGGCACCGGGCTCTGAGGGCAGGCAGCGGGCTCTGAGGGCAGGCACCGGGCTCTGAGGGCAGGGACCGGGCTCTGAGAGTGCAGGGACAGGGCTCTGAGGGCAGGCACAGGGCTCTGAGGGCAGGCACAGGGCTCTGAGGGCAGGCACCGGGCTCTGAGGGCAGGCACCGGGCTCTGAGGGCAGGCAGCGGGCTCTGAGGGCAGGCACCGGGCTCTGAGGGCAGGGACCGGGCTCTGAGAGTGCAGGGACCGGGCTCTGAGAGTGCAGGGACCGGGCTCTGAGGGCAGGCACCGGGCTCTGAGGGCAGGCACCGGGCTCTGAGGGCAGGGACCGGGCTCTGAGGGCAGGGACCGGGCTCTGAGTGCAGGCACAGGGCTCTGAGTGCAGGCACAGGGCTCTGAGGGCAGGCAGGGGCTCTGAGTGCAGGCACCGGGCTCTGAGGGCAGGCACCGGGCTCTGAGGGCAGGGACCGGGCTCTGAGGGCAGGCACCGGGCTCTGAGGGCAGGGACCGGGCTCTGAGGGCAGGCACCGGGCTCTGAGGGCAGGCACCCCCTGGCTTCTTCTTCCCGATGTTCCCGGAGCCGACCCCTCTGCAGCCACGATGCTCAGGCTGACTGGTGAGAGGGGCAGTCAGACTGTGGGGCACGCTGCCGCTCCTCACCCTCCTCCTGCTACAGCTGAGTAGGAGGTTGTGGAAAAAACACGTTTTCCCAAATCCCAGCACTTTCTGCTGCAGCACTTGGCTCTGGCTCCACCTGCACCTCATGGCACAGCTCGGCGCTGCTCCTCTCTCCCAGGGATCGTGGTACGGGTGTCATTCCCTCGGCAGGCACAGTTCCTGCTGCAAGGGCCGGGGGAGGCGCTCCCCGTGCCCCCAGAGCAGTTCCCGGTGCCACCGCTGCCCCTCCGCGTTCCACCGGCACCGGCAGCAGCCCCAGCCTCATCCTCATCCTCATCCTCATCCCCAGCCCCAGCCTCAGCCTCAGCCTTGGTGGCGGCGGTGCGTCCCGCCTGTGCCGAGCCAGCGTGTCCTGCTGGAAACCCGGCGGGGGCAGAGCTTGGAAAATCCCGGCTGAGCTTGGAAAAAGCAAGTTTGGCACTGGGGGTGCATTAGCTCTGCCCCCTCAGGCTGGAGGGCACCGGGCTGGGATGGCACCGGGCTGGCAAGCAGCTGGCTATGGGCAGGATTGGGTCAGATCTTGGCAAGAAATCCTTCCCTGGCAGGGTGGGCAGCCCTGGCACGGGTTACCCAGAGCAGCTGTGGCTGCCCCTGGACCCCTGGCAGTGCCAAGGCCAGGCTGGATGGGGCTTGGAGCACCCTGGGATGGTGGAAGGTGGGGTGGAATGAGGTGGTCCATGAAGTCATTTCCAACCCAAACCCTTCCAGGATTCTGTGATTCTCTTGCAGTTCCTAAACCTGAGTGCTTAGAGGCAGCATCCCACCACAGCAGAACAATGTGGATGGCAAAATGAACCTTAATAAGGAATAATTCACCCTCTAGGGGAAAAAATGCTCTCATGGCACTCCCAGCCCATGCCTTACAGAGTGTGATGTCGCAGTTCTCACTCACCCCACGTGCAAACACCCCTGAGACACCAGGGCAGAGCTGGGGGACGTGACCCCCCACCCCAGGGCCGGTGGGGATGTGGGGATCCCACACGGGAAACCCAGGTGGGAAATCAGATGGGAAACGTGTCAGTGGGAACAGAGAGACAATTCCGAGCCACGGCCAGCGGACAGGAGCTGAGCCTCGTGGAGTGAGGGTGGTGCCCAGAGCAGCGGGAGGAGCAGCGAGGTGTGCGGGGTCAGAGAGTGTGGGGTCAGAGCTGAGCAGGGTCAGAGACTGTGGGGTCAGAGACTGTGGGGTCAGAGATGGTGGGGTCAAAGATTGTGGGGTCAGAGATTGTGGGGTCAGAGCCGTGTGGGGTCAGAGACTGTGGGGTCAGAGCCGTGTGGGGTCAGAGACTGTGGGGTCAGAGCCGTGCCCGCACAGCCCATATTGTAGGCGACATCCAACCCATATTGTAGGTGACATCCAGCCCATATTGTAGGTGACATCCAGCCCATATTGTAGGTGACATCCAGCCCATATTGTAGGTGACATCCAGCCCATATTGTAGGTGACATCCAGCGGCTGCGGGAAGCAGTGCAGCCCCACCGCCACCACGGGCACCTCGCCGGGGCACAAGCTGTGGCTGCCCCTTCCCTGGAAGTGTTTAAGGCCAGGGTCGGGCGGGTTTTGGAGCCGCCTGGCCTGGTGGGAGGTTTGGGTTAGATCCCGCCCGTGTCGGGGGGCTGGAATGAGATGGTGTGTGGGGTCCCTTCCAAGCAGGCGAGCACAGAGCTCAGCTGGAGTTTCGGGAAGCTCAGTCTGCTGCCAGTCCTGGCGCACCACCCGAGGTGCCCGCAGGACACGAGGCCGCTGCCGTGCGTGGAGCTGGAGGGACACGCCGGGGCCCTCCGCACCCCCAGGGGTCCCAGCCGCTGCTCGGAGCAGGCAGCGCCGGGAGAGGGATGTGTTCGGAGGTATTTGCAATTTCCTCCCACCTCGGGGGGATTCCCCGCCCCGCTCCGCAGCGGCAGCGGGAGAGCTCTCGCTGTTTAATAACAGAGGCGGGGGGCAGGCAGCACAAGCGAACCTGCTGATGGGAGCAGCAGGGCAGACGTTTGCCTGCACACAAGGCTCCAGCCCCTCGTGACTGCCACAGAGCCAGGACACGGTGGGACAATCGTAGTCCTGCAGGTCTGGGACCCGATGGATGTCACAGCCCCACCTGCTCAGCCCCGGCCCCACCGCTGCCCTGCCCTGGGGACAGCAGCCCCTCTGCCACCACGGGAACCAGCCGCCCGTGCCAAGCAGCCCGTTAGGGGAGCAAGCCTTGTTTACTCTGGGCTGAATGTTCACATCCCGGAGCCGCTCAGCTACATAATCACCCAAACCAACTCGGCCCCGCGGCTGCGCTGGGCTTTGTGCTTGCCCAGCACGCTCAGGGACATCAAAGCCTTGGCTCCGGCGGCAGCCAGCCCCCCGGGCCCTGTCTGGGCTGCGGTTCCCACCGTGCCCGGAGGCGCCCGGCGGTGCTGGGGCAGGTGCAGCGCTGCGGGGCCGGGCAGGCGGCACCGGGAGCACTGCCTTTCCCAAAACTGCCCGAGACTCCTCACGGCTGGGACCAGAAGGGCTGGGGCCATGCCCTGGCTTAAGCCGGGGGTCTTTGGGCAGGGGACGTTTGGGCAGAGGGTGCTGGTTGGACACGGGCCCCTTGCACGAGTGGCATGCTCCCACAGCCCTTTGCTGCTGCCCTGGTTTGTCAAACTCCTCTGTCTCACACCTTCCAAAACAGAGGGGACATCGCTGCCATCATCTCCCCCTCTCTCCTACATGTGGGGTGGCTCTGGTGGGCCAAGGGGCAAAGGACAGTGTCCCAGCCCCGGGGGACACAGGGAGCACAGGCTCCAGCTGCCTCCCTGCTCCACGTGCCAGGTGTGCCAGGCCCATCACCATCTTTTGTTTTGTCCTCTGAGCAGCAAATAAACCTGGACTAAAACCAGAAGGGATTGTGGCCACAGCCACTCAGAACCCACAGCCAACACAGGCCTCCCTGTCCCATGCATGCAGGAGTTTCCACAGCTCACTCTCCTCCAACAGGAACTGTAGAGGTGTTTTAGTTTGGAAAAAAAATGCTATTTCCACCTGCAGTGTCATCCTGTGCTCATTCTATGCCTGGGAAAGGGCAGCAAAGCCCTGGGAAGCAGGGAGTGAGGAGAAAGGAGACTCTGGGAGAAGGACAGGGAGGATGTGGAGCACCTGAATCAGCCCACGGCACTGGTATTGACAGCTGCTCTCTCACCTCCACCCTTCTCTCTGCTGCTGCCAGTCCCGGTGCATCCATGGCCAAAGGACAGCAAGTCCCTGGCCGCAGGGCAGGACAACCTGCCTGGCACAGCCCGCAGCTCCGGGGGCTGGTGTGCTGCTGACTCACACCGGGAGAATCCCTGGCCCAGCCCGAGTCCCCTCGCGCCCCCGGAGGGGCCCAGGGCACGGCAGGCTCACACCTGCCCGAGCTGGGAGGGGACATCTGCACAGCTCAGCCTCGGCTGCACTGCAGCTGGGAACGGAGACTGAGGGTGAGGGTGCAGGGCTGGCCTGGAGGGAGGGGGCTGGGGGCCAGGGCTGGCCTGGAGGGAGGGTGCTGGGGCCAGGGCTGGCCTGGAGGGAGGGTGAGGGTGCAGGGCTGGCCTGGAGGGAGGGTGAGGGTGCAGGGCTGGCCTGGAGGGAGGATGCTGGGGCCAGGGCTGGCCTGGAGGGAGGGTGAGGGTGCAGGGCTGGCCTGGAGGGAGGGTGCTGGGGGCCAGGGCTGGCCTGGAGGGAGGGTGCTGGGGCCAGGGCTGGCCTGGAGGGAGGGTGAGGGTGCAGGGCTGGCCTGGAGGGAGGGTGCTGGGGGCCAGGACTGGCCTGGAGGGAGGGTGCTGGGGGCCAGGACTGGCCTGGAGGGAGGGTGCTGGGGGCCAGGGCTGGCCTGGAGGGAGGGTGCTGGGGGCCAGGGCTGGCCTGGAGGGAGGGTGAGGGTGCAGGGCTGGCCTGGAGGGAGGGTGCTGGGGCCAGGACTGGCCTGGAGGGAGGGTGCTGGGGGCCAGGGCTGGCCTGGAGGGAGGGTGAGGGTGCAGGGCTGGCCTGGAGGGAGGGTGCTGGGGGCCAGGACTGGCCTGGAGGGAGGGTGCTGGGGGCCAGGACTGGCCTGGAGGGAGGGTGCTGGGGGCCAGGGCTGGCCTGGAGGGAGGGTGCTGGGGGCCAGGGCTGGCCTGGAGGGAGGGTGAGGGTGCAGGGCTGGCCTGGAGGGAGGGTGCTGGGGCCAGGACTGGCCTGGAGGGAGGGTGCTGGGGGCCAGGGCTGGCCATGGCCCCCAGACGTCCTTGGCTCTGCTGCTTGGCCAGGGATGCCCATGACTGCCCAGGACAGACCAGGCTCAGCTGCTCTCCTCGAGCGTGTGACGGGAGGAACCACTCAGGAGGGCCGTGAAGAACAGCGTGGGGACATGGTGACACTGCCGTGGGGCACAGGACGGGGTGTCACCCCTGGCACAGGCGCCCCAACACCTCTCTGAGCAGCTGGAGCAGGAGCAGCAGTACCAGACCCTTCCCTGCCGCTGCCGTGGGGCTTTCCTGCCTCTCGGGGCTGGGACACCCCCAGCCCCGGTCCCAGGGCACGGTGGCAGCGGCGGGTTGGGGTCCGTGGTGGCTGTGGGTGCCTTTCTGCAGCGTCAGGCGAATCCGCCCGGCTGCACCCCCGCGATTTATTCGGCTTAATCCGGCGGCGGGCCGGTCCCACCCGCGCCCCGCCGGCCGGGTGCCGGCTCAGCCCCAGGGGGACGGTCCCTCCCCGCAGGGAGGGGACTGAGTTATGAAAGTTGTCAGTGGGGAGTGTCCGGGGGGCTGGAGCAGACCGAGCCCAGGGCGCGGGGCACTCGCTGCGGGCAGCGCGGGCAGGCTGGGCGGCGGCACCCCGCGGTCCCCAGGCAGGCAGCGCCCACCGCGACAAGAGGCGCTCGGTGACAGCCCGAGCTCCGTGCCGCGGCACCGCACCGGCCGCTTCCTGCGGGATGCACCCGCAGCTCCAGGGGAGTCTCCTGAGGCCGCTCTCGTGCCCTTATCACTTTTCCAGCCCAGCTTCTGCACTCTGACTGTTGGACGGAGAACTGATAAGGGTATGCGAGTGACACGAGCGACCGTCCTGCCGCGCTGGTGGCCCCGGGCTATCCCGGCTCCGGCAGCAGCAGGCATCCGTGCCTGTGCAGCTCCAGATGCGGGCTCAGCTCAAACCAGCTGCAAAGCAAGTGCGGGGGATACAGAAGTACTTTTTTTCCCTAAAACCGGGCGGGTCCCGTCACTCCCGGATTTTCCCTTTCAGCATCTGCAGCAGGTCTCCAGCAGGAAAATGCATCTTTTTGGAAAAGGTCTTGAAATGCTTTTTAATGTGTTACCGTTTGCTTGTGTTTCAGTGAAGTTAGCTGGGAATTCTTTGGGATCAACGTAAAGAATCATTATAAAAGTAAGAAGTGAGTGTAAAACTCCTGTGCTTTCCTGTGCCTGCAACTGTTGCCGTTTAAATCTATTTGTTCCCAACATGTCCCTGGGTTTCTAGGTGAGTTCCTGCCGGCCATGCCCAGCCACAGCAGGAGAGGAAACGATGAGCACTGCAGAGGGACGAGGGCAGCGAACCCCGGGATCAGGTAAGGGGGTCTCTGCGCTCCCATCCCCCTTGGGGTGCTGCAGCCCATGTCCCACTCAGCCAGGAGCTGCCAGGGGTCCCACAGGGGCAGCCCCTGCACGGCAAACAGATGCCCTAAAGCACCCAGGAATCCCTTCACATGTCCATCCTCCTTTTCCCAGTTTTCCAGCTATTCCCACCTGTCAGATCTTTCCTGCCTCCACTGAAGTGTTCTGCAGAGCGAGTGCCAGCACAATCCCAATGCTGGGATGCTTGCCCATGGATGCCTGGTTGGGTGGAGAGGAAAGGGCCAGCACCAGCACAGGGAGGAGGTTTCTTTCCCCAGGGGACACAGCGTGGCCTGGCCGAACCCCATGGGCTGCACGGCCCACACCCCGGGGCTGCCCTGGCCCCCCGTGACCCCCACAGCTACCCACTGCTGCAGCCCCACGGGGCTCCACAAAGCACTGCCACCCCCCAGAAGGGCCCTGCAGCTCCCTGCACACCCTGCTGCTTGACAAGGGCTGCAGGGGATCCCCGAGCCCCACGGGGGTGGGTGCCCCAGATCCCCTAAATTCCCAGGTGCAGGCATCAGGGCAGGGAGCAGCTCCATGCACATGGCCTGGGGAGGGGATGCACCCCTAAAGGTGCACCTCCCAAACCCAGCCCCTCTGCTCCCGAGCTGGGGCCCCTCCTGACCCCTGGCTTGGCCCCAGACACTGACTCAGCCCCAGTGTGGGAATCTCGGCCCCCCAGGCTCACTGCCACATTGCCACAGTGGTGCCACACTGCCGCGTGCCAGGCACGGCTCCCTTCTCCCTCTGCAGCCCTTTGGGGATCCAGGGTGTACCCTGGGGCTCCCCCTGACCTGCACGGCCCCACAGCAGCCCTTTGGGGATCCAGGCTGTGCCCCGGGGCTCCCCCAGACCTGCACAGCCCCACAGGATCCCTTTGGGGATCCAGGCTGTGCCCCGGGGCTCCCCCTGCTCTGCACGGCCCCACAGGAGCCCTTTGGGGATCCAGGGCTTTACCCCGGGGCTCCCCCAGACCTGCACGGCCCCACAGCAGCCCTTTGGGGATCCAGGCTGTGCCCCAGGGCTCCCCCAGACCTGCACAGCCCCACAGCAGCCCTTTGGGGATCCAGGCTGTGCCCCGGGGCTCCCCCTGCTCTGCACGGCCCCACAGGAGCCCTTTGGGGATCCAGGCTGTGCCCCGGGGCTCCCCCAGACCTGCACGGCCCCACAGCAGCCCTTTGGGGATCCAGGCTGTGCCCCGGGGCTCCCCCAGACCTGCACGGCCCCACAGCAGCCCTTTGGGGATCCAGGCTGTGCCCCGGGGCTCCCCCTGCTCTGCACGGCCCCACAGCAGCCCTTTGGGGATCCAGGCTGTGCCCCAGGGCTCCCCCAGACCCGCACAGCCCCACAGCAGCCCTTTGGGGATCCAGGCTGTGCCGCTGCCAGCCCCACCACGAAACCCGAGCATCCCCTCGGAGCACAGAGGGAAGGGTCAGTGTTTGGGACGGCTCTGTCACCCCTCGCCGATGGCTTTTTGTCCCCCCAGTGACTCCGGCCCCGGGCCAAGGGGGCGGGCAGGATGTGACCCCGCCACACCTCAGCTCTGGGCACGCAGCGCAGTGGGCTGGCACCAGTGGGCTCGGAGCACTTGGGGGTCCCAGGGCTGCTCTACACAGAGCCCAAGCAGCCCCTCGGCTGCCCCGGGGAGGTGTGGATGTGGCGGAGGGTGCACAAAATGAAGTGAGGGACGAGGGGGGTTGTCCCCACCATCCCGCCCTGAGCCGGCCGAGGGCCAGAGCTGGGGCGGTCATGGCATCCCTCGGCACTGGGGGCTTCCCTGGGGAGCACCAGGAGCTTCCGGGAGCCCCAGACTGGCCCGGGTGGGTGTTTGAAGCTACCGGGAGCCCTAAAAGGGTGGGGTGAGCGCCCGGAGCCTCCGGGAGCCCCAGATGTGAGCGCCTGCGTTCCGCATGAGGGGTTGATCGGGGGCCGGGACCTCATGTGATCCCTCTGCAAACAGCCGCCGGCGGGCTGTCAGTGTGTATTTGGCTTTCCCCCGTGGCAGGTGGGGTGATCAGCCATGAAAAGACGGCTTAGCGCCACCGGAAAACTCCTGAGGCAGCCGAATTCCCCGCGCCGGCCGGGAGCCGGGCACGGGGGCGGCGGCTGAGCCAGCATCGGGGCCCCCGCTCGCCCTGAGCACGTAGCCCTGATATTAAAGTCCCGAATAGGAAATTCCACTTCTTCAGAAAAAAAACCAGAAGCCGGATATTTCATAAGTGTCCCAGCGGACATGAAAGCCGCACCAGGAAATTTCACTCGGCAGAGATATTAAAGTGGATGCAGCCCTTGGGGCAGCCCGGCACAGGGCGAGGGCCGGCCGCGGGGACACGCGTGTGCACGTTCCGCCGTCCCTCGTGTCCCCGTCCCTGCCAGCCCTGCCTCAGCCCCCGGCAATGGCTACGCGGGCACCGGGGCACAGGAGCCGAGGGTGACCCCGGGGACAGGAGACACACCGAGGGCAGCAGCCGAGCCCCCAGCAGGGCACACGGCAGGGCAGGGTCCCGGGGGGCTGCCCCGGGCTGGGGGCCCTGCCGGCCCAGGGGAGGGCAGTGGCACCGGCCCGGGCACGGCGCAGCACCGCTCACCCCGCGCTGCCGGGAGCGCCGCCCGCACAGGCACCGAGCGCGGCTAATTGCAGGTTATTGCACTGCTCTGTCATCAAACACGGATCCCTTCTCTTCCGACACGCACTCCGAGCAGCGCAAACTCGCATCTTCTGCTGCCTCCGCTCAGCGCATTCAATCCTCAGCTCTCGGCACCGCCGCGGCTGCCGTGCCACCCTGGGGGCCGGGGGTGCGATGCGCTTGGGGATGGGACGGGCCGCAGAGCTCACCCCATTCCAACCCCCTGCCGCGGCAGGGACGCCTTCCACCCTCCCAGAGTGCTCCCAGCCCTGTCCAGCCTGGCCTTGGGCACTGCCAGGGATCCGGGGGCAGCCACAGCTGCTCCGGGCACCTGTGCCAGGGCCTGCCCACCCTGCCAGGGAACAATTCCCCCCAGGATCCCATCCATCCCTGCCCTCTGGCACTGGGAGCCATTCCACCTTGGTCTGGCACTCCAGCCCCTTGCTCCCACTCCCTCCCCGGCTCTCCTGGAGCCCCTTTAGGCTCGAAGGTATTCCCAGAGCTTTCCATTCTCCAGCTGAAGACATTTCATCCCTCAGCTTCGGCTGAGTCAGGATCCAGGAGCCCAGATCCTGGGCTTTGTCTCCAGTTCATTCTGGAGCCCCACACCTCTGCCATTCCCAGGGACCAGGCACTGACTTTTTCCTGTTGCTGTTCCCTGTGGGGATTCCTCAGAACTGGGAGTCAAACACAACCCAAAGATCATTGTAATGGCTCCTCAAGAGAAAACGAGTTTCTAAAATTAAAAAAGCAAAATAAGAGAATGGAATATTTTTGCATCGATTTTCTCACCATGAATATTTATAAAACTTAGTTTAATAATATTAAGGAAATACAGGGCAGTGCTGGGTGAGAGCTGCATCCCCATCCCATGGCCAGGCACACACGGGACCTCAGTGCCTGTGCCCTGCCAGCATCAGAGCTGCAGCACTGATTCCAGGAGCTCAGAGCCAGGAATCACCTATCCAAAACCCAGAAAGCCCCCAGAAATACCCCCAAAACCACCAGGAATTTATTGCCCATTCCCACAAGCAATAAACACAGTGCCCAGGGAGTCCAAGCATTTTTTTCTCCCTGCCCCATCACAGCGCACTGTCACCTTAATTGGTAAATAATCACACAAATTGCATTGTCACTCCATCCCTTCTCTGCCTGCCCAGAGCAGCTGGGGCTGCCCCTGGATCCCTGGCAGTTCCCAAGGCCAGGCTGGACAGGGCTGGGAGCACCTGGGACAGTGGAAGTGTCCCTGCCATGGCAGGGGTGGGATGGGATGGGCTTTAAGGTGCTCCCAACCCATTCTGGGATTCAGTGATTCACCCGTCACAGCACAAGTGGTCTCAGCCCCCGGTGCCACCCACAGAGATTCATCCCCTCCTGCCAGGACCTGGCGATTTCCACCCTGGTACCAAGGGCATTTCCAGCCTTTTGAGGTGAGGGGTGCTCTGCTGCCCCTCTGGAGCACACCCAGGGGAAAGCCCACCGTGGAGGTGCAAGATTACCAAGGGGAAATCGTGTAGGGAGAGAGATGTGTTGTCAAGGCAACAGCAACTGCAGGACTGGGAGAGGGAAGGAGGGGGAACGGGGGTACCCGGGGGTCTGGGGGTGGACACAGGGGCACAAGAAGCCAAGGGTGAGGGCAGGGAGACAAACACTATCCCCTGCCCTCTGCCCACCAGGACAGCTCCCAGCCCTGCTGCCAGTGAGGGAGGATGATCCAGGGCCCCACAGAATCCCCAGAGACCATCAGCTGCATGCTGCCCAGCCCCACAGCCCCCCACAGCCCCCCACAGCCCCCCAGAGCCCATCACCTGCATGCTGCCCAGCCCCACAGCCCCCCAGGGCCCAGCAAGGGACAGAAGCTGCCACTCTCCAAGGCCCAGCAGCTGAGCAAATGCCACCGGTGGCACCAAGGGGAGCAGCTCTGGCTGCTCAGTGGCACAGACCACCACAGCCTGATTTTCAGACCTTTCCACAATTTGCTAGTCTGAGTCAAACCAAGTTCCCACACTGTGGAGCAGAGTCTGGAGAGATCCCTACCCCACCCACTTCCAAACCCTCCTGCTTCCAGGAAAGGCTGAAACTCTGCTCGAGCCTCGGACGGCCATGGAGGTGCCCAGCTCAGAGAGGGCACAGCCAGCTGTGAGGCCCATGGCCAGTGCAGCTACAGAGCTGCCAGGCTGACACAGATCCAGCCTGGATCCCAGCTCACCGCCACGGCAGCGAGGGTGCAGGCGGGATCGGGGCACGGGGCATGCTCCGCACTCGGGCACCGACAGACCCTGCTGTGCAAGCTGCTGCCGCCTCCCCTCAGCCGGGGCAGGGGCAGGGGACACGCAGCGAGTCAGGGCACAAGCAGTCAGGGGCTCTGTGCTGCTGTGCTCAATGCCTGAGCGCCACACCTGGAGCACCCTGCTCCCTCCTTCCCTGGGCTGTCAGAGCCCCAGAGCAGCCCTGTAGGGCAGCAGCTCTTGGCAGCACGGCCAGCCCTGCTCCCTGCTGAGCCCCTGCTCCCCACGCACCCCTGCCAGCAGCAATCCCTGCCAGGCCCTGACAGCTCCCTAAAGCTGCTGCACTATTTTTACCCCACGGTTGCTATAGAGACATCAGAGCCGCTCCCCGTGATGATGCAGCTGCTTTTGGGTGATGCAGTCTCTTCCAGAAGCACTGCATCACCCACTGCATCACCCGCTGCATCATCACCCACTGCATCACCCACTGCATCATCACCCACTGCATCACCCACTGCATCATCACCCACTGCATCACCTGCTGCATCACCCACTGCATCACCCACTGCATCATCACCCACTGCATCACCCACTGCATCACCCACTGCATCACCCACTGCATCACCTGCTGCATCACCCACTGCATCACCCACTTCAGGCCCCCCTGGGACACCCCCCTGGCCCCAGAGACGTGTGCCAGCCCCCTGTGCCCTCGGCAGTGCCACGGGAAGTGGGGTCACACAGACCTGCTCCGTCCCTCACTCTGGTGCTCCGGGCTGGGTGAGCTGCTGCTTCCCCAGCCTGCTCAAGGTGCTGCCGTGCTGGGCAAGGTCTCACCGAGGCCAGCTCAACCGTCCAGCCAAAGCCAGGGACCAGAGGGGACAAGGAGCAGCAGTGTGTGGCGCTGCATGGCCACAGGAGGTGGCAGGGCTGTCCCTGACTGATGGATTTTAGCTGGTTGATCTCCAGCACACCCATTTTTCCAGCAGGGGAAGTCAGGGTCCCAGTTAAAGCAGGTACAAACCTGAGCCAGGCTCCAGCTCTGCTCAGACCTGAGGGGAAAGCAAGGTGCTGTGGGCACGGTTGGACCCTGTCCTCTGTGAAACCCCAGGAGGGGCATGGCTGGGGCTGAACTCCGGGGGGCTGGGACCCCCACCCTGTGCCCAGCGTGTCCCACGGGGGGGACCCGGGCTGCGTCCCAGGCAGCAGCAGCACAGCAGCAGAGCCGGGGCTCCCCCGATCACTGAGCTCCCCCAGGGCTGTCTCAGCCCCGGGCAGCGTGGCTGTGAGTGGGGAACAGCGGCCGTGCAGGGATGAGCTGGCAGGAACAGCTCACACGGCCCCCGGCAAAGCACCCAAAATAGAACCTGCCAGCAGCCACTGCCTCTGGGGACACGGGGCTGGCCCAGCCCTTGGCGAGGCTGCCCTGGCACCCGCCTGTGCCTGAGCCCGGAGCCCAGAGGTGCCAGGAGATGGCACAAGACCATCTCCAGATGGAGACAAGAGCCCTCCCCAGAAGGCAGACCCAGCTCTGCTCAGCCCGGGGCTGCAGCTCCTCCAGGGCTGAGGGGAACATGGAGCTGACAGCCCCTCGCCATCCTGTCCCTGCTCCCACAATCTCAGCCCCTCAAGGCCACACTGCAGCCCCTCGAATGCCCCGGGCACCCCACGGAGACCAGACAGCCCCGTTGCAGTTCCAGAAAGCAGCTCCCCCTTCTCCAGGCAGGGCCAGACCCCAACCATAACCTCAGCAGGCTCGAATAAAGGGGTGACAGCTCCCTGTCTGCTCATCCAGCTGGGGTAGTGCTGGGATGGCCCCACAAAGCATCCAGCATCTCTGCTGTTCTCTGCAGTGACACAGTTCTGTCACCTCTGCCCCTCTCTGTCCTGCCAGGACAAAGAAGCCCCCTGCCCAGGTGAGGATCCTGGGTACCACCCATGCCTCAGGGGACTGGCACCACCAGCAGCACTTCCTGGCACTGCCCAGCCCTCCCCACCCTGCCAGGGCTGTTCCGTGTGGGCAGAGCGCCCTGTGGTGGCACCCAGCCACCCCAAAGCCACCTCATCCCAGTTTTGTCCCAAACCAATCTTGTCTGGAGCCCATCCTGCTGCCCCAGGGCTGCAGGGGCACTGCTGAGACCAAACCCATGGCTCAGAGTCCTGCACAGAGCTGCAGCTTCTCCAGCAGCCATCCCTGCAGCCCCGTTGCCATGGCATCCTCAGGGATGGCAGAGATACTGGTGAGGAAGACAAGGAAGATGAAGATAGGTGGACACATTGGCTCTGCAAAGCCAGGGCACGGCTGGGGCAGATTTGAGGCCCTCTGGCAGCAGGCAGGGGCCATCCTGCTCCCTTCCCAGGACTGGCATAATGGAGCTGGCATCGCCACACTCCCCTCCCTGCTGGGGCATCTCCCGCCCATGGACACCTGGAAGCTGGTGAGGCTATGCTGGTGGAGCAGGAATGGGAATTCTTGGGTTTTAACATCTTCAAGGATGGGTCACACCTGCTTTCCAGCCAGGACCAGCCAGCCTGGGGTGCAGCACAGGGGTGGGAACTCACAGGAGCAGCAAGGGGGCCAGAGCACGAAGGAGCTCTTGCAGGGGAGGGGGCTCCCCAACCCTTACTTCCAGCATTCTCCTAATTGCAATCCTCAGGCACCCAGGACCTTCCCTCCTCCCCCACAAGCACCTCCTCCCTCCTTGTCGCCATCCCTGACCCACGCTGGGGGTCCTGGGAGCAGAGCAGGCCCCCCTCACCAGGGGGATGTGGTGGCTTCCCCTGGGCAGCCTGGGCTCCTCCTGCCACCAGCTTGTCTCTTTGAAGTTTGTGGGTGGCAGGAGTTTATTTTTAAGGTGTTTATTTTGTCAAGGTGTTCATATTACGTTGCTGTTAGGAGTTAATGTATTTATTTTTGCCAAGTAAACTGGCGTGCTCATGCATCAGAAAACAGGCAGATAAACACATTTTTGGGGGGTTTATGGCCAGCTTAGGCAGGTACTGCAGAGTGTCTGTGTTACCAAGTCAGGAGGAACCTGCCATAAGATTTGCCAAATGCTCCCTAGCATTGTAAGACTGACTTAATTTCTTTGCTGGCTCTGATTCTCATTGTCATCATCCCTGAATGAAGAGCACTGCAATCTTAGATTATATCTTATTAATCACAAGAGAAATTTCCCCAAATGTTAATGTGATAGGGGGGTGTGATGACAAACACCCTCACAGCTGAGATGGTTCTGCAGAAGTGCAGAACCCTGGGGGTCAGGGTGGTGGTCGGGGGCATCTGTGACCATTTCCCCCTTCCTCCAAATTCCCTTTCAGCTGGCACTGCTCCAAAAGAGACAGAGAGGAAGGTGGAGGAAGCCGCTGGGAAGCAGGCTCTTGCCCAGCTGCGAGATCTGGGGACGAAGGAGGGCCAGAGAGGCAGCACACTGCTGCTTGTCCAGGTCCGTCGCCCTGGCACCGAGGGCAGCCGTGCCCGGTCGGGGACCCCAGCTCGTCCTGCACGGCACGGAGCACTCCCGAGCCCCAGGGTGCCCTCAGGCTGCCCAGGCGTGCGCTGAAGCCGCGGAGTCATTAACATCAGAGGGGGCTTGGGGGGGGCCGTAATTCCCCCGCTCCGAGTGAGGACAGCTGAGGGCTCAGAGTTGTTCGGGGTCTGGGGAGCCCCAGGAGCAGGGACACGCACAGACACCCCGCACGGGTGGGCGCAGACAGACAGAGACCCCGCAGCCCCCCGCACACGGACACAGACCCTACAGAGCCCGCAGCCCCCCGCACACGGACACAGACCCTACAGAGCCCGCAGCCCCCCGCACATGGACACAGACCCTGCAGAGCCTACAGAGCCCCCGCACACGGACACGGACCCTACAGAGCCCCCGCACACGGACACCCCCGCCCGCCGCTCCCCGCACCCACCTGCGGGCGGACGCGCCGCCCACCCCGCGCCCTCCTCCTCGCGCAGCGCCGGGCACCGGCACCAACGACTGCCACCGGCACCGGCACCGGCACCAACGATCGGCACCGGCACCCGGCACCCGGCGCTCGGCACCGACACCGGCACCAGCCCCGGCACAGGGCACGGGGCAGCGGCACCAACACCGGAGAGCGGCACCGGACACCGCCACGGGCACCGGGCAGCAGGTACCGGGTGGGGTAGCGCACCCCAGCATCACCACCGCAGCCGGGGGCGGCGGCGGCAGCGGAAGCGGGATGGCCGCGGCTTGGAGGGGCGCGGGGGACACCAGTCCCGGCGGGAGTGGGGGAGAGCCGCCGCCCGGGTCTCCCCCCGGCTCCGAGGGGTCCCCACGGGAAGGGGCAGCTCACGGGCAGGGAGCGGTACCGTGGGCGCCTTTGGGAGGGGCTGGGAGCAATGCGGGCGCTGACCGCAGGTCCAGGGGCCGCAGGATCCCATGGAGGGCACGGAGGGGTGGGGAAGGGCCGGGAGGCTTGTGCCCTCTCCAGGGGCACTCTGGGGGCACCGACTGTCGGGGCTGCAGGAGCACTCCGAGGAGTGAGACAGGGAGTGGGGGCAGCAGGAGTGGGTGGCAGTGGGGGTCAGTGGGGCGGTAGAAGCAGGGGGAGGTAGAAACACAATAGACAGCATGACTGTGGCTGCTGCTGCTTCCCTCCGGCAGTGAGGAAGCAGAGATCCCGGCTCCAGCCCAGGAAACCATCAGGGAAGTTCATACAGTCTCCAGTGAGCTTTGTGCTGTGGCCCCCCAGACACAGCAGGCCGGTGGAGACCATCAGAAGCTCTCTGATCTCCTGGGGAACCCACGGCATCTGGGCAGCTGTCTGCACGAGGTGGGGGCACACGGCCACAGGGACAGTGGGCTGTGGGGCAGTGCCCGGAGCATGGCATCCCAGGAGGGCAGGGACAAAGCAGTGGGGCTCACCTCTTCTCCGTGGTTCCCCCCACAGGCAGCACTGCCATCACCCAGCGGGAAGCAGCAGCCATGGATGAGGTGACGGAGCTGGAGCTGGGGGGCAACTCCCTGCTGAAGGCCGTGTGGCTGGGCCGGCTGCGGCTGACCCGGCTGCTGCTGGAGGGGGGGGCTTACATCAACGAGAGCAACGACAAGGGGGAGACGGCGCTCATGGTGGCCTGCATCACCACGCACGTCGACCAGCAGAGCATCCACAAGGCCAAGATGGTGAAATACCTGCTGGACAACAGAGCTGACCCCAACATCCAGGACAAGTCTGGGAAGACCGCCCTCATGCACGCCTGCATCCGAGGGGCTGGGGGGGACGTGGTGTCCCTGCTGCTGGACAGAGGGGCAGACCCCAGCCTGGAGGACCACTCAGGAGCCTCAGCGCTGGTCCACGCCATCAACGCCGAGGACAAGGCTGTGCTGCAGCACCTCCTGAATGCCTGCAGAGCTAAGGGGAAGGAGGTGATCATCATCACCATGGACACATCAGCCTCTGGCACCAAGACAGCCAAGCAGTACCTGAACGTTGCCCCTGCGCTGGAGTTCAAGGAGAAGGCTCCCCTCGAGGAGAGCACAGCCCCCTCCAGTGCCCACCTGAAAACTCCCAACTCAGCGCCTTCCCCGGCCGAGAAGGAGAGCAGCACTCTCAGCCCGCACCCTTCTCACACTGGGGACACTGAGCCACCCTCCCCAGGCCAGCGAGCTGGCACTGCCCGGAGAGCCCACCTGCCGCGGCTGAAGCGGCTGCGGTCAGAGCCGTGGGGTCTGGTGGCACCCTCGGTGCTGGCAGCCTCCAGTCACCGCGACGACACGCGGGTCTGCGCCGACAGCGAGGTCATCACGGGCATCGGCGACCTCTCGCTCTCCAAAAAGCCCTCCCTCACCCGCAGCAGCAGCAGCAAGGGAAGGGACCCCTCCCTCTTCCCCCCAGTGGATGAGCAGGCACTGGGGCCGCTGGCATGGAAAGCCACCCACGAGAAGAGCGCGGGCACCCACCCGTGCCTGTCCCGGAGCGCCACGGTCCCGGAGGAGCCGGAGAGCACCGGCTCGGCCGCCAGCTCCGCTGCAGGGATGGACACTCCCCACTGGTGGAGGCCAGGCACCGAACGCAACGGGGACTCGCCGGTCACCGAGGCGGGGCAGGGGCCGTCCGAGAGAAGGAAGCTGAGCGGGTCGCAGCTGGCCTTGCTGGATGGCTGCTGTGACTCTCCCTCCGGCAGCGCCAGCACATCGCCCAGCACCGGGCGGCGCCGGCCACCCGGCTTGCTGGAGAGGCGAGGATCCGGGACCCTGCTGCTGGACCACATCTCCCACACAAGGCCAGGATACCTGCCCCCCTTGAATGTGAACCCCAACCCCCCGATTCCTGACATTGGCTCCAGCAAAGCCCCCTCCCCGCTGGCTGCTGGGCTGAAGCCGCTGGTGCCCCTCACGCCCAGCTCGCCCAGGCGGGGCGATCTGAGAGCCCACAGGAAGCTCCTCCGCAGACATTCCATGCAGGCAGAGCAGATGCGGCACCTCTCCGATTTTGAGGAGGTCGTGGCGCAGTAGCCGTGCTCCACCTGCTCACAGGGAGGTGGCCGAAGCCGCGCTGTCCCCGCAGAGACGGGACGGTTCCCACGCAGAGTGGGCACTGGCTCGGGGACACACAGTGACCAGAGGGCTCAGCCCTGAGCCCCGGGGCTGAATCGGGAGCGGGCTGATCGGGAGATCGAGCCCACACCGTCCCAGATCGCCAAGCTCCGTGCCAAGGATCCCACCTGCAGTTCACTTATTCCTCACTAGTTGCAATCTGCTTTTCTTACATTCTGCTCATTCTCCCACCGAATCCCGGCCCGGAGCCCCCGGTGGTGATCTCTGGGGCCGAGGCGTTCATGAAGTGCCTTCCAGGAGGGGAAGGGGCTCAGTGCCGCGGGGGCTCGAGGAGCGGAACCCCCGTGCAGCCAGGGACCGTGTCGGTGCTCTCCCGGAGCGGGAGAGGGAGACAATGCTCCACCTCCGGGACTCCCGAGCGCGCCGGAGCTCCGGCGGCTCAGCACTCCCGGCTCCCGGCGGGCCGGGATGGGCTTGGCTCGTCTCTGAAGCGTCTGAACCTCAGGGGGTTCACTCCCCGCCACGCCGAGGAGCTCTGAATTCAGGAAGCGCTGAATATCCCCCCCGAGCAGGATGGTCCCAGCCCGGCTGCATGGGAGCCTCTGCCAGCGGCGGGGAACCCGGGATGCCAACTCACCGAGGGTGACACGGGCTCACCCCAGAGCTTCATCCCACCGCGAAAGTCGCAGGCACGGCGCCAGAGCCAAGAGCCCGCGGGCCCCCAGCCCCACGCCTCACCCACGCACGCTGTGCCGCGGGCCGGCCGTGTGCCGTGGCTCCCGCAGCTTCCATCGCTCCACGACTGCGTTTATTCACGGGACTGCGTGGGCGCAGGGGGGTAGGGGCAGGTGTTGGGGTGACGCCGTGGCCCTGCGGAGACTCGTGCACTAGTTTTGCACTGCATTAATAAAGCGCTCAGCTTTGGACAGAGGCTGATCTCGCGTGGAGCCGACACCAGCCCGCACAGGGGGTCCCGGCAGTGCCGCGGGGATCGCCGGGGCTCCCGGAGTGTTCGGCCCCGAGACGCCGGCGGGTTCCCAGGGTGCCGGCTCGGTGGAACGCTCCCGGGATCCCCGCGGGTGCCCGCCCCGGGGCCGGAGGTGCCGCCCGCGCCCCGCCCCGCCCGGCTCGCAGCGGAAGCGCCACGTCAGGGGGGCGGTGCGGGGCGGTGCGGGGCCGGCGGCGGTGCCGGTGGCGGGTTGCGGGTGGCGGTGGCGGTGCCGGTGGCGGTGCCGGGGTGCGGGTGCCGGCGGCGGGGCCGGTGGCGGTGCCGGTGCCGGTGCCGGGTTGCGGGTGCCGGTGGCGGTGCCGGTGCCGGTGCCGGGTTGCGGGTGGCGGTGCGGGGCTCGGTGCGGGTCGCGATGCCGGGCGCGGTGCGGACGCTGTGCCTGGCCGCGCTGCTGGGCGCGCTGCGGGCCGGCGGCACGGAGCTGACGCTGGAGCTGCCCGACAGCGCCCAGCGCTGCTTCCACCAGGAGCTGGAGAGCGGCGTCAAGTTCACCCTCGACTATCAGGTACTACCCTGCCTGTAGCTGGCTGAACCTTCCTGCAGCCCTGCATGCTCCGTGCCTGCACCCCCTGACAGGGCCTCTCCGCCCCGTTTGTGCCCCATCCCTGTGCCCCGGCCCATGTGCCTGCCTGTGCCCCGGTGCCTGTGCCCGCTTGCCCACAGCCCTGCCCGTGTGTGTGCTATTGCCTCTGCCCGTGCCACCTGCCCGTGCCTCTCCCACACTCCCATCCTGAGCCGTGCAGCGCCCCAGGCGGGGCTGCAGTTCCACCCCAGCTCCCTCCGCTGCAGTGGGAGTTGTTCCAAGCCCCAGCTCCATGCCCAGCAGTGTCCACCTGAGAGCCAGTGGACACATCAGCCGTGGACACCCCTGACCTGGGTCATGAGGGCTGTCCCTGTCTCCAGGCACCCCACTTGAGCCATGGGTACCCCAGCAGAGTTGCTGGCACTGTGGTGCACAACTTCCCCAGGGCTCCCCTGGCCTGGGCCCCATCCCATGGGTATGGTGCCCGCTGGCCTCTCACACAGCTGTGGGGCTGGGCGGGGGCAGGGGGCCCTTGCCACGTCGTTTGGCGTGTGCCACCATCGGAGATGCGTCTCCCTGCACAGGTGATCAGCGGAGGACACTATGATGTGGACTGCTACGTGGAGGACCCCAACGGCAAGACCATCTACCAGGAGACCAAGAAGCAGTATGACAGCTTCTCGCACCACACCGAGGTCAAGGGTGTCTACACCTTCTGCTTCAGCAACGAGTTCTCCACCTTCTCCCACAAAATCGTCTACTTCGACTTCCAGGTGGGCGACGAGCCGCCCATCCTGCCCGACATGAACAACCGCGTCACTGCCCTGACACAGGTGGGTCCCGGGAGGAAAGGAGGGAGGGAGGAAGGGTCCTGCTGCAGCCACCCAAGGAGTCTTGTGGGATGGCAGTTGGGGACTTGTCCCCTTCCTCCCGCACTGGATGCAGAAGTGCCAACCGCCAGCCAACAGCCCCACCACACACCACATCCTCTGCCTGGCTCGGGGGGGCTGGGCTGGCTCTGGGCTCCCCTCTCTGCAGCAGCCCGTGTCCATCCCACGTGAGGGAATTGCATCAGCCATTCCATCCCTAGGTGTGAGCTCTGGGCTGGGCATCCGGGTGCCCTCATGGGCCTCTCAGCTCCGTCCCAGTGGGGAACCACCTTGCATGGGTTCTGGCAGGAAACCTAGTACACAAACACTGCTCCTGAGTCCTGCTCTTGAGTGTTCTGGCACGGCCCTGGGCCCCCTCAGCTGAGCCATGTCAGAAGTGACAGGGCGCTCTTGTCCTTGTCCCCCAGCTGGAATCTGCCTGTGTCACCATCCACGAGATGCTGAAGGCAGTGATCGACTCCCAGACCCACTACCGGCTGCGGGAGGCGCAGGACAGGAGCCGAGCTGAGGAGCTCAATGGCCGCGTCTCGTACTGGTCAGTGGGGGAAACCCTCATCCTCTTCGTGGTCAGCATCGGGCAGGTGATGCTGCTCAAGAGCTTCTTCACCGAGAAGAGACCCAGCAGCGGCGGAGCTGGCACCTAGAGCTGCAGTGCCTGTGCCCGACTGGAGCAGGCAGTGGGACGGCCTGGGGCTGCACTGCACCTCTGATCTGTGCCGTGGGCAGGCGGGGGGTGGGAGCAGGGGGTGACACTGCTGAGATGTGACACTGCCACCCAAGGACAGGCGTCCCCCAGCATCACCTCCCACTTGCCATCGCCCGGCCTACCCTGTCCCCTCGCCTGGCCAGCCTGTCCCCCTTCTCTGGCTGCACTGGGAAGGGGGTGGGACCAGCACCAGCACAGCATTGGGGCGCCCTCGTGACTGGGACGTGACTGGGATGTGACTGGGATGTGACCACACACCGCCCCTGAAGCCCTGTGCAGCCACCGAGGGCAGGGGCAGCGCTGGCCCACCTGCACCCACCCAGTGCCCTCCGCCCCAGGAGAGCTGCCCGTGGGCTGGGGGTCTCTGTCTGCACCCCAGCTGTCCTGTGGCAGGCAGGGTGCTCCCAGCAGCAAGACACAGCAACAGCAGCGTCCAGCAAGGGAAGGCTGCTTGCTGGCTGGTCCTCTGGCTCGGCCAGCTCCTCTCCTCGCAGCAATTCTCAGGCTGGCAGCAGGTGGAGTGCCTGTACCACGTGGTTTTCATACTCACACGAGTCTGTGCCTGAGACTCAGCCCCCTCTCACGTTCCCCCCACACGTGCCAAGGAAGCCCCATCCCTGCCCCAGAAGCATGGAGGACCCACACACACCTGGGACTGCAGCCCCTCATTCCCTGGAGCCCCCCAAGACCCCTGGAGTGACTGGTGTGCTGCCCCTCCAGCCCTCAAGCAGGTGTGAGATAATTTTTCAGAGCTGAAGCAACTCCACTGGACTTTCCTTTGCCCCTTTCAAATAAATCCCTGCAAGCATGGCTGGCACTGCTGTTATTGGGCACAGCTCCTGCCTGCTCTCCTGCCTTGCCCCCTGCCCACAGCAGCTGAGCTTGCTCCTGGCACAGGACCAGAGGAGGACACTGCTGCTCCCTCAGCAGTGAGGGGCCCGGGCAGCCCCAGCCCTCGCCCACCTCCCCAGGCCCCAGCAGCCGTGCTGGCTCTGCCGGCAGCGTGGCCTTGGGCAGCTGCTGCAGGCGGGAGAGCTGGCCCTGTGTGCCTCCCAACAGCCTTGGGCAGCAGCCAGGAGCTCCTGTTTGGAGCACAGCCCACATCAGCAGCACCCTGGGACTGCCACCAGCCCTGGCAGGGACCAGCCCTGCGCCCACTGTGGGCGTGAACAGGGAGGGAAGCACCAGCCCTGGCCAGGCTGGCATGGCCTGGAATCTGCCCCTACCTGGGGACTCCTGAGCCGCCCACGGTGGGGACAGGGGCAGCTGTGACCCCCGTGGGTCAGGGTGCTGGCTCTGGGGATGCCAGCTCAGCTCCCAGCTGGGGGACACGGGACGGACAAGAGATGGCCTTAGACACTTTATTGCTGTTCAGGGCACAGAGAAGGGAGAGGGGACGGGGGCGCCCCACCAGCCCCAAGCCCGCAGAGGCGCTTTGGGGTGCAGGGAGATCAGCACTGACTCCTTCCCCATGGAGCTGTGCTGACCCGGTCACCCTGCTGCCAGACACCCCTGCCCCGAGCAGCCCGGCTGGTGTCACAGGGAGCTGCTGTGACAGGAGGGGTCCCTGGCAGCCCCTCGGGGCCTGCCCAGCCCCGGGGCTCCCCGCTGGGGCGGCAGGGAGGAGGCTGAGCAGCGGAAGGAGCCGGTGGCTGGGGAGGGGGGCTGGGCCAGGGGGCCGTGCCTGCACGGGCACCCCCAGCCCCCCCGGAGGGGGATGGTGAAGAGCCCGTAGGTGATGGGGTCCAGGCACGCGTTGAAGAGGCCAAATATGAAGAGAATGTGGGTGAGGGCCGGCGAGATCCTCTTCTCCACGGTGCGGGGACAGAACCAGTGCCAGAGCCCCAGCAGGTAGTAGGGGGTCCAGCAGAGGATGAAGGAGGAGACGATGACCAGGCTCATCCGCAGCATGCGCAGCCGGGCCCGGGGAATGTTGTTCCTGGAGCACCGCAGCGACGCGTCCCGCGAGGAGACTGGGGGGAAATGGGGCTGGGACAGGGACCCCTGCGCTGGGGGGTCCCTACAGAGCTCCAGACAGGACTTCCCCTGGGCACGGGGCTGCATCCCGGGGTGCCTGGCACTCACAGAGGCCCGAGCCCATGCGGCGGGAGATCTCCAGCAGGATGCGGGCGTAGCAGCAGACCATGATGAGCAGGGGCAGCAGGAAGAGGCAGGCAAAGCCCACCATGTTGTAGAGGGTCTCGTGCCAGGCCCGGGGGAAGCTGCCGCGCGTGGTGCACTGCGTGAAGTTGTGCGGGGGGCTCAGGGTGATGGTGTGGAACAGGAACAGCTGCAGACAAGAGAGGTGGGGTGGGGGTGATGGGGGCTTTGCGCCTCCCGAGCCACAGAGGGCACTGGAGGCCAAAGCAGGGACCCCCAGACCCACAGGGACAGACCCAGCCTCGGGGAGGGGACCTGTGACCCCCTGCACCGGCCCTGCTCCGCACTGCCAGGGGCCCGGAGCACCCCCACAGCGGGCAGAGCTGGGTGAGGGGGTCACTGCCACAGCTGCTCTACTGCCAGCTCTGCGTGCCCATCCCACAGGGCTCTCCATCCCCAGCCTGCGGGTCACACGGCGGCACCAGCCCCGGCAGCGCGCCCGGACAGTGCCACCGGAGGCCGGGCCGGGCGGGGTGTGTCACCGGAGGGCCCGGTCGGTACCTGTGGCACGGCCAGCCCGGCGCTGAGCAGCCAGGCCGCCTGCAGCATGGCGCGGTTGCGGGCGCGGGCGCGGGCGATGGCCAGCGGGCGCAGGATGGCCGCCTGCCGGTCCAGGCTGATGACCACGGTGACGAAGGCCGAGGCGTACATGGCCAGCAGCCGCAGGTACATGAGCAGGCGGCAGGCCAGGTCGCCCGCCCGCCACTGCAGCGTGATGTTCCAGACGGCGTCCAGCGGCATCACCAGCACGGTGACCAGCAGGTCGGCGGCGGCCAGGTGCCGCAGCAGCAGGCGGATGTGCGGGCGCCGGCCGCTGCCCCGGCCCCCCACCGCCCGCAGCACCGCCAGGTTGCAGCCGGCCGAGAGGGCGAAGAGGGCGAAGGTGACGGCCACGCGCACCTGGGCGGCCGCGGAGAAGGTGGGCAGCCGCAGGGGCTCCTCACCCCTGTCCTCGGGGGGGCTCCAGGCGCAGCCCCACTCGGGGGGCGTCGTGCCTGGGGGCTCCGTGCTGCTGTTCCCCACTGCAGGGCCCGGGTCTGCATGGCCCCTACCTGCCACAACAGGCAAAGGGGCAGCGGCAGCCCTGAGGGGGGGGCTCTGGGTGGGGCAGGCCACACTCAGCACCGTGGGTCCTGTCCCCTAGAGCCCCCTGCCCAGGGCCACAGTGCCGACATCACGTTTCTGAGCTCACTTCCCTGTGCTCCATCCTTGCCAGCTCACTGCATCCTGCTGCTACCCCAGAGCCTCCAGCAGCCCCCGAAGCCCCTCCATGCCCCCAGAGCTACAGGGTCCCTGGCACCAAGCAGGGCAGAGGAAGACAATGGCAGCTGACCCCAACACGCCCCCCACCTCAGGCCATTACTGCTGTGGCTCTCCCTGCCCAGAGTACCCCTCATGGTCCTACCTGGGAGGTGACCCCACCCAGCCCAACAATGATGCCTGGAGGACCAGACACCCCATTCCCCCGCCTCACCTGCGTCCAGGGTGTCCTGCCTGGCATTCCCCAGCCAGGCCATGGCAGGGCTGGTGCTCACACAGTGCCGAGGCTCTGTGCTGAGGGCTCCTGCATCTGCTCGGGGGCACGAGGGGGAGCGGGGCGGGCAGCGGGGCAGGTACCGGGGCAGGTTCTGCAGAGAGGCAGCACCTGCTGCTGCAGCTGCAGCTGCTGTGGCGTGGGCGCCCTTGGCAGCTCAGAATGGTCCTTGACGTAGCCAGCAGCTCGGAACAGCACGGTCCTTCCCCTGCCACCCACAGCACATGGACACACACGTAAGTGTGCGTGGTGCTCACATGGGAATGAACAGTGGGATGTGCCCCACGTCTGTGGGAGGGAGCCCCCCCAGCCCAGGGGGTGCTGAGCCCCCCCAGCCCAGGGGGTGCTGCCAGTGCCCCCCAGGACTGGCACTGCTGCTGCCAGGGGCAGGTATCAGAGCACATAAGGGCTCCTTGCATTGAGGGGCATCATTTGGGGGGCCCAGAGACCCACAGGTCCCTCCTCCCAGCCCTGTGACTGCCAGCTGCTCCCCCGGACTGTGGTCATGCCCATGGCAGTCCTCATGGCTGGAGCACGTGCCCAGGTCCCTTCAGCCCTGGCTGGAGAGCAGGGGCTGCAGCCTAGGAGAGGGCAGGCCAGGGGGCTGCTTTACATCTCAAAGGCTCGTCACGCCCCTCCTCCGCCCCAGCAGAGGATATTAACCTCATTAGAGAGTCCTTTCACACTCCATGGGGTTCATTAACCCCCCGCCCTTCACCCCAGACCCCAGAGCTGGGAGGATACTCCCCATACACATTAGCACATGGCTGCCAGGTCCCAACACCCTCCTGCTAATGGGGACCCCAGACTTCAGGGAGCCACCAAGGGGGCTGGGGGCATAGGGTCCCCATCACCAGCTCCTGGCAGGGTCTCCAGCCCGTGGGCTCAGGCCCTGCCCCACACCGAGCTGGACCCCAAATCGACCCATCTCACTCTGCACAGGGAGCTCCCACAGGCCCAGAACTGCCAGGTGGGAAGGCTGGATCTGGAGGGTGCTGGGGACCCTCAGCCCTTCCTGGCCGGGGGTAGGGGCAAGGGGAGCGCCTCTCTTGATCCCCCCCAGGTTGCTCTCCCAGCTGGTGCCTGGCTGCCCCACAGCCCCCAGCCCTGCAGCCCAGCGAGGAGAGCCCAGGCATGCCAAACCCCATTCTGTGCCCAGCTCCTGGAACAGCCACACGGACACTCAGAGAGGGCACAAGGGTTTATTCACATGCAGCCACGCCCGGCGCGTCCAGCACGGCTCCAGGCTCCGATGGGCAGCTTGTTCCTGCAGCTGTCCCAAGGGCCAGCGTGTCCCCAAGCTGCAGGGCTCCAGACGGGCATCGTGGGTGCTCCAGGCCCGGGGACTCACCCGGGTCAGTGCCGGGGCTGTGCTGGGAGCAGAGCCTCCAGCAGTGAGAGCAGGTCCGCAGAGAGATCCTGGGGAGCAGACAGAGAGAGGGTGAGCACCACACAGAGCTGCAGGCAGGGCTGGGGTCGTGGCAGTGACAGCCCACCCACTGGAATGGCTCCTGGGCAGGGACAAGCAGGATACGGGACAAGGGACTCCATTCTGTCCCCACCAATGGGATCCTCACAAACATGAGGGAGGGAAGCACCAGGAAGGATGGGGCAGGCTGGGGGATCCACCTCAGCCGCTGCACGGAGCAGGGCTCACCTTTCCATTGCCTGCCCCAGACAAGGCTGTTGTTACCCCAAAACCAGTTCCTGCACTGCCCCACACCAGGAGGATTCTGAGGCCGCCCCAAGGGGGTTGATCCCAGCCCCACGCCAGCCCCATGCTGAGAGTCACCCCAGTCCCCACCAGTACGTACCTGGGTCTCTGTCCCTGTGCCCACGAACTCCGACAGCAGCAGTCCCGTGTCCAGGACATCACCAGGGAGATCCGGGGGGGCCCCGGCCCCGGCAGAGTGGGGAGGGGTCAGCCAGGGTGACGCAGCGGAGGTGACAGCCTTGTTCAGCTCTGAGGAGATCCCCACTGCAGGCAGGTAGGGGGGTGGCCCCCAGGTCTCCGTCTGGATGTTGGAAACCCCAAGAACCTCTGGAAGGGTCCCGGTTGCAGGGATGTAGGAGGGAGACCCCCAGGTCTCCATTCCAGTGTTCGGACCCCCAAGTGCCTCTGGGAGGGTCCCTGCAGCAGGGGTGTAGGGGGGTGACCCCCAGGTCTCTAAGCCCAGCTCCGGAGCCCCAAGCACCTCTGGGGCAGTGTCCCCAGCAGGGCTGCAGAGAGGTAGCCCCCAGGCAGCCGTCCCCATGCCGGGAGCGCCGTGCAGCTCCGGGGGGATCCCCGCCATGCCAGGTGACCCCCAGCCCGCGGCGCCGGGCGGCGAAGCATCGCGGGGGTCGGTGTTCTGGCAGCACCCCAGGCCCCGGGGACACAGGGGACAGTGTCGGGGGGCCGGCGCCCCCCGGCCGAGCCCCAGCAGGGCGGAGAGGTGGGCGATGTAGCGGGTGGCGAGGCGCAGGGTCTCGATCTTGGTGAGGGTCTGCCCGGCGGGGGCCAGCGCGGGCGGCAGGTAGTGCCGCAGCCGCAGCAGGGCCTGCGCCAGCCGCCGCATCCGCAGCTTCTCCCGCTCGCTGGCGCTCTGCCGCGGGACCCCCGCCGCCCCGCCGCCCCGCCGCCCCTTCCTGCCCCTGGGGCGGGGGGCGGCGTGCCCGCGGCAGGGCCCCCGAGCCGCGGCGGGGGACGCGAGCCCGCAGGAGTCGGGCGATGCTGCGGGAGAGCTGCTGCTGTAGCCCTGCGGGTCCGGGGCTCCGCGGTCAGCCCAGTCCTGCAGCGGGGCGGCGGCGGGCAGCATGCCGTGGGCCATGGCAGCGCCGCAGGCTGGGTCCGGTGTGCCGCTGGCCCCGAGCCCCCGGCTTTATGCCGGCCCGGAGGTGTGAAGAGGCACCTTCGCGGCTGCGGCAGCAGCACTTCAAAGGCCGGGGGTCTTGGGGGGGGCCGGGCCGCGGCTGTGAACACGGGGTGACGAATTTCACCCCAGAGGTGTGAAGCCGCTCGGTGCTGCCCCTCGGCCCCGCGCGGGGCGGGGGCCGGGGCTGGGACCCACCCGGGCGCTGCAGCGGGGTCTCAGCGGCTGTGCTGGGGGAGCTGCAGCAGGCTGCAGCACGGGGGTGCAGGGGGTGCCCTGGGTCCGTTGTGGGGCTCTCATGGGGCTTCAGTGGGTTTGCAGTGGGTCTGCGGTGGCGCGTCCCCGGGTCTCCCTCTGCAGCACAGGGAGCTCCCCTGTGGCCTTGTGGGACTCCCCCCAGCCGGTTTGGGGGTGCGGGTCTCCCACCGGCCCCTGGCGGACCCCTCAATGCCGGCAGTGGCAGGGGAGCCCCCACGGGCGGGTGTGGAGGGCCGGGCCGGGGCTGGGAGGAGCCCCCGCGGCGCGTTCCCAGGCCCCGCAGGTGTCGGGGCCGGCGGGTGTGAAGGTTTCCCGGGAAACGGCCCCGCCGAGGGACGGAAAATCCATCAGAGAGCAAGGGGACACGGGCATGGCACGGCACGGGCCCCAGAGCTGGAGGGCACAGCCTGGTCTGGTGGTACATGTGGGGGCACAGGACCCCAAACTGGGTGGGCACAGCCCGCTGCTCCTGCGGGGTGCAGGACCCCCCAGACGGGGTGTGCGAAGCCCTGGGAACGTGAGGGGCACAGGATCCGCGCAAAGCCGGGGGCACAGCTGAGGGGATACAGCCGGGACACAGGCCCCCCAAAATCTGTGTGCCCACCTGAGCAGTGCCCAGCACTGACCCAGCCCGTCCCAGGCCACCAGTGCCAGCCCCATTCCAACACCCAGCCCAGCCTGGGGGCGCAGGGGTGTCTGAGGGGAGAGCTGCACCCCACGGCCCGGGCCAGGCGCGGCCCCCTCCCCTGCCGGCCCCCTCCTGGGCCGCATTAGCTGATGAGCTCCCGGGTAATGAGTTCTGCACCCGCCGCAGCCGCTTCCCACCTCCCTGTTTGGACAAGTGCTGGAGCACGGCTGGGCCGGGGCAGCACCGGCCCTGGGGTCAGAGCCCCCGCAAGGTTGGGAAAATCTTTAATTCTGACAAAGAGTGTTTGAGTCTTGTGAATTCCTTTAGCTTCGGCTTAGTCCTGTATTAATGTCTGCAAGTGGTTATCTTAGCCTTAAAGGCTGTGGGCCTGACCAACACATGTAAGAAGACATATCTCGGCCAGACCACAGAGCTGGGATGTATTCAAAGAAAATAAAGTTCTTTGGTTTTGGCTTATGACCAAAACCAGATAATTTGAGGAAAGTGGTGTTCCTCAAATGAGCACCAGACACCATCAAACACCCCTACTCTTATGTGAATAAGCTCCAAAAAGTGATATAAATATGCAAAAGAATTTGTGAGACTGTTTAGCATACATGTATGAGTTTTGGGAAATGTAATTAATAACTTACAAAGTTTTAAACTAGTTAGCCAGCTGTGGTATAGGTAGTAGGAGCCATCCTCTGCATTGAAATAAAGTAATGCTACTTGCTAATACTGAACTTAGAGTGTTAGAGGGTTTGATTCCCAACTTTTGGTGACAGCAGGACACCCTGCAGCCCCTCACCCGGGCAGCAGGAGGGGTTCCCCCATCCCTTCAGCCCCTGTCAGTGGAGCAGGGTGCAGGGCCCTGAGGCAGCAGGGCCAGGGCACCACGACAGAGCTCAGTCAGTGCCCAGCTCAGGCTGTGCCCCCGGGAGCCCCCAGCCCTCCTGCCCTGCTGGGACCCTCCCAGGACACCCCCTGCCCACTGGGGACCCCCCATCCCGGGTCAGACCCTGTGTGGTTTCTGGGGGTCGTGCTTGTCCCTCTGTCCCTCTCGACAGGCATCGCTCACAGGGACACTGCCCGGGGCTGTGTCTGGTGCAGGGCCGTGCTGCCCAGCTGGGCAGAGGGCAGGGAGCTGCGGGGCTCTGCCGGGTGCCAGGCTGGCGGCTCGGGCTCCCGGCACGGGAAGGTCAAGTCCCGGGCTGCGCTGCCGCCGGCAGAGCGGCTGTGCGGGAGGTGCGGTGCGGGGCGATCCGCTACGGTGCTGCGGGGCTGGCGGCACGTTAGCATCTCTCACGGCCGTGTGAATGGGTCCCCACACACTTCCCAGCGCCGGCAGGGCCAATTAAGGACCGAAGGAGTCAGATCTGACACCTCTGCAAATGGGCCCGGCATTCCCAGGCTCCTGCCGCCCGCCCGGAGCGGGGCGAGGCTGGGGGAGCTCGGTACCTCCAGGTTGGCACAGAGGCATGGCCCCGCACCCCCGCCCCAAATAAAGCCGGGGTTACCCCCAGATCCGGCCCGCAGAACAGTGCCCAGCCAGGGCCAGACACAGCACTGCACCCCCAGCTCCTTTGGCAGAGTCCCCCTGAGTCCCCTCAGGGCAGGAAGGGGTCCGGGGTCCCACGGAGAACCTGAGGCACTACCTGCCCTCACCAGGATCGAGACCCTGCACCTCGCCACCTGCCACATCACCCACCTCTCTGTCCTGCTGGGAGACCCTGTCCCCTGTGTCCCCGGGGGGTGCTGCCAGGACACAGACACCCGGCACTGCGGGCTGGGGGTCACCTGCCATGGCGGGCATCCCCCCGAGCTGCACAGGGCTCCCGGCATGGGGACGGCTGCCTGGGGGTCACCTCTCTGCAGCCCTGCTGGGGACACTGCCCCAGAGGTGCTTGGGGGTCCAGAGCTGGATGTTGGGTCACCCCCCTACACCCCTGCTGCAGGGACCCTCCCAGAGCTTCAGAGCATTCCCAGATACACCACCCTGGAGCCCCTCCACAGATGTGCCACAGCCACGGGTAATAGGGCACCTTCCTGCTGCTGCTTGGAGCCTCCCAGGGCAAGGCTGATGGACACAGGGCACCACAGGATCCCTGCACCTGGCTCCCAGCTGCCCACACATCACCAGGTACCCAAAGACCCTCCCCAGCCCAGCCCAGCCCCTGCTCCTGCAGTCCCTGGGCTGGGGTGGAGGATGGTCCTCGTGGGGTGGGTGGCAGGAGGTGCAAGGTGGGGTGTCCCACTGACCTCACACAGCTCTTCCCACACAGCTCAGCGGTCCCTGGGCCCCAGCCAGGCTCATTTTCCCAGCTCCTGCCGCAGCCTGTCCAGCCCAGCCGCACCCCAGCAGCTGGGGGGCTGGAGCTGCCTGCAGCCCTGGACACAGCGCCCACACAGGCACGGTGGCATGGCAGTGGGGTAGTGGGACAGTGGCATGGCCATGGGTCAGTGGCACGGCCATGCTGCAGAGCTGCACGGTATGGGACAGACACCAGGATCCTCCAGCTGCTCCCCTATTCCTTACTGCAGGACCTGCTGGCTGCACCCCAGCACGGGCAGGGCTGGGAGCACCCCTCAGCCTGCACCCCACACACACAGCCAGGGGCTGCCCGGGGCCAGCGGCTCGGTGCCCACTGCCAGCCCAACTCACACCCAGATGTGTCCCAGGGCTGAGGTGGCAGACGGACTCACCACAGGCCATCCCCAGCCCCAGTGACCCCCAGCTCCCACCTGCCTGGGGTCTCATCCCTTCCCGGTGCCCAAAGGCAGCTCTGTCCCTGCAGGGCGCAGGGTGGCCCGTGAGGGACAGTCCCTCCTACCTGTCACAGCCTGGCCCTGCCCCGAGCCTGCAGCACCTGCCCAGAGCAGCGCAGGCAGAGGGTGCTGGTGCCAGTCCCCCTGAGCAGGGCCCAGCAGGAGAGCTCACACGCAGCTGTCAGACAGAGGGGCTCGGGGCTGGCGTCAGCAAAGCCCCCAGAGCCACTTAGCACCAGGCTCCTAACAGCCGGGGGGCTCACAGCCCCGGGCCCTGCCCTGGGCCTGCAGGGCCCCTGGCGCTTCCTACGCGGTGTGTCACAGTGCCCACAGCACGGCCCCAGCCCGCAGGGTGCCCCGGGGAAGGTTTTATTTACAGCCCAGAGCGACCAGCCTGGCCTCCCCCTGCCAAGCCCCCCGAGTTCCCCGAGCCCATCATCCAGGCGTCGGCCCGTCCCTGGCAGTGCGGGGGTGGAGTGGCCGAGGGTCCGTCCTGGAGGCGCCTGTTATCCGCTCCGGGTTTCACTCTCAAACCAGCTCAGCACCTTGGCCCGGTTCTCCTCCACCCACTTGATGTTAGCACGGGTCCGCTCCAGCGCCTGCTCCAGCGCCCGCGTCCCCGACCCAAACCCGATGTCCTCGTTGTCCTTCTTGAACTGCTCCAGCTGCCAGGCAGAGACGGGGCTGGAGCGGGCAGGGCAGACCCCAGCAGCTCCCAGCACCACTGGGAGCACCCCTGGGAACGCCCCTGGAGCACTCCAGCCCCTGACAACCCCTGTGAGCACTCCAGCACCACCCCAGCACCTCTCAGCTGCTCCCTGGCAGGGCACCAACAGCCCCCAGGAGCACTCCAATATCCTCTGTGAGCCCCCAGCGCCACTCCAGCAGCCCCAACACCACACAACATCATCCTGACAGCCCCAGTAGCACCCTGAGAGCCCCCAGCATCACCCCAACAGCCTCCAGCAGCCCATGCAGCACCCCAACAGCCCCCAGGAGCACTCTGACAGCCCTTGGGCATCCCTGCCACCACCCAGCAGGCAGCCAGCAGCCTGTGACAGGGACAGCAGCCTCTTGGACCCCTGGGCTCACAAGGGGCAGGAAATCCCCTCTCAAGGGCTGCTGGCAAAGGGCAGCTCTGCCAAGGCCGGGCTCCAGCCTCACCTGCTGCAGCTCAAACTCTGAGGAGAAGCGCCGGGTCACAGCTAAAATCAGGTTGGAGAACGAGAAGGAACCGCCCCCATACCTGGGAGAGCAGAATGGTGCTGAGCTGGGGGAAGGGGACAGGGGAGGGGACAGTGCCACCCTCAAGGGGCACAGGCAGTCAGGGGTGCCCCTGGTCCCCCGCAGTGCTCACTGGGTGAAGAGTGTCCTCCAGTTGCCACGGATGAAGTCCCAGGTCAGGGACTGCCCCACGACGTTGCTGGCAATGCTGTTGATGGTGGAGGTGGCATCCTGCCTCCGGATCTTTGTAGGGTCCAGGGAGTACTGCAGGTACCTGGAGGGGCACGATGAGGGGGTGAGGGGCTGGCAGGGGCAGCAGACACGATGAGGGTGACGGGCTGGTGGGGACACAGCGCAGTGCCAGCCAGACACCACACGCACCGGTTGAGGATCCAGGGTTGGGGGCTGCAGGCGAGGGCTGTGCGGAGCTTGTCAGCCTCAGACACCACATGGGCCTCCTTGAACTTCTCCCAGAGGAAGTCCCAGGCCTCCTCCCCGCCCGTGGCCACCATGCTGCAGTAGATGGCTGAGCGCAGGTTCGGGGGGACCCTGTTGGGGTAAGAGCCGTCGGTGCCAGGAGCCCCTCGCCGTGCCCCGTCCCCAGCACACACACAGCACCGGGGCTTCCCAGGACTCACGGGTTGGTGGAGCTGTTCCGCCACTCGTGCAGGTAGCTGGCAGCCAAATCCTGGCACTCGGTGACCCCGTAGGAGCAGGCAGTGCTGATGGCATTGGCCTCGTTGTACCTGGGGGAGAGAGGCCATGAGGGTGGGGTCTGGCACAGGGTACCCACCTGCCAGGGCTGGCTGGAGGCAGGGCTGTGCCCCCTAGCCAGCGCAGTCAGGGAGACCCCAGGGACCCAGCCAGCCCCAGGGCCACAGCACTCACTGGACCATCAGTAAGTCGTCACTGAGGGTATCTTTCCAATTATTGGTGATGTTCTTGTAGTACTCGAAGAGAGGGGTCACCTGCTTTTTCATGTATTTCTGGGGGCAAGAGGGAGTCAGTGCCCAGTGACACTGGCAGCTGCCCCCACACCACCGTGGGGGCAATCCTGGCCCCTCACACCCAGCACGGGGGGCTGGCACCACTCACCGACATGGCCCCAAAGACCTCGCTGCGGTCAAACATCTGCTGGAAGTACTTGAGGTTGGTGAGAGCTGCCTGCCAGGGCATGTATTCCCTCTCGTGGCCCAGGAACCGTGTCGTGTTCAGAGCCAAGGTCACATCCACGTACTTGGCCCTGTCAGGGGTGAGGGCAGCATCACCTCCCCAGCCCCACTGGCAGTGCCCACCCCAGGGCACCCACCCCACCCAGCCCCTCACCCCAGTGGCACTCAGACCACCAGGCAGGGCTCACCTGGCCAGGTTAAAGGCGTCATCAATGATCTGGGCACGGTTGATCACAGGGAAGACCTGAGAGAGCAAAGTCAGTGTCTCGGGGCAGCCTGAGCAGGGTGGTGTGAATGGGGTCCCACAGCACAGCCCTGAGAGCCCCGTGTACCGCGTGGTTAGTGTCAAGCTGCTGCACGAGCTGATTC
Organism: Haemorhous mexicanus; assembly: GCF_027477595.1. Taxonomy (NCBI): domain Eukaryota; kingdom Metazoa; phylum Chordata; class Aves; order Passeriformes; family Fringillidae; genus Haemorhous; species Haemorhous mexicanus. Next base: position 22,153,084 of record NC_082353.1, read on the forward strand.
CAGTTCTCCTGGTTGTAATTGACACGGAAGTACCCAGTGACATTGAGGTTCAGCAGGAGCCAGTCGGGGCTGTTGAGCCTGAAGTCGTTGTTGGTGTCTGCGAAGGGGACAGGAGGCTCTGCCAGAGCTGCACCCCCACCCGCCAGGGAGGGCCAGGCTCAGCCCCCACCACCACTGCCTCCCCGGGAACTGCGACCAGTGCCATGGCAGTGGAGGTGGCAGCAAGACCCCCACTCACGGCCAGGACATACCATACCTGTGACTTTGGTCAGCCAGTAGTTGCCGTTCCTGTGGCTACTGCCTGTCATCCAGGTGATGGGGACGATCCAGGTGTAGCTGCGCCGTGGACAGACAGGTGGTGGGACTGGCCCTCATCCCCTGAGCCCTCAGCTCCCAGCCAGCCCTGCCACACTCACTTGAAGACAGAGGGTCTGTCCACAGAAGATGTGGTGTCCAGCAGGAAATGGGCCTGGCTGACGGAGCCGCTGCGGGTGTCGACAGTGACCACAGGGAAGCCCATCTGCAGCGTCCAGCGGTCCATGATGTTGCTGATACTGTCAGGCAGTTGGACGTTGTTCTTGTCCACCGCCTGCGGGGATGGCAGCACCGCCGGTCACCAGGGCCAGGGGCACGGCCAGCGTGGGGCTTGGCCAGCGCCGCAACCCTCACCCAGCATGTGGGACCCCGTCACACCTGGCAGCCCCCCGGAGCCAGGGCCAGGGATGCTGCAGGAGCACCAGCCCCCTCCTACCTGCTGCAGATGGACCCAGAGGTCAGTGTAGATGGTGTTGCTGTAGGAGAAGGTGTGGAGGTAGGACTGTGGGAGAGCACCAGGAGAGATGGGTGAGCAAGGGCAAGTCTGGGGTGTGAGACTCCCCTAGAGCAGCCGGGAAGGTCTCTACCATGGGATGCCCACCCTGCACTGGGCTCACTGCCCCCCAGTACCAGCAGCACCTCACCTGCAGCCCCTCCTTGAAGATGTCCTCGCTAAGGAAGCTCGAGAGCATCCGCAGCACCGATGCTCCCTGCAGGGACAGCAGGTCAGAGAAGCCAGGGACACCCCAGAATCCATCCGCACCCCAGGGACCCCCGTGCACACCTTGCTGTAGGCGATGGTGTCAAAGACTTCACTGATCTGGGCTGGGGTGTTGATCTCCTCCTCGCGGAAGGAGAGCGGGTGGGAGCTGGCCAGGGCGTCGGTGGCCATCACTGCATGCAGCTCGTTCAGCACCATCAGGTCTTTCTGCAGAGAGGGCACCAGCACCCGCCTCAGCCCGCTGTACCGCCAGGCCTCGGGGCAGCCCTGGGCTGCCTGTTCCCCTGCCCGCCCCCACGCCCATCATCCCTGGCACTCACAATGTTCCAGGTGGGCTCAGCAGAGTCGGCACCCAGGTACTCCACGTACGAGGCGAAGCCCTCGTTCAGCCACAGGTCGTTCCACCACCGCAGCGTCACCAAATTCCCAAACCACTGCAGAGGGCACAGCACTGCCTCAGCCGCCAGCCGTCAGTCAGGGCAGCGGGCGAGGGGCGCAGCAGGTACCTGGTGTGCCAGCTCGTGGGCGATGACGGTCACCACCCGCTCCTTGTTGCCGATGGAGGAGTACACAGCATCAAAGAGCAGCGAGTTCTCCCGGTAGGTCACCAGCCCCCAGTTCTCCATCGCGCCCGCATTGAAATCGGGGAGGCCAACCTGGTCTGGGGGTGGAGGGGTCCCGTCAGAGCCCCGCTGACAGCACGCTGGACCATCTTCCCCCCTGCAGTGGGCACCTCAAGCCAGTGCCCCGCAGCACCCACCAGACTTGGGGAGCGGGTAGGGCGTGTTGTAATGCGCCTCAAAGAAGCTGAGGATGGGGCCAGTGACATTGAGTGCGTAGGCGCCCTGGCCCTCGGCGATGGCTTTGGGCCGGCCCCAGATGCGAATCTGGAGAGGAGGGATGCAGGACTCATCAGCGGCCCAGGCTCGGCCACCCAGGTGGGCAGAGGTGCACCCCACCCCATCCTACCAGTGTCTTCTCCGAGTTACTCTCCACGTGGGTGAACTGGCTGACAATGAAAGCCAGAAGGTACGTGGACATCCGGGGAGTGGTGTCAAACTCAGTGACATTCCAGATTTCTCCATTAATCTCCTGCTGCCTGGTGTCTGTGGAGATCAGAGAATTATCCCACAGCCCTGCCAGGCCCCCAGCCCCCCAGTGGGGTCCCCCCGCCCCACTCACTTTTGGCAGGCATGTTGGAAATGGCCCCGTAGCCGGAGGGGTGGATCAGTGTCACTGAGAAGTTGGCTTTCATGGCCGGCTCGTCGAAGCAGGGGAAAGCTTTGCGTGCATCAGCCGCCTGCATCTGCGTGGTGGCCACCACCTGCCTGTGAGCCAGCCCCATCAGTCCTGGGGGTCCCTGTGGAGGCCACACCCCCCAGTCCCCTTTCTGCCATCCCCACAGGGGCACCATGAGGATGCAAGGGGGGCACAGAGGCTCCACACACTCATCCCATGATCCTGGTGGGAGAGGAGCCCCATGCCAGCCCATGCCCTCCACTGCCCAGTGCCAGCCCCTTCCCACCACCACACTGGGCCAGCCCTGTGGCTTCCACCCTGTCCCCTGCCCTCCACCTACTTGTTGCCTGAGTCGTCCGTGTATTCGCTGCGATAGAAGCCAGCCAGGTCATCGGCCAGCTCCCCGGTGAAGCTGCTGGACAGCCGGTACCGCTGGCCCTGCTGCAGGGGAGCGTCCAGCTGCACCACCAGGTACTGCGTGGGAGTCTCCAGCCAGGTGCGGGAGATGGCAGGGGCACTGCCACCATCCTCTGCCTGCAAGGTGGCATGGAAGGAGCCCTGCATAGTGTAGTTCAGTTTCTTGCTGTGGATGAGGATGAGGTTGGTGGCTTCCTCACACACGAAGACCACACTGCTGTTGCCCTTGAAGATGTACATGTTGTTGGCATCGGGCTTCAGGAAGGGCTGCAGGGACACCTGGTAGAACTCCGGCTTCAGCGTGGCCGGCAACCTCCACCGGTTCCAGGGGTCGTTGGGGGCGGTGCTGGTGCTGGTGCTGGGGCTGGCCGTGGTGCCGGTGCCCCCATCTGATGTCCCCTTGTTCTTTTCCTGGGCATACACCACCGAGAGTGCAATGATGGTGGCCACAGCCCCCAGGCCCAGCACGATGGCCACGATGCCCACGGTCTTGCTGATGAAGAAGCCGCCTGCCATGGCGGGCAGCAGGAGTGGCACTGGCAGAGACGGCGCTGGTGCAAGCACGGCTTTTAGCCTCTCGCTCACGCGAGGTTTATTAGTCCAAGTTAATGGGTGAAGGATTAAATGGCCATGGGGTTCAGGGCGGTGACAGACCCTGGGATGAGCTTTCAACCCGCCCGCCCCCCAGCCTGGCAGGAGCACTAACGGCTGGCACCGCTGCTGCAGGGGCAGAGCTGGCAATGGGGGGTGGCACCATCGGGGAGCGTGCGGGGGCTGTGGGCCTGGACCCCCGGCGTCCTTCCCCAGCACTGGCCTGGCCCTGCAGAAGAAGGGACAGAGCGGGTGGTCACAGCCAGCAGCCACATCCCCACCATGCTGCGGGGCCCAGCGCGTGTCCCCATCAGCCAAGCGCAGACGCAGACTCAGCGTCACCCCATTCACCCTCGAGTGACAGGGTCTGAGCCACTGCCAGAGGGTCCAGGCTGCCCCAGCGTGCGGGGGGCACAGCTCACAGGCTGCCCCACCCAGGGAAAGCCGGGCAGCGTGGTGCAGCACAGGGGCCTGGCCGCGGCGGGGGAATGTGGGAGGGATGCTTGGGCGGAGCTCCCTCTGCCCACAGCCCTCTCAAAGTCCAGGGTCATGTACCTGGAGGCAGCGGGGTCAAACTCCGTCCTTGTGAGCCCAGCCCCAGTGGGCACAGGTGAGGTCCCCACCCAGGGTGGGGGTGACACATCCTGTCACACACTGGGAAAAAATAGGAAGTCCTGTTCTCAGGATCTAATCGATCTCTCCATAGGGAGATATGGGCAGTTGTTGCCAGGAGCCACAGCCAGGGGCAAAGGGCAAACCAGGATGAGTGAGTGGTGTCCTCAGGGAGTCCTTGCCCTGTCCCTGACAGCACCCAGCTGCACCTGCCAGGGCCACCGTGCCTGGCACAAACCACTCTGGATGCTGCTGGTGTCCCTGGCACTCCCTGTTAGGCACAGCCATGCCCCAAGAACAAGAGGTCACTGCTGGCTCTCTCAGTGCCATCCCCAGCCTGGCTCTGGCCAAAGGCTTTGGGGACAGTCCCCCACAGGCCCAAGGGTCACAGGTGGCTGGGAGGGTGCCAGGCACTCTGCACACCCCCGTCCCAAGCCAACAGGCCTGCTGGCCCTCCCCACAGCCCCTCGGGCACAGCACGCAGGCATCCCCACTGGCTCACCTGGGGGGGCTGGATGGAGTTACTGGGGAGCAGCAGACACAGCACCCACACCCCGACTCGCCCACCCGCAGGACTCTGTCCCCACCTCCAGAAGACCCCTCTCTCGAGCCCAGCCAGCGGCACAGGCATCTCTGTCCCACAAGCGGCACAGATGTTGGGCGTCACCCCCGTGGGCACAGGGTCCCCTGGGGCTGTGGCCTCACACACCCCACAGGCTGACACCCCCAGAGCCCTCCACACTGCCATGCACCCCCACAGACCCCCCAGCCCCACATTGCAAACGGGCTCCATAACCCCCATGTATGCGAACCCCACTGCTGGCCGCACAGCCCGCAGCCCCCGCGCACCCCCGCAGCCCCTTCCCCCGCTCGGTGCAGCCCAAGGCGCCCCGCGGAGCCCCGCTTGGGCTGTGCCCCCCGAGCCTCCGCAGCAGCGCAGCGCCCGCTCACCTTCCTGCGCTCCGCCGGGGCCAGCGGGGTCCCGCCCGCCCTGTGCCGCTCCCTGCGCCCCGCGGGTCGCCCTGCCCGTGCTGCTGCCCGGCCGTGCTCCTGCCCGCTCTGGGCTCCGAAGGGAGGAAAGCTTCCTGCGAAGCGCCAGGGCAGGAACCGCAGCTCTCGCCCCCTTAACCTAGTGTCTGCCGGCCGGCGGGGCGGGGGCACGGCCCGGGGCAGCGTGGGGGGAGAGCAGGGCCGGGAGGCAGTGCTGAGGGAGGGGAAAGGCGGCTGGGGAGGGGGCCTGGCTTTGGGAACGCGTTCCGGCGGGCAGGGCTGAGCCCGGCCGAACCGGCACCCGCGGGTGCCACAGCCCAGCCGGGGCGGGCGGTGGGCTGCGGCCGGGAGCCATGCCCGGAGCCATGCCCGACCTCCAGCCCCGTCTCCGCACCGTGCGGGCGGCTCGGAGCGGCCAGCCGCTGTCCCCCACAGCCCTTGGCAGGCCGCACGCCCCGCTCGCTCGGGCTGTGGGCCCGCCGGCTGACCCCGCCGGCGCGGCCCCTCCGGGCACGGCGGGTCACGGCCAGCCGGGCACTCCGCTCCGCACCGCCCTCCGCCACCGCCTCGGGGCTGCAGCTCCGGGGCTCGGCCCGGCTCAGGCAGCCTCAGCCAGGGCTTGGGAGCAGAGAGCGGCCGGGCCGGCAGAGGGGCTGCCCCGGCAGAGGGGCGGCCGAGCTGCAGGCCGGGCAGTGGGGCCGAGCTGCAGCAGAGCCGCCCCGGGCGCTGCACAGGAGCGCATGTGGCCAGACACAGCCCGCAGCGGCGGGGGATGCCGTGTCGTGGGGCCGGCCACACGCACTGCCCACGGCAGCCGAGTCCCGCTCCCCCGGCCTGGCGCAGAGCAGCTCGCCAGCTCCCTCGCCAACTCCCTGGCCTGAGGTGAGCCGGAGCGTTCCCCTCCGACTGTCTCAGTCCTGCCAGACTCCGCGTCCCAGCCCCAGGACATGGCCCCCGCACGATGGCTCACCTGCACCCTTCGCCGGCACTGACGAGAGGACGAGGAGGAAGAGGAGAGCCAGCGGAGAAGAGGACACAGCAGGTTGCCCAGCTCCTTGACCTCCAGGAGTGCTTATGTGGCTAGTGGCCAGCTGGGGAAGGGTTAAGCTGCAGGGAGGGGAAATTCCTTCCCGGCAGAGTCACGGTTTCCCTGCCAGGGGAAGTGGAGGCAGAACCCGGAGCACAGCTGGGGAGCAGAGGAAGGGCCCCTGGCCAGCCTCAGGGGCTGGTGGCCAGATGGAGCCTCGGCGGAGCCAGGGGCGTGGGGTACATGGCTGACAGAGCCCATCGGGGTCACTGTGACCCCCAGGACAAGCCCTGCTCCTCCCTGGCCTCAGAGGACCCCAGCCCCACAGGTCCCACACACCCACAGCAGACACAGACATGGGTTCAGGGGTAGTTTATTGGGACACAGGGACACACTCCAGCAGCCCCTCCAGTCAGTTGGCCTGACCCTGCAAGCCCCCCAAGTCACTCAGCTCCCATCCCTCTTGCTGCCCCATCCCCGCTCCAGCCTGTCCTCCTCACACTGTCCCCAGGGCACACAGCAGCTCCCAGGAGTGACCCCCACCCAGCTGGGGCCCATCACAGAGAGCAGGACCAGGGCAGGGGACAGCCATGGCTGGGAGGATGGAGGGGACAACCTGCAGCTCCTGACAGAGCCATCGCTACAGGCACACTTTCACCTCTGGGAATCCCAGGAATCCCAGGAGAGGCAGGAGCCAACTGCCCCACAGCGAGGAGAGGCTGCATGTCTGCAGGGAGGGAGGGTAAGGAAGAGCAGCTTCGTTGCTGGGGGACCAGGGAGCAGAACTGAGCCCAGGTCCAGAGGGAAGGACCCCCCACCCCGTTCTCTGAGCCCCCCACCCCGTTCTCTGAGCCCTGTCACTGCTCCCTGCCCTCGGCCACCATCGGCCCCTGTGTGCCACACGGGCAGAGCCCCGGAGGAGCCGGGGACCCCAGCTCTGCTCAGCAGGCAGCCCCCCAGCACGGGCTGCTCACATGAACTGTGACAGGTTGGGCACTTTGATGTTGATGTCCCCGATGTTGATGTTGCGGGGGATCTCGGGCAGGTTGATGTTCTTCACGGCCGACACGGCGCGAGAAGGAGCTGCTGAGAGGCCTCCCTGGGGACAGAGGGACCGTGACCACTGGCACCACCCCACAGCCCTCCACAGCATCTTCAGGAGAAACCTTTAATGGCCCAGGGTCATTATCCTTGACAAAAGAACCACTTCCACGGGCAGCTCCCTGCACTCTTGACCAGCACCACTGGGCAGGGGTGTCCCCAGCCCCATCCCGAGGGCTCTGGCAGGCAGACACTGGGATATCCTGGATACCCCCCATGCCCACCCCAGCCCCCATGGGCCATCCCCCCCACAGCCCAGGGTCCATCAGCTCCCACGGGCAGAGCTGCAGTGTCACCGCTCACCTCTGCCTTCTCCAGCTTGCCCTGGGCCTCCACCTGTGCCACGATCTCGTTCATGTTGGTCTCCAGCACCATCCCGCCGATCACCATCTCCTGCAGGATGTGGTGGACCTGCCAGGGAGGCATGACAGAACAGAAGGCTGAGGGCCCGCTCCTGGGAGCATGTCAGGGGCCAGCATTTCCTCAGGGGACACAAATCTACCCCTGTCCCCTTCTGAGCTGCCTGGAGAGCAGAAGAGTGGCCAAGGGGAGCCCCAGAGCTCCACTTACCACCTGCAGCCCACTGGAGATGACACCCACCCACCCGGCCCCTGCAGCAGCCAGATGCAACCGGTTCCACTGGCAGAGCCTGGCCGTGCCACCCCCGACACATGGCTGGGCCCTCCCTGGGCCAGGAGCCAGGTGACAGCAGGAATGTGTCCCAGAGATGACCCCAGCAGGCAGCAGGGTCCTCACGGGGCACGACGCTTCTCCCCAGAAGCTGCTTCTCCTCAGAAAGCCGGGCCAGAGCCTGGCCTCTCCACTGTCTCTGAGGAAGGTCAGGGCTGTGACACGGGCACAGAAAAAGCACACAGCTGCCAAGGGAGTCTGCTCCTTTCCTGGCACCCCTCGAGTTCAAGGATGAACAGCCAGGCAGGGCCAGTGCAATCACACAGCCAGGACAGGGAAAGGAAGGAACATTGCTGAGTTGCAAGCCCAGAAATTGTAACCATCCCCGGGGCGGCAGCCAGGCTGTGCTGGTGGCTACAACCCCCTTCAGCTCCTGCACCTGGCTCAGCTCAGCACTGCCTGCACTGTCAGCAGTTCCCAACGAGCCCCCAGCACAGATAATGGATTTATGGGTCCCAGTCATTTCCATGAAAGAGGCTCCACAGGAGCACGGTTGGGTTATGAGATTGTTTTATGGTTTCACAGAGCCAGGCTGCACTTGTGAACACCTTGTGAATAACACCGTCAGGACAATGTGGGGGAGAATAAAGAACGTGAGAGAACGTGCAATTCCAGCAACTGCTGAGGGGAAATCCCAGCTCTGTGCAGTCACCCAGCCCCGGGCTCCCCACAGCTCCTGTCCCACTCCCACGCTGCCTGCAGCAGCAGCAGGGGTGCGGGATCAGCAGGGCACAGGGTGGGCTCCAGGCAGCTCCTGGGACCCCCCACAGCCCTGGAACCCCCATCCCACAGCCCAGTCCCAGTGCATGCTGAAGCAACTGGAGCAAGTGGCTCCCACCGCCTAAGAGGATATGGGAGCATCAGGAAACGTTCCTTCAAGATCTGGCTTCAGCCCAAGCTGGCTCCAAACCAGCAGGGCAGAAATCTTGAGCAAGTTTTGTTTTCCAAGCCAAAGCACAGCACTTCCTGAGCAATCTGTGTCCCCTCTGGGACCTGCAGCTGCTGAGTGCAGCTCACACTCCCCTCTGAGGTGGAAAGCAGGGCCCAGAGTGGGGCATAGCCCACCCTGAGCCCCCCTTGGACAGGGCATCCCTGCAGCTCGGAGGCTGGGGCTCCCAGCACCGACAGCAACAAGCACTGGTGCCACTGGGGCCTGACCAATGTCCCTCTCCATCAGCCCATGTCAGGAGTAGGACCCCAGGCCTGCCACAGCTCTGGTCCCATGGCCCTGTGCTGCAGGCAGTGCAAGGTGGAACTTTAGGCAAAAAGAAAAATTACAGAATGCAGCCAAAGTTGCACCTGAACCCCTGCCATCCCCTGCCCAGGGAGACATTCACAGCCCTGGCTGGGGAGACACTTGTGGCCCTGCCTGGGCATCCCAGGGGGGCAACCCGGGCTCAGCAGGACACACCAGCACATGCCCAGCACCCCAAACACTGCCCCTCTGCAGCCCAGCTCCGGGAAGCACAGGAACATGAGCACATCTGAGAAATAAACATGTGCCAAATATAGAAAGAGACCGGAGGACCAACTGATAATGGCCAAGAGTCAAAGCTGGGAAGCAGCAGGAGCACGGGATGGGAAGGGCTGGGAGAGCCTGGGTGACCGAGCTGGGGTCTGCACGACCAGAAACCCCCGATTCCCATCTCCTGGAATGTTCTTCTGTCAGGAGAGGTCAGAGGCAGGGTGACCCCACTGCTGCTGGCAAAGGTGTGATGTGCCCTGCCCGAGGGCTGCGGGCTGGCCGTGGGGCTCAGTGTTTTACATGCAAAGCTCATGTAAAGCTGAGAGTAAGGCTGAGTGAAAAGCTGCTGGGTCCTGCCCCTCCCACAGAGTCAGCACCCACGAGCATATCCTCCCCCAGCTGTGGGCAGAGGTGACCTGGGCAGCTGCCAACTGCCAACACTTCTCCCACAGCTGCTCGGCCCTCCTTCCTCCTTTGATAAACACTTTTGCTGACAAGAAAATCTCCTTGTGGCATTTTGGAAAGTTTGCAACAGGGCAAACAGTGAAACCAAAGCCTGACCTCAGCAGCTGGTAACGTAGAGATACCTTGACCTGCTCACTCCCCCTCCCTGCCAGCTCCCCAGTTGGAATCACCAATGGAAAGGGAGCATTTTACTTTTTTTTTTCCCAATGCTCTTTTTTTGTTGATATGTTTTCGTCTCCAGCAAAGCAAGAAAATCTTGATCAACAGCAATGCAAGCCCAGCACCCTCAGCCAAGCCTCCCCCTGCTCCAAGCCTATTTCTGGCCACCTATTCCCAGCTATCTTCAGCCTCGTGACCCAGGACATGATCAAAGAGGACGGTTCCACCCAGTATCTCCATCCAGCTCAAGAGGAAGCATTACAGGCTGTGGCTCAAACCACAGTTTACCCAGCACTTTGAATTCCAAACACTCCTATTGTTCCTTCCCTTTTCTTTTCCCGGCAGCTGTAGTGAAATGTTAACTCCCTCGAGGTGTCACAGCCTGGAGCAGAGGCAGAACGCCCCAGCGCCAGGCCCGAGGCTGCCCAGCTGCAGCAGAGCTGGCTGTGGAGCACAGATCCACCCCCTGCCCATGGCCACCCGGCCCCGGGGCAGCCCCAGGGCTGGGCACGGCTCCCCAGGGCTCAGAGCAGCCCAGCCCTCGGGCTGCTCTGGGGAGGTCACGATCTGAGTGCCTTTCAAAGGTTCCCATACAGGATCTCAGTCCCCCCAGAGGGACCCCTGCCATCCCCACACTCTCCTGGCCAGCCCCAGCTGGGGAAATGCAGGCTCTGGAGCAGCCCTGAGCCCAGCACCCACCTTGTCCATGTGGAAGATGAGGTCCAGTTCACAGACGTTCTCAAAGCACTTGTCCAGCGTCTCCACAAACACCTGGGCAGCAGAAACCAGGCAAGATGGTCAACCAACCCCATGGAACACTCCAGGCATGGGACAGAGTGACTGGAAAGCTGGAGAAGGACCTAGGCATGCTGGTGACCGTGGCAGAACATGAGCCCAGGTGTGTCCAGGTGAGCGAGAGGCCAATGGCACCTGGCTTGTGTCAGCCCCAGCGTGGGCACAGGCCCAGGGCAGTGCCTGTCCCCTGAGGAGGCACTGCTGGGGCACCTCCAGCTCTGGCCCCACCTGACAAGAGAGACCTGGAGGGGCTGGAGCATGTCCAGGGCAGGGAACGGAGCTGGGAAGGGGCTGGAGCCCCAGGAGGGCTGAGGGAGCTGGGAAAGGGCTCAGCCTGGAGAAAAGGAGGCTCAGGGGGGACCTTCTTCCCATATTCTGGTGTTTAAAGGGTGGCTACAAAGCTGGAAACTCTTGTCATACAAGGAGTCACATGGAAAGACACAATGATGGGTACAAGTTCCTCTTGGGGAGACTCCAAAAAGGCTCAACAGGAAAATTTTTTCCAAAGAAATAGGTGTTGAATAATTTCCATGAGGAAGTGAGGGATTCCCCAACACTGGATATTTCTCACATGCCAGGGTGTTGGGAATTGTCTAAAGGCTGGACCAGACAATCCCTGACATCCCTTCCAAGCTGGGACTCCAGAATCCTAGGATTAGTGGTTGGACTTGATGCTCCCAAGGGAGTTTGCCACCCTAAATGATTCTATGTGTCTACTTTTAAAAGACATCCCTTCAGACTGCCTTCCCTGCTGCTCCCAGGTGAAGAAGCCACGTAGAAGTTCAGGGCATACGTGCAGCCCCCCTCCCCACCATGGCCCCGAGGGCTTCTCAGGCCTTTCAGAAGGGCTGGCACGGCCACGGAACGGCCCTGACTGGCGCCGGGCAGCTGGGCCCTGCAGGGACGCACCTGGATGAGGTCCAGGATGCCCAGCTCGCTCTCGGAGGAGTCCACGCAGAACACGAAGTACAGCGTGGCGTAGTGGCGGTAGATCAGCTTGTAGTCCGAGCCGCCGAACAGGCTGTGGGGACACGGGCACGGCTGAGGGGCTTGGGGACAGCCCGGCACTGGGCGAGGTGGGGGACAGCCCGGCACGGCCCCTCCCGGCCGCTACCTGCCGCACTCCAGGAAGTTGCAGATGTGGTCATCCCGCTTCAGCACCAGGTGGAAGGTGTCACGGATGATCTGCTGCTGCACCTCTTCTGCCTGCCAGGAGGAGACGGTGGGTGGGCACCCATGGCACCCGCGGCCCCGGGCGACACGCCAGTCCCGGTGCCACCCGTGCGTGACACGGGGCATCCTGAAGGACGCGACCAGGACAGCGGCAGGTGCCGCAGCGACCGCCCTGCTCCCGGGACACCCCCAGCCCACCGAACCCCACGGCGCCCGCAGCCCTGCACTGCTCCCGGCCCCGCACCGGGCTCAGGCACCCGCCGCCGCAGCCCAGCGGCGGCCCCGGCCCGGTGGCGGCCCCGGTGGCGCACCAGGTGCTGGTAGAAGCGGACGAGCCGCGGCTTCCCGTGGTTGTTGAACACGAGGATGGCGTTGATCATCCCGGCGGCGCGTCGGGCCGGGCCGGGCCGGGAGCAGCACTGGCAGCAGCACCGCGGCCGCACACCCACCGCAGGAAGCCCCTCGGCCGCCCCGGAAGCGCACCGGGCTCCGGTGGGCTGAGCCCGGGGTGACCCTGCGGAGCGCCGGGCCGCGGGAGCGATCAAAGCCGCGCGGCTGCACCGCGGCTTGCCGCCGGGGCGGGCTCGGCCGTTCTTCGCAGCCCGACGGGGCGGACGGGCAGGCCTCGAGTCGGGATGCGGCGCCCGCTGCCCGTGCCGGGACCGCCGGGACCACCGGGACCACCGGCACCGCTGCTCCCCGCGCGCGCCGCCAGGGGGCGCGCCAGCCCCGCAGGGACCGGCGCCTCGCGCAGCGGCAAGACTGCGTGTTGGGCCACGCCCTCTTTTAAAGGGCCAGCGACTCTGTGCCGGGCACAGAGGCACAGAGGGCACCGGCGGGGCGAGAGCTCACCGGCCACTGCCCGCTCCTGCTTCCCCCAGCGCGGGCACACACCGGCCAGGGCCCGCAATAGCGCTCTGCGCTGGGGAGTGTGAGAACAGGGCGGGGCAATCCCGCGGGGCACCGGGCGCTAGCCACGGGCCCTTCCCTGCAGGGCACGGACACGGCTCCTCGGGACCGGCGGGCACAGACATGGAGGGCAGGGAGAGAAGGGTCAGTGCGCGCCGCGCGGGGCGGGGAGGAACGGAGAGGGAAAGGGGAGGAACGGCGGGACCGGCGGCGGCGCATCGCGCGTTCTGATTGGTTGGGGCGGCTGCGGCCTCTGGCTTCCGCCTTCTGATTGGCTGAGGAGGCGGCAGCATGAATCCGCGTTCTGATTGGCTGCGATGGCCGCATCCTCTTCAATCCGCATTCTGGTTGGCTGAGGTGGACGCATCCTTCTGAATCCGCGTTCTGATTGGCTGATGCTGGCGGGCAGCGACTCCCTGACAGCCGGCGGCGCCGGGGCTGGCCAGGCCCGCTCCGGGTCCCGCTCCGGGTCACACGGTGCACCCCGCTCTGTGCCCCGCTCCTCGTCCCGCCCCGTTCCCCGCTCGCTGTCCCGCTCTGTGCCCCGCTCTGTTCCCTGCCCCGCGTCCCACCCGAGTCCTGCCCGGTGCCGCGCTCCGTGCCCCGCCAGGTGCAGCTCCAGGCGCAGCCCCTGGCCGGGGCACCCCGGGATGCAGAGCAGCGAGCCTCCTGCGCCCCGTCCCTCTCGGCAAATCCTTGCGCGGGCAGAGATCTGTGCGGGCCACGTGCGGGGCGAGGCCGGCCGGGCATGCGGGGAGGGAAGCGGCATTTCGGGACCGGTGACACCGGGCGGCTCCGGGCTGGGCCGGCGGGCGGCAGCAGGACGTGACGGGATGCTGCGCGGCCCCAGACAGGCGGGGGAGATGTGAGCACCGGCAGTGGCAGCGGGGACAGAGCAGGGAGCTCAGTTTTCACCACGAACACACAAAAAAAAAAAAAACAAACCAGAAAAGCAGAAGTGAGCCCAGACAAAGGGCTGCGTGTGGAGACTAACTCTGCTGCGATTAGTCCGGCCGGCGCCACCTGCTTCCATGGAGATGAGAATCTCCCGACACACCAGCCGAATCACGGCTGCCCCCGCACGCTCCTTCTGCTGTGGGGAGGAGACCCTCCTCCTCTTCTTCCTCCTCCTCCTCCTCCTCATCCTTCTCCTCCTCACGATGGGAGCAAAGCCTGCAGCCCGCAGATCCTTGGCTGTTGCCACCCACTCTCCTTCCCGTGCCACATCTCACCCCCATCCCTCCTTTTGGGGACCAGTGGCCTCCTGCCACCCCATCTCCACAGCCACGTAGCTCAACCTCTCCCTCTGCCTTCTTGGGGGAGCCAAGAGCACCCCCTTTCCCAAACCCTCCAACTTCCGGATCACCTGCTCCCCTTCCCATAGCACATCCCATCTCGCTCCCTCCTCTGGCCACCTCCTGCCGCCCCCCGTGGCCTTTCCCCCCGCCTCTTTGTGTCGGGTGAACAGCATCCCCCCCCAGCCCCTCCAATTCCTGCAACATCCCTAATTCCTCCCATTTTTGGGGAGAGGGGAGTCCTTGCCATCAATCCCTACAAGCTTTTTGGGGTGCACATGACCTTTCCCACCCCCTTGGCGGAGGAGAGCGACGCCCAGCTGGATCTGGGTCTCCTGAGAAGGTCATCCCCTCCTCGGCATCATTCCGTGCGGTCACAGCCCCCCAGAACGAGGGGTGAGATAGAGAATGTGCTGCTGGAGGGGACATAATGCAGGGTCAGCGTGGGCACCGGGACCACTCCCACCCCCGGTCCCCCCACCGCTGACCCCCCCAAACCGGTACCGAGGCCGGCCCCGGCTCCGGTGGAAGGTGCTGCTGCAGCGGGGGGGCGGTTCGCGGTGGTCGGGCAAGTTGAGGAGGGGGAGGAAGATGAAGGGCGGGCGAGTTAGGAGGAGCTGCTTTGCATCCCTTCACGTCAGCCCTGCCTCATTCCCTCCTTCTTCCTTCCTGCGCACCCAGCGCCGGGCCCGGAGCCGCCGCCGCCGCCCCGTGGAGCCGCCGGTGAGTCCTCACCGGACCCCCCCGTGCCCCTAAAGCCCACCCGCCACCCCCGCTTCCCGGGGGGGGTACGGCAGCGGGGACACCGCGGTGTCGCCGCCTTCCTGCCCCGCGCCACCGAGACGGGAGCGATGGCGGCGGGAGGGACCGGGAGGAGCGGGGCGGACGGGGGGTCCCGGCTCCGCGCCCGGGGCCGCCCCTCCCGGGAACCCCCCCGGAACTTTCCCCGTGGCCGCGCTCAAACTTTCTCGGCCGGGAAAGTTGCGGGAGGGCGCGGGCGGGGGCCGTGACCTGTTGCGGGCGGGGGGAGCGCGGGGAGGGACCCGCGGCGGGGAGGGATGCTCGGGGCCGGGCTCGGGCCGCCGCTCCGCTCCGCTCCCCGGCCCTGCCCCGACTTTCCGCAGTCTCCCGGTGTTTGCGAGCGGCCAGCGGGAGGGGTCCCGGATGGGGCCCCCCCCGTTCGCGGCGGCAGAGTGCTCCGGGGAGTGCGGGACACTCTGTGGGCTGGTCCCGCAGCAGGCGGGTCCCGCTCCGCCGTCAGCCCCGGAACACCCCGGGGTGTCCCCGTGTGGGACCTCCCGGTGCTCCGCGGGGCCTCCGTGGGGACTGGGGGGCCTTTGAGTTCTGTGCCCAGGCAAGGGACCGAGGGGAGCTGTGTGAAAGCCCTCCGGAGCTCGGGTCTTAACAGGGGGTAATGGATAAATTAGTTATAATGAATTAATTAGTCAAGCATTAGGATTTTTCTTGTGAACAGCTGTGTAGGAAGAGAAGGGTGGCCAGGGCGAACAGGGACAGCCCAGAGCCTGACCTGCACTGGACTGGAGCCTGATCCCACCCCAGGTCCAAAGCCTGCAGCTCCATCAGCCTCCCTCCCACATCCCACACCCTGCTCCTGCCCCACACCACAGTCCTGTGTCCTGTCCCTCACTCTCTTCCCCACACCCTGCTCCTGCCCCACACCACAGTCCTGTGTCCTGTCCCTCTCTCTGCTCCTCACACCCTGCTCCTGCCCCACACCACAGTCCTGTGTCCTGTCCCTCTCTCTGTTCCCCACACCCTGCTTGGCCCCACACCACAGTCCTGTGTCCTGTCCCTCTGTTTCCCACACCCTGCTCCTGCCCCACACCACGGTCCTGTGTCCTGTCCCTCTCTCTGCTCCCCACACCCTGCTCCTGCCCCACACCACGGTCCTGTGTCCTGTCCCTCTGTTCCCCACACCCTGCTCCTGCCCCACACCACGGTCCTGTGTCCTGTCCCTCTCTCTGCTCCCCACACCCTGCTCCTGCCCCACACCACAGTCCTGTGTCCTGTCCCTCTCTCTGTTCCCCACACCCTGCTTGGCCCCACACCACGGTCCTGTGTCCTGTCCCTCTCTCTGTTCCCCCCACCCTGCTCCTGCCCCACACCACGGTCCTGTGTCCTGTCCCTCTCTCTGCTCCCCACACCCTGCTTGGCCCCACACCACGGTCCTGTGTCCTCTCCCTCTCTCTGTTCCCCACACCCTGCTTGGCCCCACACCACGGTCCTGTGTCCTGTCCCTCTCTCTGCTCCCCACACCCTGCTCCTGCCCCACACCACAGTCCTGTGTCCTGTCCCTCTCTCTGTTCCCCACACCCTGCTCCTGCCCCACACCACGGTCCTGTGTCCTGTCCCTCTCTCTGCTCCCCACACCCTGCTCCCAGGCTTGCCTCGGCCACTCCTCTAGCCCAGGTTTGAGCTGCCCCCCCCAAGCTGTGGATCCAAGTGGTTCCCACAGGGTGCTCAGGCTGGCCACAGGGTTATACAAACACGTCCTGGGCTGGAGGCAGGCTCCAGGCATGGCTCTCACGGGACCCCGAGGGGTCCCAGGGTGCCCAGGCCCTGGCTGGCTGTGGGGAGCAGCAGCTGGGGCAGCCTGGCCGGTGTGCCACCCTGTGTGTCACCCTGCTGCCACCCTGGGTGACAATATCCTCGCTGCAGGAGCTGCCTGGAACAGGCACGTCCCCTCACCTGGGCCCAGCTCCTCTCCTGCGAGCAGCTCTGTGTCAGTGCCCTCTCTGAGGGTCACACTGTGTCCCTCCAAAAGGGGAAACAGGAGATGCAGCTCTGCTCAGCCCAGGACACCCCCAAACCTGGGGGTGACTCGCAGGGTCCAACACGGGTCCCTGCAGCAGCAGCAGTGGAGCATCTCTGGTGGTGTGGGTCACGGCTCATCATGTTGGCATTCTGGGCTTGGTTTAATCCCTGAGAAAGTGTTTGTTTTGGGCAGTTTTACTGGGCCATTTTAATTTATCAGCTAGTTTGGGAATCACGGTGTGGAGGAGGGAGGAGCACAGGCCCTGTCTGGCTTTGCTCTCCGGCTGGGAGTGCTGGGGGATCTCCAAAGCAGTGTGTTTGTACTGCCAGGAACATGCCAGCATCACAGCCCGTGAGAGAGAGGCTGCCTGCCCTCCTTTATTTCACAGTGTTTCCTGGTGGAGAAGTCAGCTCCAGCTCAGCCCAGTCTCTGGGCATGCCCCTGGGGCTGCCAGGCCAGGGCCAGTGCGGGGATGAGGGGTAGCCTTGTGTCAAGGGCCCTTCCTGCTGCGTCTGTTGCCCTCTGCCACCCGCTCCCAGATTTGTTTTCCCAAGCCCCATCACGTCCCTGGCTCACAGAGTGCACCTGTCTGGGCTCAGGTGCCAGCTCCTGGAATGCCTCAGGTGCCTGCTCAGGGCATGGGGCATTCCCGGAGCCACGGGATGGAGCCAGGTGTGCCACGGGGGCTGCGTGGTGGGCTGGAAGAATGCTGAGGATGGCCAGGGTGGGACGTGCCAGCCGTGCCCAGCAGTGCCCAGGCCCATCCTGTGTGCTGCCTGTGGCTAGAGTCCTCAGGGAGAGTCATGTCGTTCCCAAAGGGCTTGGCCTTGGGTACAGAGACCGTGATCAGTGCTCTCCCCTTGTGCCTCCGTCCCACATTTTCTCCTCAGCCCCCTGCACTCCCTCCTCTCCTCCTCCCTCACCCTGGCTGTGGGTCGGTGGGGTTGGTGTGGGAGGAGACCACAGCCCATGCTCAGCACGGCTTTCCCTCAGCCCCAGTTTGTGCCCAAAGCACAGTGAAATGTGGCGTGTCGGGGGGGAAGGAGGTGCTCCTGCCGAGCTGTGGAGGGGGCCTGAGTTTGTCTGTTTGGGGTCTGTGCTTGGACACAGGGGGGCTGCTCTGCTCGCCTGGCTGCAGCTTCAACAGAGGGCTCTCCCCCCGAAGGGAACAAGCAATGGTGAACTTTCTTTCCCAAACTTTAAATGAAAGGGTAGAAACACGTTTTGACTTTTCCTGGCCTTTCCTTGCAGCTGTCCATCTGTTGTTTGAGTGACAGTCCAGTATTTCTAGTGCAAATTAACAGGAACAATTTGTCAGCACCTGTGGGCGGCTCTGCAGTGTCCTGTGCTGTCACCTCCTGGTCCTCAGAGTGTTTGGACAATGTTCCCTGCAAAGTGTCACAGTTTTTAGGTAAAGTGACCAGTGTCTGCGTGCTCTGTTGTGCAGAACAAAGACAAACTTGCAGAAAGTTCACGTGAATCTTCTCCAGACTGGCTCCAGGGATAACCAGGGACAATGGGGAGCTGGGGAACACCCTGGTGTGAGAGCAGGGAGGGCTGGTAGGACAGGGTACATCTTGTGGCCCTGGAGATTCGTCCCCAGATTGCTCCAAGCCCCATCCAACTGGACCAACAGGGATGGGGCAGCCACAGCTTCTCTGGGCAACCTGTGACAATTCCCTGCCCTCTGTCAGTCTGATGCCAGCCTTCCTGGCACTCCAGGTCCTTGTCCCCAGTCCCTCTCAGGCTCTCTTGGAGCCCCTCTAGGCACTGGAAGGAGCCCTGGGGTCATCCTGCAGGCGTCTCCTCTGCAGACTGGCACAGGAGGGCCGTGCTGGGCAGCTCAGGCAGGGCGGGCAGGGGGCAGGAGGCAGCCCTGCTCATTGTTTTACTTCCCCTTCTCCTCCGTGGGGAGCTGCCTTGTGCCCAGGCTGTGCACAGCCCGACGTGGAGCTGCGGAACAGGAATTTCCTGGGCCGGCGGGTGGGAGCTGCCAGCAGCCCAGGCTGGGACCAGGCTGGGACGGTGAGGGGCTGCTCCACGGAGCCCTGGCTGTCCCTCAGCCCCCCAGCAGGGCCCGGGTCCCTCCCTGGGCACGGCTGGGACTGGCCCCGGCCCTCAGAGCCACACCGGGCTGGAGCCCGTGTCCTGCCCGTGCTGGGGGTGACCTGGACAAGGACAGCAGGGGAGGAAGGACGGGCAGAGCTTCCAGAGGAAGAGTGCTCACCACTGCCTCTAAATTTATCTTTCCTGTTTGCCAGCAGCAGCACTGTCTCATGCCCATTCTCTGTGGTGTCAGGCCATTCCCCCTGCTCTGCCTCTCTCCTGGCACCCTGTCCCTCACCATGTTATCCCGGTTTAACCAGCTCTGTCTCTCCCCTTCTTTTGCTTTCAAGTTTTAATCCTGGTGTGCTCCTGGCTGCTTTCCCCTCCTCTCACCTCCGGTCTGTTCCCACACCCACCATCCCAGGGCCCTCCCCATGTCCCACAGCACCAGCCCCTGCCCTGGGGGTTAAACTGGGGACTGGGTGGTTTCCAGTTCCTCTGGGCTCAGGACTGGAATCCATGAGCAAGCTGGAGAACAGGAGGGAGGTTTCCCTTTGTCCAGCCCATGATGGGCTGCTCTGAAGGGAGAGCTTCTCCTCAGAACCATGGAACCACTTTGGTTTGACAGGACCTTTGAGATCACAGAAGCCTCAGGGCAGCCTGGCCTGCTCATCTCAACCTCCCCAAGAGATGCTGCACATCACCAGGCAGATCAGGGACACCCTGGACTGGCTGGGTGGACTGGGGACACCCTGGACTGGCTGGGTGGATTGGGGACACCCTGGACTGGCTGGGTGGATCAGGGACACCCTGGAATGGCTGGGTGGACTAGGGACACCCTGGACTGGCTGGGTGGATCAGGGACACCCTGGACTGGCTGGGTGGATTGGGGACACCCTGGAATGGCTGGGTGGACTGGGGACACCCTGGAATGGCTGGGTGGACTGGGGACACCCTGGAATGGCTGGGTGGACTGGGGACACCCTGGAATGGCTGGGTGGATTGGGGATGCCCAGGACCAGCCTGGCTGGTGGCTGCTGTTGGGAAGAATTGCTTTTGTGGTTAGGATGGATGTTCCAGGGAGCTGCTTCCCTTCCCAGTCAGTCCACAGGGATTGTGAGGGTCTCCTTCCTCACAAAGGACTTTCTACTCTGAATCCTGACCCCTCTGCCATCCAAACTGTAGGCATCCTGAACTCCCAGCCCAAACACCTCCCTGCTCCATGGCAGTCAGCTCTTTGTTAGTTTATTGAGCGGGCTGAGCGTCGCCCTTGCCAGGCACAGGCTGACCTGCCCTGCTGACTCTGCCCTGGGCTTGGCTGCAGAGCCATCAGGTTGTCCCTGCTGTGGCCATTCTGTGCTTGCTGTGCACAAAGCCACCAGCCCTAGGAGTGTTCAAAGGCTGTGTGGATGTGGCACCTGGGGACGTGCTGTAGTGGTGGCCTCCGCAGTGCTGGGGAGCGGTCGGACTCTGATCCCAGAGGGTTTTCAGCCCTGGGCTCACATGTGCCCGTGGCTGGGGGGGCACCAGCTCACTGGGACCTCACGGCCCTCAGAGGAGCTCTGAGCTGGGGCCGGGAGTGCCCTCTGCTTTCCCAGAGGCAGAGCCGTGGGCAGAGCTGGCCGAGTGTCCCCATCAGAGCTCTGAGTCTCTGCTGGGTCCCTTCCATCTATCCCCATCTGCCTTGGCCACCCTGCATGCCCCAGCAGAGCCCGGCTGGGCCATCCCCTGCTGAGAGCTAGCCCAGGTCTGGGGGGGCTACAGTGGTCTGGTTTGGCTTTGTGATTATCAGCCAGGGACACATAGAAGGAAATTATTTCAACAGCTGGGTATTGTGTGTGTTTATGGGACTTCCTGGCCGTGAGAAAGAAGGGCACAAAGTACAGGGGTTGTGTAGATTGAGATGAGAACAGGGAGGCCAAGTGGTGCAGACCCAGGGCGAGCCAGAGCTGCCAGAACCAAGGCAGAGACAGCCCAGCCTCACTGAGACCTTGGGAAATATTAATTAGGATGAGCAAATGGTGCAAATCCCCCCACCCCCACTCAGGAGCAGGATTTGCCCACTGCATCCCCCTGCATCACCCAGCCAGCCCTGTCCGAGCCCTGCATGCCAGGCAGGTGACCCATCCCCCAGTGCCCCCAGTGCCCCCAGGCCAGGCTCACCCAGCACTGGCTCTGTTTTCAGGAACAGGACAGCCCCGGGCTGTGGGGCCCTGGGCAGTGCTCCCAGGGGTGTCAGGTTCTGTCCGTGTCCCCTGTCCAGCCACTGACACTCTGGACAGCAGTGCCAGGCCCCGTTCTTCCAACTCCTTGCAAAAGATAAATACGTGTATTTTTGTGTAAAATCCTGGCCTGTGCCCAGAGTCAGGAGCACTGCAGGAGCTTTCACAGCATGATGACACACAAAAGCACACGGGCAATAAGTGGGAATTACAATTCACCCTGGCCCTGTGACCAGCTCTGGCCGGGTGCTCTGCTCTGTTTGGCCATACAGACTTGGTGCTGTGGGGGCAGCAGGCACAGCTGGCTCTGGGCCATAAGGGGATGTGTGTCCTCCACACCTGGCTTGGGTCAGCCCTGGGCTGGGCATTCACGGACTGCCACCAGCAGGGAGCTTTGTCCGGTGCCTCCTGCTCCATCTGTCCAACCCAGCCTCCCAAACACTCGTCCCTGACCTGCTCAGCTGTGCAGAAAAGGATCTGAAACCTTTCCCACCTTGGGGATCTGAAAGTAGAAGTGGTATTGGCAGCTGTGCAGCTGGGTTTGTTCCTGCAGTGGTGGGACACGTCAGAGAGCCTTGTTGTTGGAAAACTGGGAGTGGGGCACTGCCAGGTGGCCGGCGCAGAGCCTGGTGTGGGTGGAAGGGAGCTCCGTGCTCCCCAGGTCCTGCCCACACCCCCTCCTGCACAGGGGAAGCTCTGGTTCCCTCCCCTGCGTTCCCCTGGTCCGTGGGAGGTGGCACTCGCCGTGTTGGGACTGGGCTGTGTGGGCTGAGCTCCACAGCTGGATCCTTGTGCCAGAGGTGATTCCTGAGCCACAGAGCTGGAGGTGGGTGTCCCCCATGTGGGTTCAGCTGTGCCTCACTCACGGGGACCTTCCCCACCACTGAGGCACACCACGGTTGCTGTGCTGTGCTCGGGGATGTCCCGGGGGCTGTGGCACACAGGGGCAGTTTCTCCCAGGCAGAACAGGCTCAGGATCTGGAGCTGGGGGCACAGACACAGCATGAAGTGTCCCCTGCCCCGCAGCCCCTCGCCTTCCCAGCGCAGCCCTCCGGCAGACACACACGTGGAAGATTACCCGGTTGAGTATTAATTATCACGCTCAAATTAGCGCCCCTCAGCTATGATTAACTCATTACCCAGCCCTGCAGCGGGGACAGCAGCCACGGGGAGGGTGGCAGAGCTCAGTGTGCCCGGCTGTGGGGGCACAGCATCCCGTGGCAGCCCCAGCCCAGCCCTGCAGGAGCCCTCACTCCGGGCTGGGATGAGCTGCAGGAGAGCAGTGGGGAGCTGCTGGGCTGGGCTGGGCTGAGGCTCCTGTGTGCCTGGGGGCTGGGGCTGGGCTCTCAGGGGCAGCATCTGCCCGGCCCAGGGCTCAGGGGCTGCTCCCCAGAGCTCGTGGGACACTGAACCTGTCAGCACAGTCACAGGTGCTGTTCACCTTCCTCACTGCCCCTGGCTCTGGCTGGACGCTGCTGGTGCCAGGACCTGGGCCAGCCCTGTGTGTCCCTTTACAGGGCAGAGCTGGGGACACAGGGACAGGCAGGCCCCGGAGCCACTGTCCTGCAGAATGGACGTGGCAATACCAAAACTGGACTGAAATTGTTCCCAGGCACCAGGGCAGCAATGCTCTTGAAGTACCACCCTTAAGTGAGACCCTTCCCACTGTGGGGATCTTCCCTTGCACCTGAGCAGCTCTCTCACATCCCTTTGTTCCCGCTGGGGTGGCAGATGTCTCCCATTCGTACCGGTTTGGTTTTCCTCTTTCACAGCCAGCTGGGTCACACACACCTGGATTCCTGAGCTCCTCCTGCCTGTGTGTTGTCTCCTCAGACCTCTGGCCACATTTATGGCTCTGCCCTCAAGTCCCAGCAGTTTATGATGAACCCAAGGCCTGGGGATGCTAAGGAGGAGCTGTGTCCAGCAGGAGTGATGCCACATGGGCTCAACGTTCCTCTCACCCTCAGCCCTGGGCTGCTGTGGGGTCAGATGGCATCACACCTGGGTCTCTGCAGGACACCTGGGTGCCTGTGGCCTCTGTCCCAGAGGACCTGCTGTCCTGGAGGGCTCCATCTCCCTCTGGGTGTCACCTCCCTGTGTCCCACATCCCAGCACTGCTCTCCCCCTTCACCTTGGTTTCTTTTGGGCTGTTTGGGCACTTTGGTCCCTCTCCACACACGAGGCTCTGTTAACCCCTGCCACTGCTGAAGATGCCAAAGGAGCAGGGGCAGTGCTGGACTCACAGACCCGGGTAGAAGCCCTGTTGGTGTTTCCAGGCAAGGCTGGGTGCTGGCAGGTTTGGGCCTTGCAGGGCAAAAGGGGCTGCACCCACGCTTTGCCCTCTGCTCCCTGCAGGACCCAGCACAGCATCAGGCCCTGGGTTTGCCTCTGCCACAACCATCCCTGATCTTTCCCTGCAAGGTTTTGGGGGCTGACCTGAATTCACACTCGTTCCTGCAGGTGTGTTTGCTTGGGCTGTTTGCTCCTTCATCTTCCAGAGGAGCAGTGAGGTGGTGAAGGTAGTCCTGTTGCTGGGTCCCTTTTCCTTTCTGTCCCCATCTGCGTGTGTGAGTGCTGGGAACGGGTTTGTCAGCGCCTCGGCGCCTTTCAGGGTCTCCGCAAAGAGCAGATTTATTTTCTGCTATGCTGAGAATTAGCTCCCCTTTCTTCCTCTTCCCTCTGCCCCCGCTGGAAAGAGAGAGAATGCAGGGAAGAAGAAAGGATTTCCATCGCGGCGGTGATTGGCACAGCCCTGAATGAGAGGTCATTCCAGCCGGCTCTTTCTTTTCAGGGCCCTTTCTTCCTGCTCCCTGTATTCAGGCTGGCAGCATTCTTTCTTTTCAAAGCTCCTCTGTCTGTCTCTCTCTTCCCCCTCCTTTATTTTTCATCCCTTTTCTTTACTTTTGCTGTCTTTTCATTCTGTTTTTCTCCACCCCCTTGGGGCTCCATTTTTTTCTTTCCCTTTTCCTCTATTCAGTTCCTTTTTTTCTTCTCGCATCTCTTTTGAATAGCTCGGCTATTTTCGGAGAGGAAAGGGACTGTGCCGGGGAGAAGCCGTTACAGCAAGGAGGAACTTGAAAGTCTTTTCTTTCCCTGTTTATTTCATTTAAAAGCAAAAATTGTTTTCCAAGGCAGAGCGAGGGTTCTGTGTGGAGCCTTTGAAGGCAGGCTGGGACAGCAGCAGGCTGGGGGCCCTCCCTGCTCCTGCAGAACCCATTTTCTGCTGGTCCCAAACCCCTGGAGCACTGGGGCTCTGGGCTCGGTGCTGCCTTGGCTGAGGGTGCTGCCAGAGGGGGTCCAGGCAGCAGCAGCCCCTCTCCCTCAGCTCTCCCCACACCTGATTTAAAGGCTCTTCCTGCCTTGGGGCTCAGAGCAGCAGCGTTGTAGGGGTGAGGTGACCATAATCCCTGAAGGCAGGTCCTGGAGCTCTCTGCTGCAGCACACACCTGCGTGCAGGGGGAGTGGAGGGAGTGTTTGTTCCAAAGGGGACTGGGGGGCTCCTGCAGGGAGCCCGTGAGGACACATGGGATGTGCCAGCTGTGCAGGTGCCAGCTGTGCAGGTACCCCTCGGTTGTGCTCAGCCACTGTGCTCAGACCAGAGGGACACAAGGTGCCAGGCTCCCCAGAGCAGTGACAGGAGGGGTCTCACACACCTCCCCAGGGCCCCGGGGTCCCATGGCTCTGAGGGAAGCCCTCGCTCAGCAGGTGAGGCTGGGCCCATCACTGCTCCAGGTGCCACCAGAGCTCGGCTCGCTGTCCCCGCTGCCCTGCTGCGCTGGTGCCATGCTCCAGGAGGGCTGTGAGGGCAGAAGGGCTGGAAGAGCAGGCCTGAAGCATGATCAGTTTGCTCAGCAAATTGAGGGAGGAGGTGTTGAGCCCTGTGGCACAGCAGCAGGAGCTCCTGTGGGGGCATGTGGGGCCGAGAAGAATCCCCTTCCCAAACGCTCCCTGCCTGGGCACCACTCTGGGTGTGAACCATCGGTGGCTTTGCTGCAGCTTCAGTGGGGCTTTGGTGCGGTGTTGATGCAACTTTGGTGAGGTTTTGGTGAGGTTTTGGTAAGGTTTGATGCACCTTTGCCTGCTCACAGACCACCCCTGGCTAGAGCAGAATGCTGGCTCCAGCATTTGCTCTGGCTCAGCCCGTACGAGGTTCCCTAAAGAGACCTCCCAGAGCAGGGACAGTGCTGGTGGCCACGGGCCTGCTCTGCTGGCCTCCTGGCTGTGCCACCACACAGGAGTGCCGTGGAAGGGACCCCGAGTCACAGCCAGGCTCCCTTCCCTGCCCCTTCCACCGCCCCCAGAGCCTGGAGCAGCCTGCCTTCCTCCCCTCTTTCCCTTACTCCCCTGCCCAAATGGATGCAATCTGGATTTCAGGAAACACCTTTTCCACATGAATTGTAGTCTCCCCTTGTTTTGCTGTAGCACAGAATCTGAGGGGGAGCTGCTGACTTCCGTGCTGGCTGTGTTGGGATCACGGAGTCACGGAATCCCACATCTGGAGGGACCTCGGGGATCACCTGTCCAGTCTTTTCTGGGAAAATTCCAGGCCCAGAGGGGCTGCAGGTCAGGGCTGCCAGGTGCTGGGGGAGGGTGGGAGGGCACTGTCCCCCCACTGTCCTTGGCCACCTCTGGGGTGTGGGCAGGGGCGCCGTGCCAGGCGGGGGCTGCGGGAGGGCGGAGCGGGGCCAGGGCCCGTGGGTAATTAAACAGATCATCCCTTTAAAGTGAGATTCAAATAATTGTAACCCTGAGATAGAGAAGGCATTGGAGGAGATGAAATGGGAGAGAGAGAGAAAGGAACCAAAGGACAGAGGTTCAGAATGGAGAGGGAGATTAGGAGAGAGATGAAAGAGAGAGGAGAAAGATAAGAGGGAGAGAGGGGACAGATCTCGGCGCGAGATGGGCGTTGCCAGGGAAACGGGAAGAATGAGAGAGCAACTGGAGGGATGGAGGAGCAGAGGATACTGGGGGTGGGGAGCGAGGGATGGAGGAGGAGAGGGATGGAGGAGCAGAGGGACAAGGGAGCAGAGGGATGGAGGAGCAGAGGGATAGAGGAGCAGAGGGATGGAGGAGCAGAGAGATGGAGGAGCAGAGGGATGGAGGAGCAGAGGGATGGAGGAGCAGAGGGATAGAGGGGCAGAAGGACGGAGGAGCAGAGGGATAAAGCCCCAGTGTCAGAAGGAGGCAAAAGGGGATCTCCAGCAGAACAGGAAGCAGGAGTGGCATGTCACAGCTCAGCACAAGTGCCTGTGTGCTGGGAAGAGCCTTTGGGATGGCAGCTCTGTCCCTCTGCAGTGAGCAGCCACAGCACCTGCTGCTGTCCTTAGCCTGACCCGCTCACCCCAGGTGCCAGGGCTGGATCCCAGATCCCTGGGCAGATAATGGAGGAACCAGGCAGCTCTGTGCTCATCCCACTTTTGTTCTGCAGCACTGGTAACCTCTGGTTATTTGAAACCATTCCCTTTTCCCTCCCAGTCAGAGTTTGCCAATAACCATACATTTTCAAAGGGGCCAATATTCACCTCTGATTGATGGACACGGTGATCAGAGTGACAATATCCCAGTTCCATGGAATGTTTACTAATAACATTATCAGCATCCCTCTGCAAACCCCAGGTTGTGTCCTTTGTTCTGTGAAGCCAAAGCCCCCAAAAACTGCTTTTCCTGCACCCAGAAGCACTTCAGTGACACTGTGATGTCACATCTGTCACTGGCTGGAGATTGTGGCTCTCTGAGCCACAAACAGTGGAGGTTTCTTTTTTCTGGAGAAGTTTTCCTTAAAACAAAACTTTTCCTTTAAAAATGTAGTTTTACAGTATCTGGTGTGGAGACACTGGCTGAATTTAAACAGGTATTTGTTTTCTGTGGCTCCTGCCTGTTTCTCAGAGCTTTGGCTCATTTTTACAGCAGTTCCTCTCTATCAGGGTCAGTTCTGGGGCAAGAAATGCCAGTTTCAGTTCTGCCACGGTGTGTGGAGCCACTCTGTGGGTCAGCCCCTGGCACACACCACCAACACAGAGCCAGGGCCAGCACTGCAGCCTAGGGGACCCCCAAATCCTTGGGCTGGGGCAGGACAGACATGCTGGGTCAGGTTTATGAATAATTTTAGTTGTGATTTTCAGGAAAACAACATTTTTCTTTTTGGAATTGTGGGGGGTTGAGCAGCTTTATGTGAAATCTGCAGGCAAGATGAAAGCCTGTTTTCCCCTTTATTAAATTTAAATGAAGGCTGCTTTTGAGAAAGAAAGGAAAATAAAATCAAAGGTTTTCTCACAAATATCAGATCCATTATCAGCCATTTTCTGGTAAGAAGTCTTGAACAGGTTTACTCCCCCCTTCCCCAGTGAGAACCCCGAATGCCCAGGGTCTCACTTTGTCCTGGGGCTCAGTTCTCTGCCTTGGGAGCTTTTCCCCCAAGGTCTGCACCACCCCCTCTGTCCCCAGGGAACCTCCCAGGCCCTGGGAGCAGAGGGGCTGCAGGAGGGTCCCGCAGAGAGCCCTGCAAAGGGGGTCCTGCACGGGGGCTAGCCAGGAGCAAGTCCTAAATGTCCTCTTTCCCGTGGCACCGAGCTGGTCAGGCGGCCTGGGACCCTGTGCAGGGGTCAGGTGACAAACTGCTGCAGGTGCCAGCACTGGGCTCTGGGCTCTGGCACTGCCCAGGGGCTGCCCTTCCCCTGCTGGGTGGGTGGGACAGAGCCCTGGCAGCAGGGTGGGCTCCTGCATGCCTGCTGGGGTCACTGCTCCTTGGGAGAGCTCAGAAGTAAATCAATCCCCAGTCCCTCTGGATTTGGGTACCTGGGCCTCCCTTCCCTGCAGGAATGGTTGGGTCAGGGTTGGTGAATGTTGCTGCCTCTGGGCTGGTGAGGGGAGCTGGGAGTGGAGCCAGCTGGCAAACGAGGGTCACTAATTGGTCACTAATTGGTCACTAACACCTCCCTGGAGGCTCTAGGGGCAGCTGGGGCCGTGCTCCCTGCCAGAGCTGCTCCTGGGGGCTGTGGGTGTTCCTTTAGCTCAGACCCTTTCGGGTCTCAGGTGTTACAGGCAAACCCGGGGGTGCGAAGGTGAGGCTTCTGTGAACCAGATGAAATGTTTCCATGCTGCTCAGCTGAGGATTTACTGGGCTCTTATCTCTAGAGTGGTGGTGCTGGCTGAGGGGCTGGGTGGGGTGGCACAAGGATTGGGCAGGTGGGTGAAACTGAGGGAGGCAAAACAGCAAAGGGAAGGGAAATGTGTCCACAGACACAGCACTTAGCCTGGTGGCTGGAAAATCTGAATCCAGCAAGGAATGTGCTGGGAGTGGAGAACCTGTTGCGCAGATGCTGCTGCCACAGGGACCCAGAGAGAAAGAAGTGAGCATCTGGGGAGCTGATCATGGAGCAAGAGAGGAAAATAGAAGTAAAATAGCACAAAGAAGTGAAAATCATGGGAAAAAACCTCCTGTGAGTGACCAGGTGGTGAGTGAGGAGCTGGTGGAGGCTCTGAGAGGAGCAGCCAGGGCAAGGGAGGGCAGGGTCTGCTGGATGTGCCAGGGCAGAGCCTGGGTCTTCCCAGACCTGTTGGGAAACATGGGAGGAGAGATTGCACCAAGACTAAACCTTGGAGTGGGAGGAGAAATGAAGAAAGAACCCCAAATTTCACAACCCCAGAGATCAGGGACAGCAGCACCACTGCTGGCCCAGGTGTGTCCGTCCCGCGGAGCTGGGCACTGCCCTGGCACAGGGGACACTGCAGGCGTGCCTGCTCACCCCCGGCTGGGACAAGGCTGGCAGGAGAGGGGAAACGAGCCCGAGGGAGCCGAGCCTGGCCCACGGGGCTGCCCTTGGGAACTGCGGCTTACTGAGGCTGGAGGAGGGCTTGGTTCCCAGCAGCAGCACGGAGGGGCCCTGAGCGCGGGGGTGACAGGCTGCGGTGCCGGGTCCGGGCAGGGCAGGGGGAGCTGCTGGTGTCCCTGCTGGGGACAGGAGCCCCTGCGGCGCCCGGGCCCGGTGCGGCTCGGTGCTGGGCCCGGGGCCGTGGCCGGCGTGCCGCCGCGGGGAGCGCCCGGGGCAGCCGGGGTACGGGACCCCACCTCGCTTGCCGGAGCGTTGGGAAATGCTGTTTCCAGCTGCCGCGGCAAGTCCCGGGGCGCGGACGGGGAAGTGAGAGCGGGAAGTGCAGCCGTGCCTGTGCCCTGTTCCTGCTCCCCCGGCGCTGTTTGTGCAGCTGCGGCTCCGGGCGAGGCTCCTGCAGCGTGTGCCGGGCTCTGGGCGCGATGGAGACAAGTGCGGAGAGGTTTGTGCAGCACAGGCTTCGGCTTTCCTGCTGAGAGGGGAGCTCTGCCCCTTCCCCGGTGCCCAGAGCAGGAATCCACACTTACTTTCCCCTAAAAGACTCTGGTTTGGGGTGGCTGTGAGATTCTCTGGTACTGCTCTGGAGAACATGTGGGTGCGTTGTTCTCGTCTCGTGGGGCTTTTTTTGGGGGGCAGAGACCCAGGGCCGTGCTGGGGGGGCCACTGACCCCTCTGCCCTGCTGGGCTCGTGGGGACAGCAGCTGGGTCCCCTCTCCCGTGTCCCCTCTCTTCTGCCTGCGAGGGGCAGCTCGGGGGCCCCGCGGGAAGGGGGTCTCAGCTGGCGGGGTGCGGCCCCGGGGCTGTTCCGTGCGCGCCAGCTGCCGCCTCCCTGACTGATCCCTCTTCTTCCTCCCAGCCCTCCTCCTCTTCCCGCCACCGCCCTCCCCCACTCCTTGCTTTGTTTCGCTGCCTCCGCACTAGTCCTCCCCTCATCCCCTTCCTTCTCCTCCTTCTCCCACCCCCATCCTCTTCCTCTCCATCCCCCCCTGCCGCCGCCCCTCCGGTCCGCTCCGTCCCTGCCCGCAGGGGAAGGGGTGCCCAGGCAGGCGGGGTACCTGGCTGAGACCTTCCCCCGGCAGATCTAGCCTGGGCAGGGTCCCCTCACCGGCTCCCTCTGAGCCGGGGCCGAGAGCCACCAGTGCTGTGGCCAGTGCCTGCCCCGTGGTGGCCCGGCAGATGGGAGGGAACTGAGGAGGGACCCGGTACCCCAGATGTCTGCGGGCAGCCGAGCCCCTGTGGTTGGTGTTGCTCCCCTTCTCTGTCTTTTCTCACACTGGTTTGGACCTTCCCCATCCCATCCCCTTCCCCATCCCTGCCATGTGCTGTGCCTGGTGTTTGGGGGCGCAGGGCAGTGGCGTGAGGGGACACTTGTGGGGTGGGCAGGAGCAGGCAGCTGCCTGCAGCACAGAGAGAGAGGCCGATGTCCCCGGCCATGCCCAGTGTCCCTCTAGCCGACCTGGCTGCAGGGATGATGCCCAGCACTGTGGGGTTTCCCTTTTCCAAACTGGAGGTTCATCCCACGATCTCCTCCCGCTCTGGGGTTCTCCTGGGACCGTGACGGGATCTGGCTCAGAATTTATCCCTGTTTTACCTCCCCCGCAAGATTTCTTTGTTGTAGCTGCAGGAATAATTGTATTTAGGAGAACACTCCTTCAGCAGGAGGAAGCGGCAGCTCCCAGCTCCTTCTGGCTGTCCCTGCTGGGGAGGGTGCTGTGGTGGCACTGGGAGCCCCAGGGTGAGCGTGCCAGCTTCCAGGGCTGAGCCAGCACAGCTCTGCCTGTGCCAGCCCCACTGCCAGGCTGGGTCCTGCTGGCTCTGGTGGGTCTGGGCCCCGTCCCTCGTGCTCTCTGTGCCCTGTGCTGTTGCTGCTCCTGCCGGAGCTCAGAGCCACGCTCAGCTGTGACCAGTTCCCAAACTGTTGGGTTCCCTGGAGTCACTCTAGGAGCCTGAGGGCATGCAAGCAGCCAAACTAATAGCCCATCCAGAGAGGCTGAGGATGGGCACGGATCCCAGCTTCCCTCCTTGCCCCAACCCTACAGTGGAAACGCCTGGGGCCACTGTGTCCCGGCATGCTGGGGTGTGTGGTGCTGGGGACCCAGCTGGCATCACGGCTGCGAGGCTGGGGTTCCCTGAGGGGGGCAGTGAGGGCTGGGTGAGCCCCTGTGGCACAGTGGCTGTGCTGGCGGGGTGCCAGGGGCTCAGGGCCATGTCTCCCCTCCTCAGCCATGACAGCGTAGGCCGGCGGCGAGAGATGGATCGGTTCAGCGAGTGCGGGACGCAGACGGACGCCGTGGTGGTGCTGTCCCTGGCACAGGCTGCTGTCCTGGGCCTGGTGTCTGATAATGAGCTGCTCGGGGCCACCGTCACCCCCACCGGCTTCTTCCCGGGGCTGGCCGGGGAGCAGCTGGACAATGCCACCATGGAGCCGGGAGAGCCTGAAGGTGAGGAGCAGGTGCCTGGGGATGGGCAGGACGAGGACACCCTGGAAGCAGACTCCTCCCTGGAGAAGCATGCCCGGAGGAGGAAGAGGCCGCCTGTGAGGCTGATGCCCAAGGTCAAGAGTGAGAAGGCAGAGGTGGAGGCTGAGCCACCGTACAACGCGCCGGTCCCCGGTGACGAGGAGGGCGAGGGGCAGCACGGCCACGCGCCACAGCCCCCAGAGCCCGGCCAGGAGCCGGCGGTGCAGAGCGGTGCCATGAAGATGATCGACCTGGGCACCTTCAGCAGGAAGCCCCGACGGCTGCGGCACCTGCGCCGGCATCGGGAGCTGGAGGGCAGCGAGCGCCCCAGGCGCAGGGGCAGTGACCTGGCCGGGGGCACCAGGGGGGCCCCACAAACCTTGAGCACCTTCGAGGCGGGAGCCCTGTCACCCGGGGAGGCCGAGGCTCCTGCGCCGGCGTCCCCCGAGCAGGTGAAGAGCGAGCAGGGCTGTGTCTGGCAGGAGCCAGGGGAGCTGGAGGTGGCTGGTGGCACCAGCGAGCACAGCAGGAAGGCACAGCTGGACCGGCTGGACATCAACGTGCAGATCGACGACTCCTACCTGGTGGAGGCGGGGGACCGCCAGAAGCGCTGGCAGTGCCGCATGTGCGAGAAGTCCTACACCTCCAAGTACAACCTGGTGACCCACATCCTGGGCCACAACGGCATCAAGCCCCACTCCTGCCCGCACTGCAACAAGCTGTTCAAGCAGCCCAGCCACCTGCAGACCCACCTGCTGACCCACCAGGGCACGCGGCCCCACAAGTGCGGGGTGTGCAGCAAAGCCTTCACTCAGACCAGCCACCTGAAGCGGCACATGCTGCTGCACACCGACATCAAGCCCTACAGCTGCCGCTTCTGCGGCCGCGGCTTCGCCTACCCCAGCGAGCTGAAGGCGCACGAGGTGAAGCACGAGAGCGGGCGCTGCCACGTGTGCGTGGAGTGCGGGCTGGACTTCTCCACGCTCACCCAGCTGAAGCGGCACCTGGCCACGCACCAGGGCCCCACACTCTACCAGTGCCTGGAGTGCAGCAAGTCCTTCCACTACCGCAGCCAGCTGCAGAACCACATGCTGAAGCACCAGAACGTCCGGCCCTTTGTCTGCACCGAGTGTGGCATGGAGTTCAGCCAGATCCACCACCTCAAGCAGCACTCACTCACGCACAAGGTAGGGGCTCAGGGTCCTCTGGGGTGCTGCCCTCATCGTGCTGCCCAGAGATGTGCCAGCTCGGGGTGTGGGTGCTGGTGGAGAGGAGTGTCCCAGTGCCCCCAGTCTTGGGGGGAGGTGGGTGGTGCAGGTGGCCAGTAGCACCTGTGGCTGGCATTAGCTGGGGTCGCTGGCATGCAGTGAGGGGGTCCCTGGGACTCAGCCCCTGCCCTTCTGGGAGTTCCCTTCCTCAGGGAAGGAGTTTCAGACCTGCTGCAGGGTAACCTGTGGGGCCCTGTCTAGGAGCTTTCACAGCCCCTCTGGGCAGGCTGTGTGTGGGTGCTTGCCTTTTTCCTTGGGCTCGTTAATGGGGAGCAATTGGGCTGAGCCCCAGAGCAGAGCTGGCACTCAGCTGCACTTACAGAGGCTGTCCAGCTCCCACCCACGGCCCCTGCACGTTGCTGGGCTCGGGCCAGGCTGGGCTCTCAGGTACCCCCCGTGCTGTGCTCAGCACGAGGAGCGCAGCCCTTGCCCGTGGGGTCCCTTCTCCACTCTTGGCACCCGGTGTGCCCCTGGTGCCTAGGGTCTGCCCAAGCTCTCCCCCTGGCAGGGTGTGAAGGAGTTCAAGTGCGAGGTGTGCGGGCGGGAGTTCACCCTGCAGGCCAACATGAAGCGGCACATGCTGATCCACACCAGCGTCCGGCCCTACCAGTGCCACATCTGCTTCAAGACCTTCGTGCAGAAGCAGACGCTCAAGACCCACATGATCGTGCACTCACCTGTGAAGCCCTTCAAGTGCAAGGTACCGGTGGGACTGGGGCTGGTGGAGCTCGGGATGTGAGAGCACAGGTCCTGCTGTGCTGTGCCCACAGCAGTCTGGCCCGGCTGAGCCCTCGGGCACGGAAGCAGCTTTGTGATGCCTCCCCTGCTCGCTTGGGCATGGAATATCTGTTCCAAGCTGTGGTGGGAGCACTGCTGCTGCTGAATGACAACCACTGCCTCTCTCTGACCAGCGTTGGATGCTCTGGAGCTCCCAGCAGCATCAACACTGCATCCCCACACACAGCGAGAGGAGGGAGGGAGCCCCATTACTCTGGGCAGGAGCCAGGAGGGCCTTCAGGAGGGCAGCAGCCCCGTTACTCTTGGTGGGAGCCCCAGGGCTGCCTGGGAGCCAGGTCTGTGCTGCAGAGCCTTGGCCAGCTCGGGTGACCCTGGGCTCGCTGCCGGCAGGTCTGCGGCAAGTCCTTCAACCGCATGTACAACCTGCTGGGGCACATGCACCTGCACGCCGGCAGCAAGCCCTTCAAGTGCCCCTACTGCTCCAGCAAGTTCAACCTGAAGGGCAACCTCAGCCGGCACATGAAGGTCAAGCACGGGGTGATGGACATCAGCCTGGACAGCCAAGGTGGGTCCCCGTGACTGCCCCGCAGCCCTGGGAGCCGGGCTGGGCCCTGCTGGCTGCAGCCGGTTCACGTCTTCTCGCCAAAGGGCTGCCCCACAGGCGGCCCAGATCCAGCAGGGCTGTGGCTCGCAGGGAGGTTTGGGCTCCAAGCCCAGGGAGGGGGGAGCTGCTGGCCCCAGCCCTCCCCACAGGTCCTTCACCACGTGTCCCTGTGCTGACTTCTAGATGCCATGATGGAGCTGGCTGGGGCTGATCACACCGAGCTGGATGGCCAGCAGGAGATGGATGACTTCGAGGAGGAGAACTCTTACGGCTACGGGGCTGTGGGCAACCCCCCAGACGAGCACACGCTGGCCGAGCAGGCCATGAAGGAGATGGCCTATTACAACATGTTGTAGCCCAGGCTGGTGGGGCTGTGGGGGCTTGGTGGGGTTAAGAGCCAGGCCCCCCAGAGCTGGAGGGATGGCTTCCACTGGGCTTGGGGAACACAGGGATGTCCAGAAGACTTTGCTGGATCTGCCTTGGCTCTGCTGCTGCCCCCCTGCCCCTGCCTGCACCCTGCACCTGGTGACTTGAAGATGCAGGCAGGGGAGGCATAACCCAGCAGATCACTGAATGAGTAAGGATGGAAGGGGCTGCTGGAGCAAGATGATGAGCATCACTGATTATTCTACCTCCTGGGTCCCCCCTCTCTGCACAGGGGTTCCCCTGACGGGCAGAAGCCCCTGCCCGCATGAGGAGGTGGGTTTGCATTTCCCACTCACCCTAGGGCTCTCACCCCTGTGTCAGGCCCTGGATGCAGAACAGAGTATTTTCGTAGAAGCTCAGGGCACAGTCAGTGCCCACAGCTCCGGGTCTGGAGCTGCAGCCAGCGGTGGAGCTGGGGGAGGCAAACCCAGCCCAGCCCCAGCAAATGATGGTATTTTGAAAGTAATTTATTTTTTTCAGATGTGCCGCGTGGTTGGTTTTATCTTTTCACTGAGTTCAGTTCCCTTCAACCAATGTGCTTTGTAAACCCGTGTAAGCTGTGTGGTCTGTGTGGGGAAAGGGGGTTGTGAGGGGCTGAGGACCAGAGTGGGGTCCTGGGCAGAGGAACTGGCACCCCCTCCTTGCCCCCCAGCTGCTCTGGGCTGGAGGAAAAGGCTCTCAGTGGGGCAGCCTGTGAGGTGGGGGTTTGCCGCCTCCATGCCCAGGGATGTGGCAGGGCAGCCGCTGGGGCAGTGCTGAGTCTGGGACCACTCTTTGGGCTCTTCACTCTCGGATGTACCCAGAGCTGGGCAGGGTCCTGGCAGGCATCGGCCCGGGAACCAGCCAGGGTCTGGGACACCTGTGCTGAGCCCACACACACCCTACACTGTGTCAGTGGCTGAGCACTATCTGCCCCCTCCCCAAAGCCCTGGGGTGGGTCTGGGTGTGGCTCCACTCAGTCCCACACAAGGCAGTGTGCCTACTAGCCCTGCCAGCCTTGGGGCAGGATGGAGATGGCCACAGCCTTGGCCAGCCCTGACCCTTCCTCAGCCTGGCAGGGCTGGGGACCCCCATATGCTGCCCTCAGGCCAGTGCCAAAATGCTGGAGTGCACGGCCCCCCCAGGCTGGCAAGGCTGAGCTGAGGGCTCTGGCTGCCTCCCATGCCCGCAGTGTAGAGCTGTGCCAGGTGCTGTGCCATGGCTGGGGAGATATTTAATGGACCTAAACGGTTGTGGGGTACATAAATCAGGGAAGGACAGACACACCCCCACATGCCCCCCCACCCCACACTCCCCTGCTACAAAGGCTTTAAAAACACTCCTAAGAAAACTTTAGAAAAATTATTCAACTGTTCCTGAGCTGTGCTGGGGAGCTGAGGGGGGCACTGGGCCCCTCCCAGCACCATCCATCCCAGAGAGGGAGAGGCTGTCTCCTATTTCTTGCCCAGAGCCTTGTCCAGGTTGTTCTTGATGGCATCAAGGAAGTCGGTAGTGTTCACAAAGTGCTCATTCAGCTTCACACTGGGGAGACAGACAGGGATTGGTGGGGGTCCCTGCCTGCCTCCCCACAGGCACCACAGCCCTGGGTCCAGTATGTGGCCCCTGCCCAACCCAATCAGTTGTGAACAGCTATCTTGAGTCCCTGGGGACTGTCCAGAGAGGCCAGCAGCTACCTCTGGCCACTGTGCCCAGCCAGCTCCTGGTAACTTTCCTACCCTCGAGGCTGCCCTGAAGGGCCAGCCCATCCTTGTGGTCACTATGCTGTTCCTGTGGCCACCCTCCAGGGTCACCCCACCTGCACGGTCAGCCATGCAGTCACGCTGCCCTAGTGCAGGTGGCTGCCCCCCTTCTGCCCTGAGAGCCCCCCGTACTTGGCAAGGCCATGGATGCAGCCAGCGAGGTCCTTGGTCATGGTCCCGCTCTCCACGGTGTCCACACACACCTTCTCCAGCGTCTGCGCAAACCTGGGCACGGGTTTGGGGCACAGTTGGTGCCACGGGCCCTGCCACGACTGCCACCAGAGCAGCTGCTGGCAGGGACCCTCACCCAGGGATCCCACCCCCCTGCTCACTTGATGAGCTCAGGGTTGCTGTCCAGCTTGCCACGGTGCTCCAGGCCGCGTGTCCAGGCGAAGATGCTGGCAATGGGGTTGGTGCTGGTGGGTCGGCCCTGTGCAGACAGAGGGGTCAGCTGTCTGGTGTGGACACCATGCCATGGGCAGCCTGGCACAGGCAGCTCAGGGCTCTGCCCACCTTCTGGTGCTCCCGGTAGTGGCGGGTGACAGTGCCGTGGGCGGCCTCGGCCTCAATGGTCTTCCCATCCGGACACACCAGGACAGAGGTCATCAACCCCAGGGAGCCGAACCCTGCGGAGGGACAGGGGTCAGGACAGCTCCCAGGGAGATGATGCAGAGTCCACCACACCCTACCCTGCTCCACCTTGGGCCAGGATGTCTGATTGCACATCCCCGTCGTAGTTCTTGCAGGCCCAGACAAAGCCGCCGGAGGATTTCAGCATCTGGGCAACCATGTCGTCGATGAGCCGGTGCTCGTACCAGATCTTCAGCTTGTCAAACTCCGTCTTGTAGTGCCTGGGAGCCCAGGCCAGGGTCAGCCATGCTCACCCCACGTGGGTCTCGCTGCCAGCGCCCCCAGGACAGCCCAGACTCCCCCCAGGTCCATACTTATCAAAGATCTCCTGGAAGATGTCCTTGAAGCGCCCGTCATAGGCCTTGAGGATGGTGTTCTTAGTGCTCAGGTAGAGCGGCCACTTCTTCTGGATGGCGTACTGGAAGCAGCTGTGCGCAAAGCCAGAGATGGACTGCAAGGGAAGCACAGAGCCTCCTGGGACCCTGTCCCTCACCTGGCATCCCCCCAGGGTGGCACGGCACGCTGCCCTGAGGGCCCCCTGAGCCCCGGCAGTACCTCGTCCGTGTTGTACATGCCCATGCCCACGCCGCCGCCAGGGAAGTTGAACACCTCCCACTCCTTGGAGCCGCTGCCGTCCTTTGGTGTGAAGATCATCTTGAATGTCCCGGACTTGTCCACCACAAAGTCGGTGGCTTTGTACTGTGGGGGCAGGCAGAGGGTCAGGCGGGGGCAGAGGCAGCTGCTGGGCAGCCCCAGGCTGTGCTCTGGCTCACCTGGTCACCGTGGGCATGGCGGCCAATGGTGATGGGCTTGGTCCAGCCGGGCACCAGACGGGGAATGTTCTTGCAGATGATGGGCTCCCGGAACACCGTTCCCCCCAGGATGTTTCGGATGGTGCCATTGGGGCTCTTCCACATCTTCTTCAGCTTGAACTCTGTGGGGCATGCAGATGGGACCCCTGAACGACCCCCCCCAGCCCCCCTGAAGCACATGGCTCCTACCAGCACCCAGCTCCACTGTGCCACAGGCTGCTGCCAGACCCTGCTGCAAGGGGAGGGACAGCCAGCATGAGATCATGGCTGGCACAGGGCAGAGGTCAGTGTGTCCTCAGGCCCATGGGGTCCCCACAGCACCCACGAGCCCCCAGGGTGGGGAGAGGGGCACAGCACTGAGTATGGTGCAGCCCCAACGCACCAGAAACCTGAGCTGGCAGTGGGAAGGCACTGCTGACCCCAGGTGGCACAGACAGGAGGCTCAGCACCCCATGGAGCTGCCAGCACCCCCCCACACTGTGACAGGAGCTCGGCCCCTTGCCCCTGCCCACCTTCCACCCTGGCTTCATCAGGTGTGATGGTGGCACACTTGACAGCCACGCTGTACTTCTGCGTGGCGAGCGCTGAGTCAATGGTGACCTGGTCATCCGTCTTGTCCCGATGTGGCAGCCCCAGGTCAAAGTATTTTAGCTGGACATCCACGTTGGGCAGGATGAGCTGAGGGGCCAGGAGAGTGTCAGAATGGAGGGAACAGTGCGAGGTGCCTGGGGAGCAGCACCACGGCATGGCCAGCCCTGGCACCCATCCCGGCCCAGCCTGGCTGCCTGCCCCAGGTGGTTCCCCCTGCCCCAGGTGGCTCTGCTGACCAGGATGATCCCCCCCTGCCTTGAATAGGCCTCCCTTCATGAGACAGCCCCCGCTGCCCGGAGCCGCCTCATTTAAAGGTCCTTCTGGTAGTTGTGCCCATTTTACGACCTGCTTCCTGCAGACAGAGGGACAGAGGCGGGAGGGACAGCCAGAGGGCAGCCCAGGGATCACCGGTTCCCCGTGCAACCCCCCAGCTCCACGGCGCACACCCCCCATCACCTTCTCCTTAATGAAGGCCCAGATGATGCGTGTCATCTCGTCCCCGTCCATCTCCACCACTGGGTTTGCCACCTTGATCCGCTTGTCGGCATCTGGAGAGCAGTGAGGGGGTGTGAGTGGTGCACCCCTGGGCCCACAGCTCCACACCCTTATGTGGGGCTAGGGCATCCTGTGGGGACCTCACAGCTCTGTCCAGCCAGGTGTGGGTGCCACCCTGGCTCAGGGACAGGTACAGGCAAGCCCCACTGGGGTCTGGGCCCGTTAGTGGGGTCACCACTGCTGGAGTGGGGGTCAGAGTGCAAAACCCACCACGTGAGGGGGACAGGGACAGGGACACATTCGTCCCAGAGTGGGATCCACAGGCAAGCCGGGCTCCAACACCTCAGTGAGAATAAGAATGGGACCAGAACCAGGAGCAGGTGCAGTTCCCTGGGGCCAGAGTCAGGCACAAACCGAGGTGCAAATCCCGTGTGGATCCTGGACCAGGACTAAACCCCTCTGGGTGCCAAAGCTGTCTGTGGGTCAGGCTGTAAAACCTCACATCGTACCCAGAGCAGAGGTGACTCTCCCTGAGTGGGACCTGAGCACTGATAGGCAACAAAACTCTGCGTGGCACCAGGACCAGGATTCTGCCACCCTCCTGGGGGCAAAATCCTGCGTTGGACCGGGACCTTCAGCGACTCCCCCCCCCCCTCCACCAGCCTCAGACCAGGTACGAGGTGGAGCGCAAAACGCCACGTGGAACCGGGACCAAATTCCCCTGGGACCAAAGTCATCTGTGAAACCCCTCGTAGAACCGGGACCAACCCCCCCAGGAGCAGACCTAGCTACAAAACCCGGCGTGGGTCCGCAGAGGCCCGCGGACCGTCGGTACGCGCGAGTCCGGATCCCATTTCAGACACCGCCCCCCTAAAGAATCCCAGCCGCCCCCCCGTGGGTCCGGAGCGCTCCCCGCCGCGGCAGCCCCGGCACGCCGAGGTGTCCCCCCGTGTCCCCAGGGTGTCCCCACTCACAGTGGCGGCGCTGCCCCGCGGCGGCGGCGGGCGGCGGGCAGCGGGGCAGGCGGCGCAGCGCCGGGGCAGCGCGGAGGTAACGGGCGGCCATGGCGTGGGCGGACACGACGGGGCGGACACCGGGGCGCGGTTCTCTCCGCCCCGGGGCGGGACAGAGCCCCGGCTCCCCTCGTGGGGCCCCGCGAGGCTCCGGCGGGGCCCGCGGGGGGTCCCGCGGTGGGGTCGGGCCTGTGCTGCGTTCGGACGCAGTGCCGGAGCACGGGGTGGCCGCGATCCCCAGTGCTCCCCGTTCCCACCCGTGGGATGTTGCATCCCTGGGTACGTCGGGGTTACGGATAAGTGGCCAAACCCCACGTGGAACGGGTACCAAACCCACCCGGGATCAAACCCGTCTGTAAAATGCCGTGTGGAATGGGGACCTGGCCCGATTTAGCCCAGGACCAAATCTAGCTGTAAAACCCTGCGTGGGATCTGGACCACCCCTCATGGAATGTGACTCGGGTGCCAAACCCCTAAAGGGATCAGGGACCAAACTCCCCCAGGACCTGATCCGGTTGTAAATCCGCTCATGGAACAGGGAACAAAACCCCCTGGGACCAAACCTAGCTGCAAAACCCTGCCTGGGACCCAAAACTAGACAAAACCTGGGGATCAGACACCGGTTTGAAATCCCTCGTGGAATTGCGAATGGCCCCACCCCGCGGGACCAGACCCATTTGCAAAACCCCTCGTGAAACCGGCATCAGACATCCTCAGGATCAAAAACCCGGCTGTAAAAACCCTCCTAGGACTGGGACCAAACCCAGCTGCAAATCCCCGTGTGAAACTGGGGGGGTACATGGAGCTGGGGGCATGCAGACACAGCCTGACCCTACATGGAAGCCGGCGTCCCTGCTCACGGCTGGGCTGGCGCGTGACTCGGCAGCTGGATCCAGCAGGACAAGGGCAACTGCCACTGTTCCACCAGGGACCTTCACCTCGCCTGGCCCCGCGTGGGGACGAGGAGGAGGAGGACCACGACGACAACGAGGACAACTATGATGATGACAATGACGACGGGGGTGATGCACACCAGAGGCACCCCAAGAAGGTGCATGGAGTGAGTGTGCCAGGGCTGCCAGGAGGCTGCTCGGGCTGGGAATTTGTTGTCCTGCTGTCCCAGCCAAGCCAATGGCTTTTTTTAGCCACATGGGACAGGCAGAGCCTGCTCTGGGAGGAAAAACAGCCCTGTAGCTGGCAGCCCCCGGCGGAGGGGCTGGGGGAGCTGCGGCAGTCCTTGTCTGCTGGCTTTAACATTAACCAGAGCAGGAGCCGCGGGCCGGCACGGCCGGGGGGGCCAGCCGCGGGCCGGGCCCCGGGGTGTCCCTGCTCCCGGCGCCCAGCCCAGCTCCGGGGCTGCCGGCCGCCGCCCCAGCTGCCCCCCGGCTGCCCTTGCCCTGGCCCCGCGGCCGGAGCCGCCCAGTGACCGCAGCGCCGGCAGGACGAGGCCAGGCCAGAGCCGGGACAGTCCCGCCGCGAGGAGGGGCCGAGGGCGGCCATGTGGCACAGGCCCAGGGCAGGCCCCACACAACCGCACCGCCCGTGCATCCCGGGCCGCGGCCCAGCCACCCTCCCGCTGTGCCGCTCCAGTGTGCCTGCACGGCCACCCTGGGGACACAGAGTGCCGGCAGGGCTGGCTGTGGGGCCGGCATCTCAGGGGGGGACAGGCCCCCCAGGCTGGGGCCCAGCCAGAGCATAAGGACATGGTGTGGGGCTGTGTGTGTCTGCCTGTGGCGGGGGCACAGAGGGCTGAAGGGGCCGTGTTCCCTTGTGCTGCCCACAAATGCAAGAGCCCCCAGCACCGCCCAGAGCTGCTGGCCCGCAGGCTGGAGCGGGAGCTGTGTCCCCCCTTGGGTGACCATGCAACCTCCTGGGGCTGCCAGCGTGGCC
The DNA here is from genome assembly GCF_027477595.1 of Haemorhous mexicanus. Taxonomy (NCBI): domain Eukaryota; kingdom Metazoa; phylum Chordata; class Aves; order Passeriformes; family Fringillidae; genus Haemorhous; species Haemorhous mexicanus. The sequence continues at coordinate 22,194,586 of NC_082353.1, forward strand.
CTGCCTGGGCCCTCCTGCCCGGCCGGCACAGACAGTGTTTCAGTGCCCGTGATCCCGGCAGCTCTGGGTTCTGCTGACACCCAGCTGCCAGCCACCAAGCGTGCCACTGTGGGGACACCCACGGCCGTGCTACCCCTGAACCCCACAGAGCCCCACGTCGCCGTCAGGTGCCCAGACCCATGAATTACCCCAAAACTCCCCGAGCTCGCTACCACCACAAGGGTCTCATAATGATGCCTGGGGCTGTGTGCGCAGGCATTAGGTGTCCCCATAGCTACCCCTGTAGCAGGGACCCCCAGGAAGGGCCCCCAGTGGGTGCTGCCCCCCAAACCAGGCTACCCAGTAGCCCCACGGTGCTGGAAGCCCCTCAGTGTGCTGAAACACTCAGTGCTGGGCAGGACCCTTTAGGGCCGGTGCCATCCCAGGAACCGTGGGGGCAGAGACAGCCCCTGCAGTTCCCGCCCCAGCAGTGGGGGTGGCTCCCCGGGCAGGAGCAGCCACCCCCGGCACGCGCTCGTCCGGGGCCCCCGGCGCGGGCTGGGGCCGGGCCGGGGCGGGGCGGGGCGGGCCGGCCCTTTGTTGTGCTGCGGGCGGAGCCCCCCGGAGCCGCCCCCGCGCCGCCCCGCACCGCCGGGGGGAACACCCCGGAGCCGCCCCCGCTGCCTGCGGCTCCCGCCGCGCCTCGGAGCCGCCGAGCGGGTGAGCAGCGGGGGGCACCGGGCACGGGATGGTGCGAGAGCAGCGAGCGTGCAAGGGCCGGGCGTGCCCGCGGTGTGCGTGTTGGAGGGCCGGGCTCGGGCGGGTGCGGGGGGGCTGGGAGTGCGTGAATGTGAGAATGTGCGGGTGTGCCCGTGAGAGTGTGTGAGTGTGTGTGTAACTGTGTGTGGCTGTGTGTGTGTGACAGCATGTGTGCATCGCTGTGTGGCTGTGTGTGTGTGACAACGTGTGTGTGCGTTGCTGTGTGGCTCTGTGATTGTGTGACAATGTGTGAGTGACAGTGTGTGTGCGTCGTTGTGTGATTGTGTGACTGTGTGTGTGACAATGTGTGAGTGACAGTGTGTGTGCGTCGTTGGGTGATTGTGTGACTGTGTGAGTGACAATGTATGAGTGACAATGTGTGTGCATCGCTGTGTGTGCACCTGGGTGTGCCTGTGTGCCTGAGCCGGTGGGTGTGCCTGTGTGTGTGCATGTGTGTGTGTGTGTGTCTGTCTGTCTGTCTGTCTGTGTGGGGTGCAGGCGCACCGGGCCGTTCCCACAGCCTGTTCCCAGGCCAGTGTTTGCCGCCCAGGGTGTGAGCACCCTGTGACCTGTCTGCGTGTGTTTACATGTGCTGGGTGTGCGTACAGCAGGCCAAGGGTGCGGAGGCACACACGGCGCTCGGGACAGCGTCACAGCTGCTCACGGGCAGACATGTCAGAGCCCGCTCGGGACTCGGCCACGCGTGTGTGCGGAGAGTCCCGCAGGTGTGATGTGCCCCGACATCTGCGGGGTGCACACGTGCTGCGTATCCCAAACATGTGACCACAGATCTGAGGATCTGTTGGTGCCCAGGCAGCCCCTGGTCTTGGGATGCATGGAGGGTCGGAGTCCCATGGGCTTTTGGGTCATCCCTTGGGCCCTAGTGCCTGCTCCAGCTGGGCCTGGGGCTGCTTAGGGGGCTGGCACCCCATCTGACCCCAAGGAGCACCAGGGCAAGGGTAGAGAGGGTGCCACAGGAACAAGGGTGCTGTGGTGCTGGGGAGACCAGTGCTGGTTTGGGTTCTGCGGAGCGAGGACTGGCTGGGAAGGGGGCACCCCCCCCTGAGCCTGGACCTCCATTCCTGCACTCCAGGGAGCGGACATGCCTGTGCTCCGTGTCCACCACCTCGCTGCCCCCCAAGGGTGCTCACTGCCTGGGGTTCCTGCTGGCTCTTCCCTGCCCTCTGCCTGGGCTGCCCAGCAAGGAGTGGGGGCCCCGTGCAGCACCCTGTGTATCCTGCAGCTCCCCAGGCAGGCAGTGTGGGGTGCAGGCAGGGGACAGGTGGACTGTGGGGACACCCTGTTGTCCTCAGAGCTGACTCTGCCATCGTGCAGGAGAGGTGGGAGCAATGAGACAGGTGTGTGTTGTGGCGTACCCAGTGCCCCCAGTGCAGGTGCTCCGCAGTGCCCTGCCAGGGCGAAGGGGATGCTGTGGGGCAGCGTGGGGCTGGCTGTGTGCCACCACCCGCACCCCAGCTAGGGGGTGCTGGCAGTAGGGTCTGAGCTCACGATGGGCCAGAGAGGTGGGGGGCAGCCCAGCTTGGCCCCGTGAGAGGCCCTTGGCTCAGGCAGGGTGTCACAGCCGGTGCACGTGGAATGGGGGATGCCCCCGTGGGGAGCCCTGTCAGGCTATGGGGCCAGAGGCTGCCCCAGCCCCTCCCAGGAGCTGTCAGGACGCAGCAGAGCGCTCCAGCTGCAGCCGGGTATCCCCGCTCCAGGGAGACCTGCAGTCTGCGGGCAGCTGGGGCTGGAGCATCTGTGTGGCTGTGCAGGGCCCGCCGCCGCGCACTGCAGGTGTGTATGCGTGCGTGCTCACACTCCGTGCGTGTGTGTGCTCAGAGCAGGGACTGCCGGCTGCTGTCTGGCAGCTCCCAGCAGCCAGCCGAGCCGGGGGCGAGTGTGTGAGCCCCGAAAGGTGGGGAGAGCCCAGCTGTGTGGGCAGTATGCGAGCCGGGCGCAGGTCCCTGAGCAGGGGCCGTGCTGGGCCAGGCTGTGGGGGAAGGTGGGAGCTCGTGAACAGCAGCAGCAGCAGCAATGGTGAGGCACACACAGCCTGTCCCGCTCTCTGCAGGCAGCAGCAGCACCCAGTTCCATCGCCACCTTCCCAGGCACCCACTGCCAGCGGGAGCAGGGTGGCAGGCGCTGCCGTGGGAATTTGGTGCAGAAACCACTGCCCCACCTGCCTGCTGACCCCAGGCCACGGGTTTTCGTGCTGCCCAAACACCCGGAGAGGTTTCCCCATTGCCAGCAGTGGGCAGGGAGGGTGGCACAGCCGCCGCAGCGGTGCGTGCCAATGCCTGCAGCAGGGCGTGGGGCACGCACGGGCCTGCTGGAGTGCAGAGCGGGGCAGGGTGCTGCAGTGCCCCCGGCACTGCCCCGCTGGCAGCTGCGTGGGCAGGACAGGAGATAAATGGGAGTTTGGCGTAAACAGCGCTGGCTGCCAGCAGCGCTGGAGTGGCGCTTAAAGGCACAGGCTCTGGCCTGGTTCTGCTGCCTGCTCCTGCCCTCCCTCCCTGCCTGCTCTGCCCTCCTTTTCCTCCCTGCCTGCCCCTTCCCTTCCCTCCTGCTTCTGCCCTCCCCGCTCACCCCAGAGCACCTGCCCTCCCCGCAGGGGCTCCCCCGTCCTTGCTGCATGCCATCGCACCCGGGTGTTGACACAACCCTACCACGGCCGTGCACAGGTGGCAGCCAGGTCCCTGGAGCCCCCCAAAGGGCCGTGCGGTGGCGTGGGGCCGGGGGCCATGGCTGCAGGGTGAGTGCCCTCTCGCACCCTGTTCAGGGTGACGTGCTCAGCTGGGTGAGTTGAGTCCCGTCCGTCTGTGCCACTTCCCGGGCAAAGGGTGCTGCTGATAAGGCTGGGGTGGAGCTGTGGGACTGTCCCAGGCCTGGGAAGGAACAGCAGGAGCAGCGGGAACCGGAAGGGAGCAAAGTCGATTTGGGGCAGAGGGGCAGCCCAGAGCCCCAGCACTGGACATCAGGTATGACCTGTGAGTGGGCACCGTCCAGCAGTGCCAGGCGGGCAGTGTGTGGGAGTGTGGGCACGGCTGTCCCGGGAGTGTGGGCACAGGCATCCACAGGGTGTGGGCACAGTTGTCCCGGGAGTGGGGGAGCATTTCTCCTGGGCAGGGGGCTCCAAGTGGGTCCCACCACTGCAGTCCAGGGCTGGGACTGACCAAGAAGGAACGTGGGAAGCTCTGCCCCACACCCCACACTGGGAGAGCAGCGCTGGGTCCCCTGGCCCAGTGTGCTGCCTGGGGAATCCCCGGACCCCATCCCTCTGTCCCCCTGTCCCCGTTGCCATGGCGATGTAAGGAGTTGTCATTAATAACAGTTGCGTGGGCGCTGCTGGCCGGGTGGGCAGTGCTCTGAGGCTGTGGGGTTGTGAGCCCTCCCCAGAGCCCAGCCAGGGACAGGGACAGAGTCCCCCGAGGGCCAGGCACAGGATCGTGCCCAGCACTACCTGCTCGGCAGGACGCCTGGGACGGGCACGGGGGCTGGCAGGAATGTGTCACCTGCGCCGAGTGCTACCTGTGGGGACACCGGTGCCGGCCAGGTCTGCCCGTGGTGGGGCTGGCTCAGGCACCCCGTGGTACCCCATGGCTCCCGAGGGAGGGCGGGGAGCGCTGGGCTGTGCCGACCACAGCCCCCAGCCCCGGCAGTGTAGCCATGGGGCACAGCTGAGGGGCAAGGGGGCGGCTCTGGTCGCAGCCATGGGGCCGAGCTGTCCCCGGGACAGCTTTTCCGGGGACAGCAAGATATGCTCCTAGCCAGCCTCTCCTGGACCACCCCGGGGTCCCGGCCCCACGGCTTTCCCTGCCGCGGGGGTGGAGGAGGTCGCAGGGAGTCCCTGGCTGCCGCTAGCGCCGGGGACAAAGCCCCGTTCCCTCCGGACCGTGACGGCCGCGGGGCGGGGGCTGGGGCCGGGTCCCGCTGGGGCGGCGTGGGGGCGGTACCGGCGGGGAACCGCCCGCCTCCTCTTGCGAGCGGCCCACCCCGCCCGGGGCACCGGCGGGGCTGGGGGCTGAGCGGGTCGGTGCGGCCGGGAACGGCTGGGTACGGCTCGGGAACAGGTCAGCAGGGCTCGGGCGGGGCCGGTTCGGTCCGGCCGGGCGGGGCTCTGCCCGTGGCTGTACGCCCGGTGCCGAGGGGCGGAGCGGGGCGGGGGCCGCGCCGTGCCGTGCCGTGCCGTGCCCAGCCGCTGAGCCCCTTCTCTCCCCGCAGGTCTGCAGCGCCCGGGCGGCTTCGCGGCCGCGGCGGAGCCCCGCGGCTCTGGCCGGGATGGCGGCGCGGCCGGTGCTGCCGGTCCTGGCGGCGCTGCTGCTCTCGGCGGCTCCGGAGCCTGTCCCGCGGGTCAGCCTGCCCTACGGTGAGTGTCCGCTGGCCTTCGGTGGGTGAGGGTCCGCCGGCACCGGGGAGGAGAGGCCGCCCCCGCCGAGGACTCCGGCTGGCGTCTCCCCCGGGGCGGCGGAGCGTCGCGCGTCCCCCCGGGCTTTGTACACCGCGTGGAAACGCCGTGTGACAGCCCCGCCAGCTCCCCGGGACACGGGGAGCCCTCTGTCAGCGGGACATGGAGCAGGGGCTGGGGCAGAGCCCCCGGGTTGCTGCGGGGTGTAGGGCCGCGCAGACCCGCCCCGGGGGTGGCTGTGCTGGGGGCACCCGGGACCACTTGTGCCCCGCGAGCAGGGCTGCGGTGGCGGCCGTGTTCCGTACCAGGTGGGGCGGGCTGAGCCGGCCGGGGCACTCTGCCCGTGGGCTCGCTCCCTGCTCAGTGAGTCGCTGCGGTGGGGGGCACGCCACAGCCCTTTCTGTGCCGTGCTCAGCTCCGGACAGCTCTGAGCCCCTCGGCAGGCACTTGTCAGCTGCATGGCCCGAGTGCTGGGGCTGCACTGGTCAGGGGCCAGGAAGGATATCCGGGAGGGTGCTAGGCCAGGCAGAACTGTAACAAGTGGGGGGCCTGGCTGCAGCCCCCTCCTGCCCTGCAGAGCCCCCCAGCAGCTGGCACAGGCTGGGCGAGCCGTGGGGCACGCTGCTCGGTCTCAGCCCTGGCAGCTGTGCCGTGCGGGGGAGCCACCCACGGCTATGCTGCCAGAAGGTGGTTGGATCCAGCTGCTGCCGGCCAGCAAAGCCCATCCCGTCCTGTGCTGGGAGGGTGCCGTGGTTTGGGCAGCTGCGAGCACTCCCTGGCTCAGCGTGCTGCAGCTCACTGGTGTAGATGTGGCCCCACCACATGCTCCCATGACCGCTGGCCACGGCCGTGGTGGCTCCAGCAGATGTGGGACCTGCTGAGCTGGGCAGGAGGCTGGGACCCAGTGAGACAACTAGCTCGGCATCATGCCACGCTGTGCTGTGCCGTGTTGAGCCACACTGCCTGGCCCTGCCTGCACAGACCGGTTCTGCCCTGTGCTCTGCACACCTGTGGGAGCTGTGGGGCTGCAGCCACTGGCAGTGCCTGGGGATCCCGGCCTGGACCCCAGCAAGGCAGGGGAGCTGCGCGGGGAGCATGGGCCAGTGGCCGGTGTGTGTCCGGTGGTGGCTCCCATGGAGCTGGCCGCGTGGGGCTGCGGTCTGTGGGAGGGAGGAGCTGGGAGCTGCTCCCCTGGGAGCACTGGATGTGCCTGCAGCAGGTTTGTCTGGAAGAAGCAGGTCTTGTCCTGACAGGTCCCTGGCAGCCACACCAGCAGCTAGCTCCCCATGTCGGCACAGCTCTGCTAGGCACAGGGGCCCCGTTGCTCCTCTGCTGCCGTGCCCACCTCGGGTGGCAGCACCCTGTCACTAGGGTGCAGGGCCCCTCACAGGAGGATGCCTTGGGGCATCAGCTTCTTCCTCTCTGCACCACTGTGGAGAGCAGGGCTGGTGCTGGGGCCAGCTGAGCCCCCTGGAATGGGGGAGATGCTGCCCCATCTAGAGGCACCTGGGGTTTGTGGAGCAATGGGAGGTGAGAGCCACGGGGTCCCACCCCACAGCACCATTGCCTCACAGCTCCTCGATCCCTCACATTGGCTCTCACCAGGCAGGGCCTGGCAGGAGCTCTGGGGTTGTACTGGTGGGGCTCTGGGAGCAGGCAGGGGGTTGGAGGAGGTCAGGGAGTCTCCAGAGGGTCAGGGAGTTGGCAGCATGAGTCAGCCCGACGTGTCCCGCTCACACAGCCAGGCCCATCTGATTCAGAGCGGCAGTAGGAGAGGAAGGGCTTCCGGGGCCAGGCCACCCACGCGGGACAGGACAGCATGGGACGGGACAGGACGGGCGCTCCCTGACTCAGCATGGACTCAGCATGGCCACTGGCCCGTGTCTGGCATGGGCTGAGCCCCGCGGGCCAGTGTGGGCAGCACGGGGCTGAGCCCCCCGTCCAGCACGGGGCTGAGCCCCCCGTCCAGCACGGGGCTGAGCCCCACACCCAGCACGGGGCTGAGCCCCCTGTCCAGCACGGGGCTGAGCCCCACACCCAGCATGGGGCTGAGCTCTGTGTCTGGCAGAGGCTGAGCCCTGCGGGCTGGGGCACGAGGATACTCCCAGCACTCATCTCCCCCTGCTGTGAGGCTAGGGTCCCTGTGGGCCTGGGTTGTGCTGAGCCTCTCATGCTGCAGGGCTGAGCTCCAGGGCTGGACGTGGCTGGACATCTGCCCCAGTGCTAGACAGGCCTGTTGTGGCATCCTCAGGGCCAGGATGCAGCTGTGCCTCGTGGTGACCTCGGGCACTAGCACGGCCCTGCACAGTTCACTGCGGTGTGTCTGGCAGTGTGAGTGGAGCTGGATCTGGCCCTGGCTGCTCCTGGGTGGGTGGCATGGCTGAGGTGCTGGGCAGAGGGGCCAGGAGCAGCCGTAGTGCAGGGTCCTGGGGTCAGGTGCCAGCGCAAAGCTGATGCCTGTCACTCTTGCCCCACAGACTCAGCTGAGAGAGTAGTGCGGCGCTTTGAGGCACCTGGGGTGTCCAACTACACGGCCCTGCTGCTGAGCCCGGACGGTGGGATCCTCTACCTGGGGGCACGAGAGCTGCTCCTCACCCTCAACACCAGCAACTTTCAGCCCAGCTCCCCAGTTCGTAGGGTGAGCCCAGGGATGGGCTGGGCGGCTCTTGGGGAGGGAGGGGGCACCCAGCTGGAGTGCAGGGGATCTGCTCCCCACCAGCATTTGGGGCTGTGTGAGCCATCGTGCATTCAGGAGCAACTGCCCCAGAGCAGGATGTTTGAGGTGGGAGGATGTGGTTGCTATGAACAAGCCCAAGGAGGGTGTGAGTTGACCAGCCAGGGACTGGGGGGGCTCCCAGTGACTGTCCCTTCCCCACAGCTCCTGTGGAGTGCAGATGAGGAGAAGAAGAGGCAGTGTGTGTTCAAGGGCAAGGACCCCCAGGTGAGCCCCATTGCCAGCAGCCATCGGGGGCAGTGGTGGGTGTGGGCAGTGCCCTGTGAAGGGTGGGTGTGGGTGAGACAGCTGGGCCAAGGGCTGAGCTGGGTCCTCTGAATCCCACAGAGGGACTGTCACAATTACATCAAGCTGCTGCTGCAGCTGAACAGCACCCACCTGTACACCTGTGGGACCTGTGCCTTCAGCCCAGCCTGCGCCTACATCGTGAGTACAGGAACAGGGTCCCCTGCAGGTCCCCCGTGCTGTCAGAGCCCTGCAGTGGGCTCCTTGGCACTGGGACAAGTGCTGCCGGCTCACAGCCTCCTCCTGCTGCAGAACGTGCAGCACTTCAGCCTGGAGCGGGACGCGTCGGGGAAGGTGGTGCTGGAGGACGGGAAGGGACGCTGCCCCTTTGACCCCGAGTACCGCTCCACAGCTGTCATGGTCGGTAAGGCACGACACCCTGGGGCCCTCGCCCTTCCTCCCTGTGCCACCCTGGAGCCCACACCCTCCCTGCAGTGCCCTGCAACCTTTGCCCTCCTCCCCGTGCCTCCCCCTCCCTGCGTCTGCCCAGCCAAGCCAAGCCAAGGCCCGGCTATCTCAGGCCCCAGCAGGATGCAGGGCCGTGCTGGTGGCGCGTGGCGGGTCCCAGCAGGAACGTGTCTTTGGCAGACGGCGAGCTCTACGCCGGGACTGTCAGCAACTTCCAGGGCAATGAGCCGACCATCTCCCGCAGCCAGGAGAGCCGCATCGCCCTCAAGACCGAGAACTCCCTCAACTGGCTGCAAGGTGAGTGCCGGGGCTGGCACGGCTGCTCAGGGCCCCTCTCCCCTGCAGCGTGGGAGGCAAGGGATGGGGCCAGTAGTGCTGAAGGTGCTTGTGCCCCCAGACCCAGCGTTCGTGGGCTCAGCCTACCTGCGGGAGAGCCTCCCTGCTGGCAACCCTGAGGGTGACGACGACAAGGTCTACTTCTTCTTCAGCGAGACTGGGAAGGAATTTGACTATTTTGAGAACACCATCGTCTCCCGCATCGCACGTGTGTGCAAGGTGGGCATAAGGCAGCAGGGGCGGGTGGGGGCCGTGCCTGGGGTGTGACTCACTGCTGGGGTGGGGGGATGTGGGGCCATCCTGCATATCTCCACCCCCCGGTGCCTGGACTCCCACTCTGTTCACTCAGTGTATGGGGTGCCCTGCGGCCACGGCGTCGCACCCTGACCCGCTGTGCCACGCAGGGGGACCAGGGTGGCGAGCGTGTGCTACAGCGGCGCTGGACAACCTTCCTGAAGGCACAGCTGCTCTGCTCACACCCTGAGGATGGGTTCCCCTTCAACGTGCTGCAGGACATCTTTGTGCTCACCCCGGGTGAGCTGCGCTGGAGGGAGACGCTCTTCTACGGTGTCTTCACCTCGCAGTGGTGAGTGGTGGGGACCCAGGGCAGCACGGGAGGTTTGCCAGAGCCAGGCCCTGATCTTGCCGTGGGCTCTGCCTGTCCTCACCAGGAACAAGGGCGGACTGGGCAGCTCGGCCGTCTGCGCCTTCCCCATGCGCAGCGTGCAGCGAGCCTTCGGTGGGCTCTACAAGGAGGTGAACCGCGAAACGCAGCAGTGGTACACGGACACCAGCCCCGTGCCGGAGCCCCGGCCAGGCATGGTAGGTGGCCCCTTGGCACCTGCCTGAGCACAGACACAGCACTGCCCCGTTGCTCTACTGGTCCCAATGGCTGCCACAGCTTGTTACCCAGCCACTTCCCCAAGCCCTTCTGAGCCCCTTCCTTTCCCTGCAGTGCATCACCAGCCACACACGGCACCTGAAGATCAATTCATCGCTGCAGATGCCAGATCGGGTGCTGAACTTTATCAAGGACCACTTCCTGATGGACAGCCCGGTGCGCAGCCAGCCACTGCTGCTGCAGAGCCAGCGGCGCTACCAGCAGATCGGCGTGCACCGTGCGCCTGGCCTGCACGGCACCTACGACGTCCTCTTCCTGGGCACAGGTGGGTGCAGGCAGCTGTGGCAGGGCAGGCCGTGTGCCCTGCACCCCGGCCCTGCTCAGCACAGCCCCTCTGTTTGCATTGCAGATGACGGGCGGCTGCACAAGGCTGTGCGGGTGAACCACGGCGTGCACATCATTGAGGAGATCCGCCTCTTCCCTGACGGACAGCCCATTCTCCAGCTGCTGCTGGACCAGGACCAGGCAGGAGCCAGGGCGAGGGGGGCACTGGGGGCTCAGCCTGCTTACAGCAGGTCCTGTTTGTGGGCTGGGGGACAGAGACCTGGGAAGGCAGGGGTGTGCAGGAGCCCGCCCCGCTGACCCCAGCGTGTCCCCTCCCGCAGGGCCTTGTCTATGCAGCCACCTACACAGCAGTGGCCCAGGTGCCCTTTGCCAACTGCAGCCTGTACCGCAGCTGTGGGGAATGTGTGCTGGCACGGGACCCCTTCTGCGCCTGGAGCCGGGGTGCCTGCCGCAGGCTCACCCCACATCCCCCGGCACACCCACAGTAAGTGCTGCACCCTCTGCCATCCCCCTCCACCCAATGGCACCCCACTGCCCTGGCCTCACTCTGTTCCCAGGCTCTGGGCACAGGACATCGAGGATGCCAACACGGAGCGGCTCTGCCAGCCGGCCAACGCCTCCCAACCCCGTCCTCGCATCCTCCTGCCCCCAGGTGAGCTCCTGCTGGTGCTGCTGTGTGGGTGCATGTCCCAGGGGCTCCCCCACATCCCAGACTCCTGCTCCACCATGCTGCCACCAGCCTCTGCCCCACAGCTGGGGTCCCCTCGCTGATGTTCCCATGGGTTCTCTCTGCAGCCTCCGGCTCCCCGTGCCAGCAGATCCAGCTCCCTCCCAACGCAGTGCGGCCGCTGCCGTGCCGGCTGCTCTCCAACCTGGCCTCGCGGCGCTGGCTGCACAACGGGGCCCCTGTCAACGCCTCCTACCTGGTGCTGCCTGACGGGGCCCTCATTCTGGTGGGCAGCCCGGAGCGAGCAGGCACCTACGAGTGCTGGTCACTGGAGGAGGGCTTCCGCAAGCTGATGGCCAGCTACTGCGTGGGCGTGCAAGAGGCAGCCCTCGGGCCAGCAGACTCTGGCAGGAAGGTGGCTGCTGGCCGTGACGCCCTGGAGACGGTCAGCACATCGCGGAGCACCTCAGCGGTGGGCAGTGCCGCAGCACGGCTGGACGGCAAGACCTACTGGACCGAGTTCCTGGTGATGTGTGTGCTCTTTGCCGCTGCCGTCCTCGTGCTGGCCTTCTTCGTGCTGCACCGGCACCGTGATGGCATGAAGGCCTTGCTGGAGCCCGGCGACCCCAGCAGGCACCAGAAGCCACCCCGCAAGCCAGTGGAGAGCCTGCCCCTGAATGGCAGCAGCCTGCCCAGCACGGCTCCTGAGCACAAGGGCTACCAGGCCCTGCAGGACAACTACATCGTCAGTACCCCCGTGCATGAGCCCCCAGGACCCCCACGCACCTTCTCTGAGTCAGAGAAGAGGCCTCTCCATGTCCGTGACAGCTTTGTGGAGGTGTCTCCTGCCTGCCAAAGACCCCGGGTGCGCCTGGGCTCCGAGATCCAGGACTCGGTGGTGTGACGGGGATGAGAGCCGAGCCCTCACTCACGGCTGCCTCTGCTCTGCTGAGCCTCGCTGGACCATGCACCACTGCCAGGGTCCGTGTTGTCTGTGTGTGCATGCCCAGAGCCTGGCACCCACCCTCTGCGGCAGTGCCCACCAGCCAGTGGGGCCTAGAGCCTGGCAGGCTCCCTGGCATCACCTCGGTACTTGTGGGTGTGAGGGGTGCCTCATGCCTTCCAGGGTCCTGCAGGACGGCTCCAGCCTGGCTGGGATGGACACGGTTCCTGGCTCAGGCTGCCGGTGCCAGGCCCTGAGCCCCTCTATGCAGAGGGCAGGAGGGGGCGGCCGCAGACCCCTCGTGCCCCAACTCACTGTGACGTCCCGCTGGGGACCAGGGCCACGCGTGCGGCTGGGCAGTGCCAGCCCCGCGGCATGTGCTGTGTGTCTGTGCTTGGTTCGTTTTTAATATGTGGAAAATGTGAATTGTGTCCGGGGAAGGGGAGCTGGGAGCAGCTTTCCCTGCGCTGGGTGGGCAGGGCCAGCCCCACAGCCCCACGTGCGTGTGCGGAAACGTCTCTTGTTTTTATATAAAGTCCTTCAGACACGTGTGTGCGGCAGGGCTCAGTGCCTTCCTGGGCCAGAACCATCCCAGCTGGCCCTGTGGAGAGCAGCCTCGTCTGACTCCCAGTGCAGTCAGAGGAACATCTTCCCATGCCTTCAGAGGGAGCAGGGGACTGTGCTGGCCAGCAGCTCTGTGGAGTCCCCTCCTCGTGTGCTTGGCTGAGCACTGGGCCAGGGCACGCGGGGCCCTGCAGGGACAGTGGCTGTGTCCCTGTGACCTACTGGCAGGCTGTGACTCGGGCAGCTCTGGGCTGTCCTGGGGCCGTGCCTGGAGGCCTGTGCCATGGCAGTGTGGTGCAGGCAGAGCAGGGAGGCCCTGTGGTGGGGGAGTGCAGAGCAATGGGGGGATGCCATCCAGGCACCATGAGAAACAGGAGAAGGCAGAGGTGACTAGGATTAAGAAAATTTGGGGCCTGGGGCTGGGAAGAGGGCAGGCCCCAGCAGGAGAGAGGCTTGACAGCCCCCTTCCCAGGACCACAGTGTTGTGCTGCACATGGGACCCACTGCCCATGCAGGGAGCATCCTTGTCCCCATCCCACCCTCCTGTGGGCTGACCCTGGACACTTTGCCAGCAGGACCTGACTGTGGTGGCTGAGGGCGAGGCCTGGGATTGCAGCCAGTGCTGGTTTTGAGCCCTCACACAACTGGGAAGCACCGGCAGTGCCAGCACGGGGCTGGGGGAAGTGGTGAGCTCTGCAGAGAGATGGCGTGTCCAGGCAGGATTCCCCCGAGGGACCAGCACTGCCTTGCTCCCAGCTGGACCCATGTGCTGAACTTCCTGCACAGCCTGTTCTGGGACATCAAAAAAGCCACTGGAGGCATTGGGTGGTGAGCTGCCAACAGACACAGCCCTGGGGCTGTAGGGGCACAGGCCTTGGCGGGCAGATACTGTCAGCACTGTGGGGCAGTGAGCTGGAAGGGCTGGCAGCGCCGGGAGCAGGAGCCACCGTGTGAGAAACAGCCACGCCAGAGCCCTGAGAGCCATCAGCTGCTCTGCCCCAGCACGGGGCTCTGCAGGGCCACCCAGGCCCCACACCAGTCCTGGCAGGGCTGCTGGCTGCAGGCCAGGGCAGAGGATCCTGAGCAAGGACAAAGGACCCTGCTGCTGCTGCCCGCAGGGACGGTGCCCCTCGCTGCCCAGGGCTCCCCTCAGTGCCCCGGCCTGAGTGCTGAGCTCTCTGTGCTGCCCAGAAGGACCCCAGTGTGGAGGAGGGAGGGAAGGAGGTGGCCCTGGGAAGGGCTGTCGTGGAGGAGGACGTGGAACCCATCCCTGGAGTGGCGGCTGGCGCGCAGGCAGAGAGGGCTGGCAGGAGCCCATGTCCCCAACACCCTGGTGGCACCCGTCCCAAAGCCAGACAAAGGCAGCAAAGAGCAAGGGTGAAACCAGAGCCCTTTAATTGTGTCCTCACAGGGACTGGGGGAGGAAAAGGCCAGGGCGGCAGAGCAGCTGCTGTGATGGAGCCAGAAGAGGGCAAAGACAGAAAGGGAGGAGGAGGAGTGCAGGCTCTGAGCACAGCCGTGGGGGGACAGCTCTGCTCTGGGGTGGTACCTGTACAGTGTCTCTTGGGTAACTACTAACTGACAGAGAAAGCACCCCCATTTGGGTTATTGCTTGTGAAAAATGATCCACTTTCTGGTTATTGCTCAGAGAATCCACGGTGAGTTACTGCTCAGAGAAATGGATCCATGTGGCAGCAGGCAGACTCCCAGAAATACAGGAGAGGCAGGAAGAGGCTGGCAGGGGAGGCAGCTCCCTGCCTGCTGCTGGAAGGCACAGTGTAGGAATTGGTCCTGAGGGCAGAGAGAGGCTGTGCTAGTGCAGAGTGGCCCCAGGCAGGAGCAGAGCTGCCCTTGGAATGCATAGGGATTCAAATTCTAGTGCTGGGACAGCTGAGGGGCCGCAGGAGAGGCAGATTCCTGGGACTCCCTGCTACCAAGCAGGCACTTGAGAGGGGAGCAGGAGGGTTCCTGCCCAAGGCATTGCAGCACAGCCTGGCCACTGAGGGGCCGGGCCTGTGCTCCCTGAAAGAGGAAACGGCTGAGCCCACAAAGAGCTGCAGGTACTGGAAGAGTGCTGCAGGAGCTGGAGGAGTGCTGCTGGACAGCCAGGGGCTCACAGGACAATCTTGAAGGAGCTGCAAGAGATATGACAGGATCTGCACCTGCTTGCTAGGTGCCACAAAGGGTTTACAAGCACCCAGCGCTGCAGGGACAGAATCCCCATGTGGGGGAGGCTCTGCAGAGCCAGCAGGGGATGCTGAGCCCTGTGCCAGTACGGAATACTTGGCACAGGGCAGCCCTGCCCCGGTGCCAGCCGAGTAATGAGGGTGATGAACCCCCAGCCAGCCTCTGGGGACCCCCGCACCTGGCAAAGTCTGGGGAGCGGGACACAACGTGCTGGAACTCAGAGAGGTTGATGGTGCCGTCCTTGTCGATGTCGGACTCCTCCAGGATCTGCGGGGGAAGGTGAGCAGTGAGCTCTGTGCCTGGGGCTCTGCAGTGCCCGTGCCCTGGCCAGTGGGTCTCACATTTTGGATGAGCTGCTCCATCTCTGCGCTGCTCAGCCGGGACTCCTCGCCTTGCCCTGTCAGGCAGTTCACCAGTTGCTCCAGGTCCTTCCTGTCCAGAATCCCATCGTTATCAAAGTCTGTGGGGACAGACCAGGTAGGTTTTGGCAGGGCCGCAGTGACCCCACAGAGCCACAGGCACCAGCGCTGCACCACTCCATGCACCTCACCATGCCAAACCAGCTGTTCCCACAGGGAGTTCCTAAAGCCACCATCCCCACAGGTGCTCCAGGGGCACTGCCAGCCCTCCTGAACATCAGCTCATCACCCTGCTCCTGCTTCCTCAAGGTGCAGGGTTCCCAGAACACAGCACCTGTCCCCAGCCTTACCAAAAATGCGGAAGGCATAGTGGGATTTGATATCAGAGGTGGCAGAATCGCTGAAGACACTCAGCATGTCAAGGAAGTCTTCAAAGGACATGCTGTCATCCCCGGTCTCTGAGGTTGAGAACACATGGCAGATGCGGTGCTGGAAGGGGTTTGCCTGTAGATACAGGAATGGCTCAGGCAGGGCTGGGCCATGCTGGCCCCATCAGGCACACCTTGGCTGGGGCTGCAGGTGAGCAGGTGTCACACCTGTCCTGTGCGCCTCGGGGTGCAGCCCCGTGCAGCAGGGACAAGCAGGGTCCCCTGTGGCACAGCAGGAACCCCCAGGATCCTGCACAGCAGGGACCCTTGGGATCCTCCATGGCACAGCAGGCATCCCTGGGATCCTCAGTTGCTCGGTGAGGACAAGGAAGCTCTTTACTGGCACAACGAGGCCGTGCTGGGTGCAGGGGACCCTAACCCGGAGCAGCAGTGTCCCGTGTGTGCCAGACACCATACCCGCAGCTCAGGCAGCGTCAGGATCTGGCTCTTGGGGACCCGCGCGGAGCAGGCATTCTCCCTCTCCTCCTTTGGCAGCAGTTCACTGAACCTCCTGTAGGCACTTTAAGAGGCAAGAAAGAGAGCGGCTCTGTGGAGCGAGCGGGGTGGCAGCAGCCCATCCGGCACCGGCCGCGCTCCCCAGGGCGGCGTGGCCCGTTCCCGCCGCTCCTGCCAGCTCTGCCGGGCCGGGCCGGGCCGGACCGGGCTCCCACGCTGCTCCTGGGGCAGCGAGAGGATCCGGTCTGGCTGCTGCCCACCCGGCTCCGGGGCTTCTAGGGGGTCACCGCGGCTCGGGCCGGCCCCAGCCCCAGCCCCGCGGGTCAGGGCGTCACCGGCAACACCCGCGGACCTTGGCCCCGTCACAACCGGCTCCTAGGGAGTGCCACCGGCACCTCCCGGCTCAGCTGGGCGGAACGGGAGCCCCGGGGGTGGGGGCCGGAGCTCTCCGTGCCCCGCGGCAGAGCCTGAAGCCCCGCGGGACCGGGCTGGCATGGCTGGGGAGCCCCACTCACGGCGGTACTTACAGCAAGATCTCCTGCTTGCTCAGGAACGTCAGCTCCTGCGGGGACAGCACGGGTCAGCACCGGCACCGGGGCCAAGGCCTGAGCCAGGGCACCCCAGCCGGGCCCCGCAGCCGGCCCTGTGCCCCGGTGTCGGTACCTGGTACTCTCCCAGCAGGTCCCGCGGGATCAGGCTGGCCGAGCCGCCCATGGCGCCGCTTCCCTGCGCACCGCCCCCGCCCGCCGCGGCAGCCGCCCGCCCCGGGCGGGGCAAACGCGCACGTACAGCCAGCCCCGCCCGCCGGACACACGGCGCGCTCCCGGCCCGGCCACCGCGGAGATGGCGGCGACGGCGGGCGGGGAGCCGGGCGAACCGAACCCCGAGGAGTTCGTGTACAGTGAGGAGGACTTCGTGCTGCAGGCAGCCGGCTGGGGCGACCCGGACTCCGCGCCCTCCCGGTTCGACCGGGTGCTGCTGGCGGGCTGGAGCGACCGTATGGAGCGGGGACTGTTCCGGTACCGGCTGGGACCGCTGCCCACGCGGGTCCTGCCCGGCGCCCTGCGCCTCGTGGCGCAGCTGAACGAGCAACGCAGCGCGGAGCGCCGCCCGCCGCAGCCCGTCCGCAGCCTCCGCGACCCCTTCGACCCCGCCGCCTTCAACTTCACCCGGCTGCGCCCCGCCGAGCTGCTGTTCCGCCTGCGCCGCGCCGGCGGCCCGGGACCGCCACCGGAGCCGCTGCTGGTGGCCATCAACGCCAGCCCGCTGGAGCGGGGACACGTGCTGCTGCTGCCGGAGCCGGCGCAGCGGCTGCCTCAGGCGCTGACGGCCCCGGCGCTGCGCGGGGCGCTGGAGGCGGCGCTGCTCAGCGCCCACCCCGGCTTCCGCGTGGGCTTCAACGGGCTGGGCGGCGGCGCCTCGGTGAACCACCTGCACCTGCACGGGCTCTACCTGGACCGCCCGCTGCCGCTGGAGGAGGCGCCGGCCGAGCTGCTGGGGCCGCGCCTGGCGCTGCTCCGCGCCGGACCGGCCCCCGCCTTCCTCTTCTTCGCCCCCGACCCTGCGGCGCTGGAGCCGGTGTCGCGGGCCGTATGCCGGGCGGCGGAGCACCTCGGCGGTGCCGGGCTGGCCTGCAACGTGCTGGCTACGCGGGGCGACCCGCCGGCGGGGCCCGGGGCCGGGGGCGGCCGCGGGCTGCGGGTGCTGCTGTGGGCGCGCCGGCCCCTCTTCGGCCCCAAGGCAGGGGAGCCCTTCGCCGTGGCGTTGTGCGAGCTGGCGGGGCTGCTCCCGCTGCCCGCCGAGCCGCTCTACCGGAACATCACCGAGGAACAGGCCCTGAGCGCCATCCGCCAGCACCTGCTGCCCGAGCCCGAACTGCTGCACCTGGGCGGGGAGCTGGCGCGGCTGCTGGAGCGCTGAGCCGTGGTGGCACGGACAGCGGCCGGAGCGCGGAGCCGGTGGCACGGGCGGCGGCCGGCCCGCTGCAGGGCTAAGCGCACCGTGAGCGGTAGGGGGCGCTGCGAGTGGAGGACACGGAAGTGACTGTCACGTGACCGCGCGAGGCCGCTCTGGCCACGGTGCCCGGCTCTGTGGTGCGGTCGCCATGGGAACGCGGCGGAGCCGGGAGCGGTGCGATGGCGGCGGCGGGCGGCGGCGGCCGGGGCAGCGTGGGCCTGGGCCCGTCCCCGGAAACCCCTCCGAGCGAGGAGGCGCCCATCGCCGCGGCCCCCCCGGGCCGCCCCGCTGCTCCCGCCGGACCTGAGCCGCGGAGGAAGCGCAGGCGAGTGTGGGGCCGCAGCCCCCGGCAGGGTCCGGCCGGAGCCCGTCCGGCCACTCCCGGCGTCGCCTCCCGCTGCCTCACTGGCGCTCGGTCCCGGCCCCAGCCCAGCCGTGGTACAGTGCCCAGGCGGTGCCCGGCGCTCCCCAGCCCCCGGGAGCCGGTGCGGGGTCCCGCTGACCCAAAATAAATAGTGTTCCCTGGCAGTGCCCCAAGGATCCCCCTGTGTGACACAGCCAGGCACGCTCCGTGCCCAGGAGCAGCCTGCCCGCCTCCTCAGGGCCGTAGGGAACCGGGCTGGCTCGGTCAGCCTGCCCGGTGTGCTCTGTGTGTGTGGGGCATCGGGGCTGTGTCCCCACTCCGTCCCCTGCCCGGTGCCTCGCTGAGATACTGTCATCTCGTCTCTATTCCAGTGTCCCCTCCATCAACCTGAGCGGCTGCAAGTACGACAGTGGTAAGTCAGAGGGGAGGGGACCCGCAGGCTCCCCAGGTGCTGCCCAGCCAGGAGCACTGCTGGCACCCAGTTCCCACTGGTTTATTTACTGCTGCCAGACCTCGAGGGCCCTCGAGTTAGTGGGGAATTTGTCACACTTTGGACTGAGATTTCTCTCGATTAAAAATGTGCAACAGCAGCACGAGCCCTCAACAACCCCCACACTTGTGTTTGCCAGCTGTCTTGCTAAAATGGGCAAGAAGGGTTCCATCAGGTACAGTGCAAGGGAGCACCTGGGCTTGGAGACAGGACCTGAGGGTTGTCAGCTGTTTAGGGTGAAGCTGGTGGTGAGCAGGCAGGATCTGTACCTGGAGCCTCTCCCTGTGCTGTTCATCCCTGGGGACCCCAGGGAGCTGGTCCACTCTCCCCTCCCACTCTCCTTCCACAAGCTGGATCTTGAAAGAACGAACTCCTGGCCTTTGAGGGCTGTTATTAATCTGCTTTGCTAAGGGATCTTGGTGGTCGTGGATGCCCACCAGCCCTGCCAAATTTATATTTGGCACTAGCATGAACCATCCCAGCAGAGACCTTTTCCTGCAGAGCTGTGTTCTGCTGAAAGACCTCTGATTTGGGAGATTAAATTCACAGCTTCACAACACTTGTATCTGCCTGTGAGGTGTAAGACCCATGGGAAGTTCGGTCCTGCTGTGGAGGGGCCCTGGCACCTCAGGACAGGTGGGATTAGAGCATTAAGAGCTCCCAGAACACTTGCAGCCAGAGGCTTGGGGGTTGGCCAGATAAAACTGGTGTTCTTGACACCTTTCAAGGGGTCATGCGGGGAGAGCTGCATACTCCATCCCTTGTTATTCTGGGGGTTTGTCAGCCCCTCGGGCAGAGATGTGTTTCACACTCCATCCCTTGTTATTCTGGGGACTTGTCAGTCCCTGCGTGTCAGCCCCTCGGGCAGAGATGTGTTTCACACTCCCTCCCCGGTTCCTCGGGGGTTTGCCAGCCCCTGCCCTGGCTCCCTGGCTGGCCCTGTCACTGCTTGCCTTGGCACAGTGCGGCGGGCGGCGCAGCACTGCGGGCTGAAGGAGGCGGCCGAGCACGAGGAGTGGACGGTGTACTGGACGGACAGCACGGTCACTCTGGAGCGCCTCATGGAAATGAAGCGCTTCCAGGTAAACAGAACAGCTGCCCAGCAGGCATTGCTCGGGACACGGGGCTGTCTGTGGAACAGCACGTGGCAGAGTGAAACAGAAGCACCCAAAGCAGTGCCCTGTGCCATCTGTGCCTTGGCTCCAGGGCGCAGGGTCAGATGGCTTTGCTTGTGCCATGTCCCCTGGCTGGTGTCATCAGCAGCATTCAGCAGCTGTGGTGGGAGCAGAGGCATTCTGGCCCTGTGATGTGCTGTGAAATAAACAGCTCTTATGCTGCTCCAGGGCTAAGATGGAATAGGCAGATAAATCAGTAGTGAAGCCCAGATAAAGCAGCTGTAGTAAGTCTCACCCCCCAGCAGTAGTTCAAGGCAGCCACAGGCCTGGCTTCCCTCTCACTGCTGGTTCTCCATGCACAGGCTCTCCTCAGGGCTGGGAGAATCCATCCCCGCAGGGCTCTGCTGATCGGGGTTTTTCTGCACCACTTTCAGAAAATCAACCACTTCCCAGGCATGATCGAGCTGTGCCGCAAGGACCTGCTGGCTCGCAACCTGAACCGCATGCTCCGGCTCTTCCCCAAGGAGTACAACATCTTCCCCCGCACGTGGTGCCTGCCAGCCGAGTGAGTGGCGTGGGACAGTGCCGTGGGGATGGGGGACACGGGCAGGGGGCTGCTGGCCTGCTTTCTCTGGGCACCAGAGCCCAAACCTGCATTTGCTTTGGCATGCACTGCCGTGACCTCTTCCACAAACCTCCCAGCAGAGCTGGAGGTGTGCGCAGGGAAAAGGAGGGATGGGGAGGCTGGGTCGGGTCACACAGGGACCAGTCTGTGACTCTTATAGATTAGGAATGGGAGTTTGATTAATCCCCTGCAGAAGTTCAGAGTGTGCTGGCCTGCAGCACCATGGCTTCAGTACCCAGCTGTTAGGAGAGAGTTCAGAGGGGTGTTTTTTGCAGCTGGTGATAGTCACCCCTCCCTTGCACAGCTACGGAGAATTCCTTACCTATAGATCCATGAGGAAAGCAAGAACATTCATCTGCAAGCCCGACAACAGCTGCCAGGGAAGAGGGATCTTCATAACCCACCACCCAGAGGAGATCAAGCACGGGGAACGCATGATCTGTCAGCAGTACATCTCTGAGGTACTGGGACGGTCCCGGAACACCGGGGTAGGATTCCAGCATGCCCCATGCTCCCCGGGTCTCCTCAGGCCTGCTGGAGGTGTTGGTGTGGCTGTGGCACATCAGGGACACAGACAAAGCAGCACAGGCAGAGGAGCAGTTCCTCAGCTCACCCCTGCTCCTGCCTCTTTCCTGTCAGCCCTTCCTCATCGATGGCTTCAAGTTTGACATGCGCATCTACGTGCTGGTCACATCCTGTGACCCTCTGAAGATCTTTCTCTACAAGGAGGGCCTGGCCCGGTTTGCCACCATGAGGTACATCGATAACAGCACGAGAAACCTGGTAAAGAGGAAGTTTTAAAAAAACTCATATAGTATCTGTAGGTATCAGTCCTTAACTTCTCCTGGGGGCATTCCAGGCCTTGAAAAGGCAGGTATTGGGGGTTGCAGGAGTCCCAGCTTGATGCTTTCCTGTTCTTCCTCTGTACCCCTTCCTCCTCCTCACAGGAGGTGTTTCAGGAGGGATAGTACATCTACCCCAAGGCCCCACATTTGGGCTGTTCACTGGCGTTACATGGAATCATGGAATCGTTTGCTTGGATGGAACCTTGGAAGGTCTCCAACCTCATGCTGAAAACCTGGTCAACAATAAATTTGTATCTGGTTTCTCAGGGTCTCACCCGATCAGGTTTTGAAAACCTGCAGAGCGAAGCCTCCCCCCACCCCTGGTGTCTCTGGGCAGCATGTTCTGCTTCTGGCCCTGAAAAGAATGCTCAATTCCACACCATTCCTACTCTGCCCATGCTCCAGGCAGAAAAGAACTTGGGAGTATCTGGTGGCCTGTCCTTCTCAGTGGTTCAGGGTGAACAAACATCTCTTGTGGTTCCCTGCCAGGGTGACATCTGCATGCACCTGACCAATTATGCAATCAACAAACACAATGAGAACTTCATCAAGGACGACATGGTGGGCAGCAAGAGGTATTGGCATGTCCCAGCACTGCAGGAACACTGCCTGGGGACACTGGTTTACCTCAGCTTTCCTGGGGTGACACAGCTGAGCCCTTACCACCTCCTGTTCCCACACAGGAAACTGTCCACCCTCAATGCCTGGATGGCAAAGCACAACTATGACACATCAAAGCTCTGGGCAGATATTGATGACATTGTTATAAAGACACTGATTTCAGCTCACCCTGTGCTGAAACACCATTACCAGAGCTGCTTCTCCAACCGCACTACTGGCTGTGCCTGCTTTGAAATCCTGGGCTTTGACATTTTGCTGGATAGAAGGCTGAAGCCATGGCTGCTGGAGGTGAGGGAGGAGTGGAGAGCTCACAGCTGGGCAACTAGGACAGGGGGTTTGGGATGAACAGGACTCGTTCAATTCAAAAGGGCCACCTTGCTCACAGAATTAAGCAGGCTGTGAAGGCAAACAACCTGCTGTGAGAAGGATCCAAGAGAACCCATGTCCTGCACACCATCTAACAACAGGGAGTTTCCCAAGCCTTCAGACCCCTTGTCCTGGGAGAACCCTGAATTTGTGACAGCTGCCCCCTGCCTGTGTCCTGTGGGGTGGGATCCAGTGACCTGTGGCACAAGTGGGCAACACACTGCAGGAGAGAGTGCTGTGTGTGGCTTCCTGTAGTATTGTCCACAAGGGTCCCAGGATGAGGGAAGAGACGAGAAAGTTGACTCCATGTATCAGCAAGCTAGGTTTATTATTTTATGATAGAAAATATATTAAAACTATACTAAAAGAACAGAGAGAAAAGATTTCATCAGAAGGCTAAGCTAAGAATAGGAAAGGAATGAATAACAAAGGCTTTTATCTCACCGAGACGGTCTGGACAGGTGAACTGTGGTTGGCCGTTAGTTCCAAACACCCAGATGAGACCAATCACAGATTCCCCCTGTTGCATTCCACAGCAGCAGATAAGAATTGTTTACAGTTTGTTCCTGAGGCCTCTCAGCTTCTCAGGAGGGAAAAATCCTAAGGAAAGGATTTTTCCTAAAACACGTTGGTGACATCTTCCTGTCTCTGGCAGGGAGCAGAGCATCCTGGGGCATGGCTGGGGTGCCAGGTTAGGTTACCTGCTTGTCTTGGCAGGTGAACCACTCTCCCAGCTTCAACACAGATTCTCAGCTAGACCATGAGGTGAAGGATGCCCTTCTGTGTGACACCTTCAACCTGATCAATGTGCACGCCTGTGACAGAAAGAAGGTGCTGGAGGAAGACAAGCGGCGGGTAAAGGAGCGGCTCCTTCAGGCCAACCAGACTCCCTGGGAGTCCAGGTATTGCTGATTGCCCACAGTGCTGCAGGTCCCAAGGAGCAAAGACAGAGCATGACAGAGCAGGATAACACCAGGGCTGGCTGCTGGAAGCTCCCAGAGCCTATGGCACTGTGCAGCCTCTGAGCTCTCCCAAGCCATCTGCATCCTGCAAGGAGGAGCCAGGGCTGCTCTCTGGGTGCCAGGAGATCTGTGACACCCTGTGCTCTAGGCCCTGACAGAGCTCTCCCCAGCTGCACCTGCTTGTAATCTCTTTTGCTGGGGATGGGCAGTGCCAGCATCCTGGGCTGGCAAGGATGCTCACATGAGGAGCCACAGCCCTGCCTCAGGAACTGGGGGTACCCTTTTTCAGGGCAGGGGTCCTTTCCAGGACTGAGGGTTTCCCATTCCTCTGTCTCCCCCATGTCCTTTCACAAGCCCATGTTCAGTGAGCCTCTTGCAGGCAGGGCGTGGCTCTCTCCAGCTGCTGTTTCTGTCAGGAGTCCTGGGATAATCCTGGGACATGCTGAGCACGTCAGCCCTGCACTCTGCCTGTGCCAGAGCCTCCCTCCACAGCTCCCTGTGCTTCCTCCTGCTGCAGGCGCAGGGAGCAGGAGAGCAGCCAGGCTGCCTGGCTGGCACAGGCTGAAACCTACGAGAATGAGCACCTGGGCGGGTTCCGACGCATCTACCCTGCACCTGGGACAGAGAAGTATGAGCCATTCTTCCAGCAGAGCAGGTCCCTCTTCCAGGATACAGCAGCATCCAAGGCAAGAGAAGAGTATGCCAGGTATGCTGCTCCTGTGGAAACCCACTTCTCACAGGTGGCATGGAGACCACTTGCTCCTGATCCCTCCTGGGGAGCAACCCTGCTGCTTGGCAGGTGTAAGAAAGCAGGGAGAGTGGGAGGGGAAAGGAAGGAGCCTGCACGTGCTGTGGCACCACAGCAAAGTGGCTCCTTTTGGATGGACTCCAGAAGGAAAGGGCAGTACTCCATTGACTTTTGGACCCTGGAGACACCATTTCCCAAAGGTCCCCCTCCCTTTTGGCAAACACAGCCTAATCCAAGGGCATCTCTCTTTTTAAAAGTCTCTTTACAAGCTTCCCATTCCCTCTCTTGGCCCACTTCTATTATGGGTATTCATACAGAACTTGGGCCTGCAGAAAATGTCCTCAGGTTGAAATCTGCCCCACAGCCTTTTGCTATTGTGGCTCTGAGCCAGTGAGTGACTGTGCTGTTCTGTGGCAGGCAGCAGCTGGAGGAGATGCGCCTGAAAAATGAAAAGCTGGAAGCTATCAGGAAGAAGAAAACAGAGAGCAATAAAAGCACAGGTCCTACAACCCACCTCTCCTACAGAAGCACCAAGTCATGGGACAGAAAGGTACGTCACTGTCAGCACTGTCCGTGGGCTCTCTAAGTCACTGATATGGCTCTGGGAGCTGTGCTGAGCCATTGGTGCACCCATGGAGCAGAAATTCCAGGTTTGACTCCCTGCCTGAAGGTCAGAGTCAACAACTTGTGTTGGCACTACTTGCAAGAACCAGTGTTGTGCCTTTCCACTTTGGCTCTCACTGGGATCTCTGTCCCCCTGAGACTGTAACTGTCCCCAGGGTTGGGGCAGCTCACGGCTCTGTCTCACCTGTGCATTATCCCAGCTTCAGCTTTGCTATAGCTCAGGTGTTTCTCTGCCGAGGTGCAGCGCATACAGTACAACTCCATGAAGCCCCAGAACATTGTGGAACACGAAGAGAAAAGGAGAGTGAACGCTCTGCTGCTGCGTGAGAAGCAGATCCGAGGCCTGGGCATCACTGAGCTGCTTTCCCGGCTGCTCCCTGCGGCTGACACCCAGAGACCCTGCGAGCTCCAGAGCCAGGTAATGGCACTGCCCACAGCCACCCCACACAGAAGTGGATTGGCGCAGGGTCGGGCACTGAGCATCTCTGCTGGGGCAGGATGGGGGTCTGCTGCAGGCGCATCAGCTGCTGTGCCTTCAGGATGATGAGTCTGGAATGGTGCTGGGGACAAAGTGTGCACCTGGGTGTGACTAGAGACTCTTCTTTCCCATCTCCTGCCAAGGCCTACAGAAGTAAGCCATGGCCATTTTCCTTCCCTCCTTCCAGCTGCCGTTTCCCTGGGATGTCATCGGGGAGCACAACACCCACGATTTAATGATGCTTTTCTCATTCCTGGGAGTCCCAGCTCCGCCCTTGGGACACAGGGTCGTACCCAGCCCTACAGCCCAGGGCGTGCCACAGCACATGCCAGGCCCAGATCCCAAGGACATGGAGACCCTCTGCATTCGAGGCCAGAGCATCCTGTACCATGCGCGGCACAAGGGCCCCCGGGCGCAGGGCGGGGGCTGGCTGCAGGGCCAGGCAGTGGGGGCAGCGCTCCCCCAGCCCTGCGCCCACCCCAGGGGGCAGCAGCTGAGAGAGCAGTGCCTCCTTGGCACCGCAAGCCAGGCTGAAGGCTGTAAGTACACGTCACCTTCCCCTGGATGCTCCTGCCTTGCCAGGGTGGGAGGAATGGGTGGGCTCAATGGAGTTCTCAGGGATGCTGGGACACTGCAAAAGGGTCACTGTGCTCTGCTTGGGGCACTGGTGACCACTAGGAATCTCTGAGGCTTGACGATCCCATGTGCAGGGACAGGGGAGAACCATGGGCGGTTTCACAGGATCAAAGGGTGATGTGCAGGCATGGGGTAGCATGAGAAGCCAGGAAAGTCAAAGGGGTGCATTAGCTCCTGGGGGTCAGAGGGGACATGGTGACACAGCATAGCCCCCAGTCTCTTCCCACCACATTGCTCCATGCCCATGCTCTCTCCCTCCATCCCTGCCCAGCCCGGCTCCCTGGCATCGGCTTCATCCACTTTACAGCCTCAGGACCCGGGGAGCCGTGGCAGAGGAGGGGCTGCCAGGACCAAGCCCCACCAGGAAGGACAGTGGGAGCTGCTGACCTGCAGAGCTGCTGGCTCTGCACAGCCCCACACCTATCTGTGCTATTCCAGGTGATGCTGGTAGTCTGTCATCCTCCGATGGGGGCAGCTGTCCCCCGGCTTCCCCAGCCAGCCCAGTGCAGGCTCCAGGTGACAGCATCTTCAGCTGTGCTGTGGTCCAGGAGGCTCCCATCGCCACTGCCACTCAGGTGCAGCGCACACACGCCTCACACCATGGCAGAGCCTCGCCGTGCCACTGTGTCACACCATGCCAGCGCCTTGCCCCATGCCAGTGCCCCACAAATTCACAGCCTGAAAAGCACAGGTAACGTGGCCAAGGGCTCGGCCTTCCTCCCGAGTGTGCTTGTGTGAGAACCAGGACTTGCTGGATGAAACCAGGACAGCTGCTGGCTGCCTCCATCAACTCTCGGCTGCTGAAACCCCTGACCAGAGCTTGGGCTTAGCATGGCTCCGGCCACCTGCCCCGGCTACCTTCACCTCTGCCAGGGCCGGGGACTGGTGCTTGTGCCCTGCCCGCTGCACTGCTGTCTGTGACCCACAGCCGCCGGTGAAGCCCTCCGGAGGCCACCTCGCTCAGGACCCGTCGGAAGCTCGCCTCCCCCGCCGGGGCCGCTCCCCCGCGCCGGCCCCGCCCGTGCCCGGGCCTGTTCCGGACCATGGCGGGGCTGCTCCGGCGCGCCCTGCGGGCCGTGCCGCTCCTCGCCCGGGCCCCGCGGCGGGCGGCGGCGGCGTGGCCCGGGGACCCGGAGCCGCCGGACCCGGCGCTGGAGGAGACGCAGAGGTGCGGAGCGGCCGGCCCGCGGCCGGGGCCTACGCGGGCCCGGGCGCTCACGCGTGTTCCCGCAGGGCGCGGCGGCGGCGGGCGGCGGCGCGGATGGAGCGGCTGCGGCGGGAGCTGGGCGGGGGACGCGGAGCCCCCGATCGCGCCCTGACCTGGCAGGCGATGGAGCAGCTGCGGTGAGCACGGGACCGGACGGGCCGCGCCGCGCCCGCCGACCGGCCCGGTGACCGTGCCCGTGCCCGTGCCCGCAGGTTCCTGCGGCGGGAGCTGCCCGAGGAGTGGCCGCTGGAGCGCCTGGCCCAGGGCTTCGGCGTCAGCACGGACGTGGTGCGGCGGGTGCTGCGGAGCCGCGGCTGTCCCTCTCCGCGCCGCCGCCTGCGGCAGGACCAGCGGGCGCTGAGCGCCGCCGCCACGGCACCGCCACCGGGCCGGGGAGCGGGGGACGGGCGCGAGGTGCGCGCCTCCGACGGGACGCTGCTGTACCGGCTGCCGCGGGGCTGGGGCGGGCCGGGGCCCGGCGCGCAATAAATGCACTAGGGGCCCGCCTCCGCCTGTGCCGCTTCCGTCGCGCCGGCCGCGGGGATGAGCTCCGAGGCCGCGGGGATGGGCTCCGAGGCCGCGGGGATGAGCTCCGAGGCCGCGGGGATGGGCTCCGAGGTGGCGCGGCTGCTGGAGGCCGTGGACTTTGCAGCCAGGAAACACAAGGAGCAGCGGCGGATGGATCCCGAGGGCACCCCCTACATCAACCACCCCATCGGTGCGGAACCCCCCCGGCACCGCGTCCCGCTCCCGGGAGACCCCCGCGGCCCCTGTCTCCCAGCACACCTCTCACCCTGGGACCCTTCCTGCCCCGGCGCGCTGCCAACCCCCGGGCGCCCCTCACCCTGGTCCCGGGAGACAGCCGTGTCCCTTATCCCGTGCCATGTCCTTCGGCCCGATGGGGGCAGAGCTGCCGAAGAACAGCAGCCCCGGCCCCGGGTCTGGGTGTAGCTGCCACCCGCCTGTGGCCCTGCCGTGCCTGGGGCCCGTGGGAGCTGCTGAGGGGTCCCCGTCCCGCAGTCGCACCTGCCAGGCCCGGGGACAGCCCACATCCGGGGGGTAGTGCCAGCCCCTGGGACCTTCCTGCCTGCCCGGCCGAAGGATTCACCGCGCAGGAGCCCGCGGGGTGTCCCCTGCCCAGGGCTAGCCTCGGGGAAGCCTCGCTGCCCACCGTGCGGCGCAGCCCCCGTGTCCAGGCCCAGAGCTGCCGGTTCCCCGCTACCTCCTCCCACCTTTCCGTTCTCGCTGCAGCCGTGGCCAGGATCCTGGCGCATGAGGCCGGCGTGACGGACGTGGTGGTGCTGCAGGTAACGCCTGCCCTGCCCTGTCCTGCCCACTCCCCACGGCTCGCCCCGAGCCTTGCAGCCCCTTCGTCCCCTCCTCGCCGCAGGCCGCCCTGCTGCACGACACCGTGGAGGACACGGACACCACGTTCTCGGAGATCGAGGAGCGGTTCGGTGCCGAGGTGCGGCGCGTCGTGGAGGAGGTGACGGACGACAAGAGCCTGCCCAAGATGGAGCGCAAGCGGCTGCAGATCGAGCGCGCTCCCTCCTGCAGCCGCCGCGCCAAGCTGGTCAAGCTGGCGGACAAGCTGCACAACCTGCGGGACCTGAACCGCTGCACCCCGCAAGGTGCCTGCCGAGCCCCCTGAGCAGCGCCGGGCCCGGGGGCGCACGGAGCACGGCGGCAGTGCAGCGGCACCGGGCACGGGGCACGGGCCCCGCCGTCTCGGCCCGCTGTGCAGGGCACAGAGGGGCCCGCGGCCGCGCTGGGGAGGGGCGGCAGTGGCGGGAGGCGGGGCAGTATGTCTGTGCCGGTGTGGCCGTGTGCGCGGGGCCGGAACCGGGGGGTGCGGGCAGCCCCGGTGTGGCGGAGCCGGAAGTGACGTCGCGCGTGTCCCCGCAGGGTGGTCGGAGGAGCGCGTGCAGGAGTACTTCCGGTGGGCGGCGCGCGTGGTGTCGGGGCTGCGCGGGACCAGCGCGGCCCTGGAGGGGGCGCTGCAGCGCCTGTTCGAGGAGCGCGCCGTCCCCACGTGACCGGGGCCGCGCCCGCCTCGGCCAATAAACGTGCGCAGAGCTCAGCGTCCCTGCGTTGCCATGGTATCGCGCGGTTCCGCGCTGCCGAGTTCCGGCCGCGCCGCGCCCGCGCCCGGGCGTTCCGGTGCCGCCGCGGCCTCCGCCATGGCCCTCGCCGGCCGGCGCGACGCGCCCGAGCCGCCGGACTTCGGCATCCTGAAGCGGCTGGCGCGAGACCAGCTCGTCTACCTGCTGGAGCAGGTCCGGGGGGCATCCCGCACCGGGGAGGGCGCAGGGGGGCGGCGGGATCGGCACCGGCCCCGGGCGGGGGTCAGCAGCCGGGGCGGGCGCGGCTCGGGGCAGCCACCGGGTGCCGGCCCATGCCCGCCTGCCCGCAGCTCCCCGGCAAGAAGGACCTGTTCATCGAGGCCGACCTGATGAGCCCGCTGGACCGCATCGCCAACGTGTCCATCCTGAAGGTACCGCGGGGCCGCTCGGGCCGCCCCCGCCCGCGCCCAGCCCGCGCCCAGCCCGCGCTCTGTCCCCGCAGCAGCACGACGTGGACAAGCTGTACAAGGTGGAGACACGGCCGGGCCCCGGCGCCAGCGACCAGTGAGTGCCCGGGCGGGGCCGGGCGGGGCGGGGAGGGTCCCGCGGCCCGGCCCGGTGCGAGCGGCCCCGGCCCCTTTGGCGCAGGTTCTGCTTCTTGGTGCGGCCGCGGGTCAGGACCATGAAGTTCATCGCCGGTGAGTGCGGCTGGCCCCCAGCCGGGGCCGGTGCCCCGCCCGAGGGGCGCGGGGCGAGCGCCGCTCCCGGGATCGCACCCGTGCCCGGGGGGAGCGGTGCCGGGCGCGGGGGGCGGCTGTGCAGGGGCTCTGCGGGGTGTCCACAGATATTGTCAACGCTGACAAGATGTCGGGGAGGAGCAGGAAGTACAAAATCATCTTCAGCCCCCAGAAGGTCAGTGGGACCCGCGGTGCTGCCTGTTCCCTTGTCACACTGTGCCCGCCCAGCCTTTGCAACTTTCACCCCTTCTATAGGCACCAAAAATTGCTTGTTTTTAACCCAGAAATGTTTAAGTAAACCCAAGTGTTGTGGTGCCTGTAAGGCACTGGATCCCTGCAGAGCTTTTCCTGTCCAGAGCCTGCCTGGCCCTGAGGGTGTCCTCTTCCCTTCCAGTTCTATGCCTGCGAGATGGTGCTGGAGGAAGAGGGGGTCTTTGGTGGTGAGTGGGGCTGCAGGGCTGGCTCGGGGGAGCTGACACCACAGGATCCCAGTCACATCCCAGTGCTGGGCTCTCCGCGTGGGCAGGACAGGAGGGTGGGCAGGGAACACGGGTTCTCTCGGGGCTGGCTGCCAGCCTGCAGGCAGATGTGTGCCCACACAGCACTGGCCCCTCTCTTCTGCCCGGGGAGAGGAGAGAGGGTCCTGCCACCCGTCCTGTCTGGAGCTCCACAGCCCTGTTTTGGGGCTGCTGTGATTCTTGGGGCTCTTCTTGCCCAGGGCTTCATACATGTCCCCTGTTCCTGTCCCAAACACAGATGTCACCTGCGATGAATGGTCCTTCTACCTGCTGCCCCTGGATGAGGACATCATTAGCATGGAGCTGCCCGAGTTCTTCCGCGACTACTTTCTGGTCAGTGGGACAGGCTGGGGGGGTGACAGCCCCTCCTGTCCCCGTGCCTCACCGGGGCTGAGGACAGCAGGAGGTGTGTGGTGCCCTGCTCAGCCCTCAGTCTGCACCACGGGCCCTGTCTGCTCTCGGGGGCAGCTTTTGTTGGGCAGTGCTGGCTCTGCCCTGAGCTGGCCCCCGTGCCCCTGCCCGGGCAGCTCGGGGCAGTTCCCACTGAGTGCCGGGGTGAAGCTCCCAGCTCCCCTGCCCTGGCAGCCCTGCCCAGCCAGCTGCCCACACTCACTGCCTGCTCCCCAGGAGGGAGATCACCGCTGGATCAACCCCGTTGCCAGAGCCCTGCAGCTGCTGAACTCGCTCTATGGCCCCTTTGGGAAGAGCTACGGCATCGGCCGCTGTGCCAAGGTGGGGCTGGCCCCGGGTCCCCATTGGGGCTGCAGCCTGCAGGGACCTGGGCCCGTCAGCCCCGTGGCAGCACATCAGCAGGGAGCTGTCACTGCCCCGTGCCTCCTCCTGGGCGGGCTTGGGGGGTCCTGTGTGCCAAGGGGGGCAGTGCAGGGGCGGCTGCTGCCGGCTGGGTGTGGTGCTCTGAGGGGGGGAGCGTTTGTGCCTGGCCGTGGCTGTCAGCCCCACTGTGTGCCAGGGCCCTGGGTGGGAGCCTGGGGCTTTCCCCCGCCCTGGCACCCTCTGCCCCTCACAGATGAGCTACGAGCTGTGGCGGGACCTGGAGGAAGAGAGTGACACTGAAGGGCAGGGCAGGAAGCCTGAGATCGGGCACGTCTTCCTCATGGACAGAGGTGGGCTGGGCCAGGGGCAGTCTGGGCAGCACGTGTCCCAGAGGGGCAGGGACAGCTGTGGGGGCAGCAGGAGGAGCGGGAGGGCAGCCGGGCTCTGGCTCTCCCTGCAGACACCGACTACGTGACAGCGCTCTGCTCCCAAGTGGTCTACGAGGGGCTCGTGGACGACACCTTCCGCATCAAGTGTGGTACGTGCCCCGGGAAGGGCGAGGGCAGCGTGGGCTCTGCCCCCCCAGCGGGGCAGCACGGGGCTCTGCCCTCCCAGCGGGGCAGCACGGGGCTCTGCCCTCCCAGCACGGGGCTCTGCCCTCCCAGCACGGGGCTCTGCCCCCCCAGCGGGGCAGCACGGGGCTCTGCCCCCCCAGCGGGGCAGCACGGGGCTCTGCCCCCATAGCACGGGGCTCTGCCCCCATAGCACGGGGCTCTGCACCCCCAGCACGGGGCTCTGCACCCCCAGCACGGGGCTCTGCCCTCCCAGCAGGGCAGCACGGGGCTCTGCCCTCCCAGCGGGGCAGCACGGGGCTCTGCCCTCCCAGCACGGGGCTCTGCCCTCCCAGCACGGGGCTCTGCCCTCCCAGCACGGGGCTCTGCCCCCCCAGCACGGGGCTCTGCACTCACCTGGCCAGCAGGTTTTGTGCAGGTTTGTGCCTGGCATTGTCAGCACGGTGCTGTTCCCACAGGGACAGTCCCAGTGGGGGGTGCTGCTGGAGGTCATCCACAGGGACAGTCCTCACTCTGACCAAGAAATTGGGCTGGCATGCCGTGTCTCTGCTGCCTCTTGCAGCAAGGCTCCTGCATGTGGGAGTGTTGCTATGTCTGGGACAAAGCAGCTCTTCACTTTTCCCTGCAGGCAGTGTGGATTTTGGGCCAGATGTCACCTCTTCTGACAAGAGTATTAAAGTGCTGCTCAATTCCCAGGACAAAGTGAGTCCTCACAAGGCTCGGGGAGTCCCCTTGGTGGGAGGGGCAGAGTGGACCATTCCCCCCCTAAGCTTGAGCAGGAGTGGCTGTGGCTGCTGGGCCCTCGGAGCATGGGTTCAGGCACAGAGAGCAGAGAAACGTGGTGCAGCTGCACTTCTGAACCTGTCAGAGTGCCTGCATGCAGGGCTGTGTCACAAAGGAGTGTTTTAAGGTCACGGAGGGAATCCCCAGCACAGGTAGCTGCAAAAACAGGTTTAATGCAAAAGCTGCAGCTTGACAAAATTCGTTGGCAAAGTTCTAAATGGTTAAAGCACACAGATAAAAAGCAAAAAAAAAAATTCTATATCAATCAATCCAAACCAAAATCAACCCAAAAATATCTCTGTGGAGGTGGAGGTGGGGAATGAGGGGGAAATCAAAAGGATAGGAAAGGAATACGGAAGACCCTCCTGTTGAGTCACGAGGTTCATAGTGATTTTCCATCCTGGCCACGATTCAGGTTGGTATTTTACTATGGAATTTGACAGTGAAAATATTACTCCACTTGGTCTTTTATTCAGGTTACAAAAATAATTTTCCCAGGCTGTTTATTAAAAAACAGTAGCTGGTTAGACAGAACTGTTAGACAGTTCCTAGGAAAAGAGAGTGTTTTTGCTGAGCTGAGGAGGACCCAGGTGCTGTTCACCAGGGCTGAGGAGCATTTCTCAGACCATGGTGTGGCCTGGGTCAGAGGGACACACGGACACAGCTGCTGTGCTGCCAGCCAGGGCTCTGGGGCACGGGGTGGCACGTGGCCAGCGTGCTGTGCAGGCTGTGGGGAGCGTTGGCCCTGGGCTCTGTGTGCCCAGGGCTGCAGCTGGCCGGGCCCTGGCAGCTGTGGTGCTCGCACAGGTGTTCAGCCAGATCCGGAATGAGCACTTCTCCAGCGTGTTTGGCTTCCTGAGCCAGAAGTCACGGAACCTGCAGGCGCAGTATGATGTGAGTGTCACCCTGGGAGGTGTGTGGCACTGTCCCTCGCAGCCTGGCCACCACTCCCCCATGCAGGCTGGCCACCAGCCCTGTGCAGCCAGCACCAGCCCCTGCTCTCCCTCCCACAGCGGCGCCGGGGCATGGACATCAAGCAGATGAAGGACTTTGTGTCCCAGGAGCTGAAGGGACTGAAGCAGGAGCATCGCCTGCTGAGCCTGCGTAGGAGCCTGAGGGGCAGGGGGGCCCTCAGGGGCTGTGCTGCTGGGGCTGGGGGAAAGCAGGGGCTGGGGGCCCGGGATGTGCCCAGCAGGGGCAGGGCAGGGGCTGCTGGCCTGTGCTGACAGTGCCTGCAGAGCCCTCTGCCCTCCAAAGCCAATGTCTCTTGGCTGTGTAGATATTGGTGCCTGTGAGTCTATCATGAAAAAGAAAACCAAGCAGGACTTCCAAGAGACCATCAAGGCTGAACACTGTGAGTGCTGCTCCACCTGTGCCTGCCTCTCCCCAGGCTGAGCCATGGCCCCACTTGCCCCAGGCCCACCCTCATGCCTGGGTGTTCCCTGTGCAGCCCCTGTCCTCCCAGCCCCTTCTTTCAGGGGTGTCTCAAGCTCCTAAGTGGGGTCAGGCTGCACTCTCTGAGAGGGACTGTGTGGTGGGCTGGGGGCCCATTCCCTGGGGTGCTGGGAGGGCAGCAGAGCCCAGAGCCCAGCCCAGCGGGCTGGCAGGAGCCCTGGGGTGATGCTGCCCGTGCCCCTGCCACAGCTCTGCTGGAGGGCTTTGACATCCGTGAGAGCACCAGCTTCATCGAAGAGCACATTGACCGCCAGGTGAGAGCAGGGGCTGCCGGCTGCGTGCAGCGTGCTGCCCCCCGACCCCGCTCCCACGGGTGTCCCCCCTGACCCCCTCCCACAGGTGTCCCCCGTCGAGAGCCTGCGCCTCATGTGCCTGCTGTCCATCACAGAAAACGGTGAGCGCCCCGCTCTGCCGGGCCAGCAGGGGCACCCAGCCCCAGCCCGGCACACAGCTCACCTGCTGCTCCCCGCAGGTCTCGTCCCCAAGGACTACCGCTCCCTGAAAACCCAGTACCTGCAGGTGAGGGCTGGAGCTGCTGCACAGAGCTGTGCCCCCACGGGAGAGCTGTACTCCTGCCCACGAGGCGCTGGGCAGCAGCAGCCTGGGGCTGGGCCCTGCCTGCACAGCCCCTCCTGAGCCCCAGCACAGCCAGGCCATCCCTGCAGGACAGACCCTGCCTGCACAGCCCCTCCTGAGCCCCAGGCCATCCCTGCAGGACAGACCCTGCCTGCACAGCCCCTCCTGAGCCCCAGGATGTCCCTGCAGGACAGACCCTGCCTGCACAGCCACTCCTGAGCCCCAGCACAGCCCTGCAGGACAGACCCTGCCTGCACAGCCCCTCCTGAGCCCCAGGATGTCCCTGCAGGACAGACCCTGCCTGCACAGCCCCTCCTGAGCCCCAGGATGTCCCTGCAGGACAGACCCTGCCTGCACAGCCCCTCCTGAGCCCCAGGATGTCCCTGCAGGACAGACCCTGCCTGCACAGCCCCTCCTGAGCCCCAGGATGTCCCTGCAGGACAGACCCTGCCTGCACAGCCCCTCCTGAGCCCCAGGATGTCCCTGCAGGACAGACCCTGCCTGCACAGCCCCTCCTGAGCCCCAGGCCATCCCTGCAGGACAGACCCTGCCTGCACAGCCCCTCCTGAGCCCCAGGCCATCCCTGCAGGACAGACCCTGCCTGCACAGCCCCTCCTGAGCCCCAGGATGTCCCTGCAGGACAGACCCTGCCTGCACAGCCCCTCCTGAGCCCCAGGATGTCCCTGCAGGACAGACCCTGCCTGCACAGCCCCTCCTGAGCCCCAGGCCATCCCTGCAGGACAGACCCTGCCTGCACAGCCCCTCCTGAGCCCCAGGCCATCCCTGCAGGACAGACCCTGTCTGCACAGCCCCTCCTGAGCCCCAGCACAGCCAGGCCATCCCTGCAGGACAGACCCTGCCTGCACAGCCCCTCCTGAGCGCCAGGCTCCACCTGTCCCTGCCCTGTGCCTGCTGGGGCTCTGAGCAGGCTGTGCCCCGCCACAGAGGGGCCAGCCCAGGTGCTGCCCGTGCTCGCAGAGGGGCCCACGCTGATGCTGCTCCCTGCTGACAGAGCTACGGGCCCGAGCACTTGCTGACCTTCCACAACCTCAAGCGCATCGGGCTGCTGACCGAGCAGGCAGCTGGGGAGACCCTGACAGCCGTGGAGAGCAAAGTCAGCAAGCTGGTGACAGACCGTGCTGCAGGTGAGCAGCCCCTGCCCCGTGTCCCTGGAGCCTGGGAAGGGGAGCTGCTGGCGCAGGTCTGGGTGGAGGCACGTGGCAAACGTGTCTGCAGTGATGGTGCTGCTGGCAGGGGGCTCTGCTCTGGGGGCACCAGGGCTGGCACCCACCAGGGCATTCTCCAGAGCACACAGCTCTGCACACCTCTGCCAGCCTGGCTCTGGCATCCAGACAGAGCCTCTCACAATGTTTCTCCTTGTCATGTTTCCCAGGAAAGATCACAGATGCATTCAATTCTTTGGCCAGGAAGAGTAATTTCCGAGCCATAAGCAAGAAGCTGGGGTTGGTATGTCCTCAGGGGGTGCTGGCGGGACACAGGCCAGGGCCAGAGCTGCTGCAGCTGCTCTGGGCAGCCTGCGGGCTTCTCCTCGAGGCTGGGGGCCACTGCCAGCTTCCCACTCTGCCCTGGCCCTGTGAATGCTGGGGCTCTCCTTGCCCCCTTCAAATACTGCAGTGGCACTGGGCACGCAGCCCTGTGTCCTCCATCCTGAGGCAGAGCTCCCAGGGTGCTGCCAAGGTGACATTTCTGGGACAGTTCTGTCGATTGCCCCTGCTGCACAGCCCACCCAGGCCATGTGATGCTGGCTCTGGCATGGTGGGGTGGGAGGTGGGGACAGAGCCGTGCTCCAAGTGTCTGTCTCTTCTCACCCCTGCACCTCTGGGGGGGAACAAGGCCCCAGGCAGCCTGGTGTGCAGCCTTGGTGTCACCTGTCACTGCAGATCCCTCGGCTGGATGGCGAGTATGACCTCAAAATGCCTCGGGACATGGCCTATGTCTTTGGAGGGGCCTATGTGCCCCTGAGCTGCAAGATCATCGAGCAGGTGAGCTCATCTGCCACGGGAGAGAGCTGGGCACATCCCCTCAGCCCTGCCTCCTTCTGGGGAGTCCAGCAGGGTCTCTCTGCTCAGGGCTAGGGCTGATGGTGGCCATCTGCTCCGAGCCCCCTGGCAGTGCCCAGCAGCCAGCCCGACCCTGCCCTGGCTGTCTCTCAGGTGCTGGAGCGCCGGGGCTGGCAGGGCCTGGAGGAGGTCGTGCGACTGCTCAATGGCAACGAGTTCTGTGTCTCAGGTAGTGGGGCTGGGGGCGGCAGGGCTGCCCGCTGGCTCACAGCCTCCTCGTGGGGGCTGCCCCATGGCCTACAGACCCCTTCCCCATGCAGACAGCGCTGTGGAGGACAACCCCGCCTGGGAGTGCCAGCGAGTCATCCTCGCCGTCTTCCTGGGGGGCTGCACCTTCTCTGAGATTGCAGCCCTCCGCTTCCTGGGGAAGGAGAGAGGTAGGAGCGGCCTGGGCAGGGCCGGGAGCGGGCAGGAGCCCAGCAGGCTCCGTGCTCCGTGCTCAGCGCCGGCTGGAGCCCGCGGGGACGGCGCTGGCAGTGCCGGCGCTGCCCGCGGGAGCACCGACGGGCCTTTCCTGCAGGGTGCAAGTTCATCTTCCTGACCACGGCCATCACCAACAGCGCCCGCATGATGGAGGCCATGATCGAGGCCAAGGCCTGAGCCCCGCGGGGCCGAGACCAGCCTGCCAGTAAAGATTCTGCTGACAACGACGTGGCCTGCGCCTGTCTGTGTGCGAGCGCGACCCCGATGCCGGGGACGCGCGGAGCCCGGCGGGGACGCGCGGAGAGCGGCCGGGCGCGGTCACGGCGCGCTGTCCAAGGGCGAGCGCGCGGGGGCGCCGTTACCTGCGCAGGACGCGGCGGCGGTCTCGCTCCGGATTGGCTGGCAGCGCCCAAGGCTCTGCACTCCCATTGGCTGCGGGCGGCTTGGGGCGGGGCGGGGGCGCGGCCCGGGTGGCGGTTGTGGGCGGGGCCGCGGCGGCGCGGCAGCCAATCAGCGCGGGCGGGGGGAGTTCGAATCGGCGGAGCGGCGGCGATGGAGCGCGGAGCGATGAGGAAAAGGTGCGGGACCGGGAGCCGGGATAACGGGGATAACGGGGGAACTGCGGGACCGGGAACGGGCGGGAATCGGGACTCGGGGCTGGGGCGCGGCGGGGCGAAGGCGCTGCGAGCCGCGGCGGGAGGTCCCGGCGGGACGGGCGTGGCTGCGGAGGCTCTCGGGCCCGAGCCCGTCCGTGCCGCTGACGGCCCGCCGCGCCCAGCGAGGTGCTGGCGGCCGAGGCCGTGTCCTGCCTGAACCGGGCCATGGCGGCGCTGCGGGACATCTGGGAAGAGATTGGTATTCCCGAGGAGCAGCGCCTGGAGCGCACCGACGTCGTCAGGAAGCACATCAAGGTGAGGGGCACCGGTTCTTCTGTTGAGCCGCGCACCTGCTGCAGCGGTAGCCCGCGACCCGAGCAGCTCGGAGTGCGCCCACCCAGCCCCGCTCTCTTGGGGCTCCAGCACGTCGCCGGGGCTGTGGGGAGCGCCGGGGGTCCCTGCCCGGCCGGTACCGCGCCTCTGCCCTGGCCCTGCGCAGCCCCGTCCTGCCGGGCTCCCCATGCTGCCCACACCCCGCTCGGGTCCAGCCGTGGGTCCCTCGCGGTGCTCCCGCTGCCCCGCCCGCTCTCGGCTCCCACGCCCTGCCTCTAACCACGCCCGTGCTGCAGAGCCTCCTGGACATGATGGTGGCGGA
Organism: Haemorhous mexicanus; assembly: GCF_027477595.1. Classification (NCBI taxonomy): domain Eukaryota; kingdom Metazoa; phylum Chordata; class Aves; order Passeriformes; family Fringillidae; genus Haemorhous; species Haemorhous mexicanus. Next base: position 22,232,552 of record NC_082353.1, read on the forward strand.
GGAGGAAAGCCTGAAGGAGCGTCTGCTGAAGAGCATCGCCCTGTGCCGGAAGGAGCTGGACACCCTGTGCAGGGAGCTCCAGCTGGGCCCCTTTGAGGTGAGGCGGGAGATCCTGGGGTCCTCCTGGCTGCCTGGCCTCTGCCTGAGTGTCCCAAGAGGCCAGAGCTTAGAAGGCAAATATCTATTCAGAGCTGCTTTTCTTGTTAGACCCAAGGGCTTTGTGGCTCCTCACAGGGCAGGTGTTGGTCGGTGGTTGTGTGGTTTTCTCCAGCACCTTGTATGGTGTGTCGCCGGCGTTCATGCACCTTCCTGGGGAACAGCTCACTCAGACCCAGGCCTGGTGGTCCCAGCCTTTGTATAAAAACCCAAAGTATGAGCCAGGTGCGGGAGAAGTGTGGAACAGAGCTGATTTCTGGCCTCTTGCAGACGGAGCAAAGTACCATCCTGCAGATGGAGAAGAACCTGCGCACGTGTGTGGAGGTGCTGCAGAAGCAGAAGCGGGACCGGAAGCAGGAGCTGAAGGCCCTGCAGGAGCAGGACCAGGCCCTGTGTGACATCCTGTGCACAGCCCTGTTCACCATCGACGCCAGCAGCGTGCCCAGCCTGGAGGACCTGGACCGCTACCGGCGCCACGTGGCCTCTCTCAACACCCTGAAGGTGAGCCTGGGGCTGAGGGGGTTGCTGAGGTGCCCACGAGGGCCCCGGGTTCTGACACTGCCCTCACTCCAGGAGCAAAGGCGGGAAGAATTTGTCAGCAACAAGCGCCAGATCATTCTGCTCATGGAGGAGCTGGACCACACCCCGGACACCAGCTTCGAGCGGGACGTGGTGTGTGAGGATGAGGAGGCGTTCTGCTTGTCTGAGGACAACATCATGGCCCTCCAGAGCCTGCTGCAGCAGGTATGCTGTGCCCTGAGCCAGTGCCAGGGCTGCCACCGCGATGTAAGAGCAGCCGCTGGGTTCTGGCAAGGCTGCGTGCTGGAGCAGCCTTGCAGGGGTGCTGAGGAGCTCCGTGTGCCACGGTGAGGCTCAGCGGGTGCAGCAGAGCCCGAGGCTGCGCTGACCCCGCGCTCCCCTCCCCTCGGTGCAGCTGGAAGGCCGGCGGGCCCTGAACGAGGCGGTGTGCGCGGAGCTGCGCGCCCGGATCCTGGCGCTCTGGGAGCGGCTGCAGATCCCCCAGGAGGACAGAGACTCCTCGGCCGTGCACCTGGCCGGCTCCAGAGCCCGAACCAGGAGAGCTGTAAGGGCCTGCTGCGCTCACGGTGGCAGGGCTGGGGCAGCAGCTCGGGGAGCTCTCGTGCTCCTGGCTGCTCGGTGAGGGGTGAGGGGAGCGGGGCAAATTCTGCCTTCGAGCAGGGAGGAGCCGGAGGCTGGGGCTGCAGCTGCCACTTCTAGAGAGCGGCTCATGCAGAAATGAGCCCTGTTCTCCCCCTCTCCTCCCTGACTGTGCTCTGCTCCTGGGGGCAGCTGCAGCAGGAGGTGGACCGTCTGGAGGAGCTGAAGCTGCAGAACATGAAATCCGTCATCCATGCCATCCGGGCGGAGCTGGCTGACTACTGGGACAAATGCTTCTACAGCCAGGAGCAGAGGGAAAGGTTCAGCCCCTTCTATGACGGTGGGTGCTGGCTGGCCAGGCATATCTGGGGAGGGATCCCAGGGCTTCCAGCAGCCCCCTGACCTGGCTCTTGTGCCCCTCCAGAGGATTACACAGAGACTCTGCTCGAGCTGCATGACGCTGAGGTGGGCAAGATGAAGACCTACTATGAAACACACAAAGATCTGTTTGAGGCTGTTCAGAAGTGGGAGGAGAACTGGAAGCTGTTCCTGGAGCTGGAGGTATTGTCCAGACAGGAGGTCATGGGTCAGTGTGTACCTCTGCTCTCCTGGGACAGCACTCTGGGAAGGAGCAGGGAGCCACTGGGGAGTCATGGTGGGCCAGTGCAGGCATGAGGTGCTGTGTTTCGAGCACTGGGGTGTTTGTGCAGGGCTGGCTCCTCTGGGGCCTTCACCATGTGAGGTTGAGGAGATTGGGTGGTGCATTTGTGCCTCTCCTGACCACCCTTCTCTACCAGAGTAAAGCAAATGACCCCAGTCGCTTCACCAATCGAGGAGGAAACCTTCTGAAGGAGGAGAAGCAGCGAGCAAAGCTGCAGAAGACCCTGTCTAGGGTAGGTCCAGCCCTGGGAAGGACCTGGGGTCCCACTGACAGAGGAAAAGGGACTCTTGGGTGTGGGGACACCTGCGTTCAGGGCAGCCCCTACACTGCCCTCATGTCCTGATCAGCTGCAGGAGGAGCTGGAGAAGAAGGTCCGGACCTGGGAGGAGGAGTTCAAGGGAGCTTTCCTGGTGAAGGGGCAGCAGTTCATGGAGTATGTGACAGAGCAGTGGCAGCAGTACCGGCTGGAGAAGGAGAAGGAGAAGCAGGAGCGGGTGAGTACAGAGCTGAGCATGTTGGCTTCTGCCTGGGAGTGTCCCTGGCTCCTGCCTAAGAATGCCAGCCTAGGGGTGTCCCTGCTGGGCCCCAGCCACTGCCCTGGGCTCTGCTGGCTCATTCCCAGCTTGGAAGCAGCAGGCACTGGGGCTGGTGCCCACTGCTGTCACACCTGCGTGGGCCGAGCCCCTTTCTGGCCCCAGCTGTGCCAGAGGTGACGCTTGGCTCTGGACACGTGTGAATGTGTGCTGAAGTTGTGCTGCGAGGCCGTGCCAGGCTGTCAGCAGGGAGCCTGGCAGTGTCACACTGGCACCAGCCCCCGGTGCTCAGTGTGTGAGTGCAGGCGTGTCCCACAGCACCTGAAGAAGAGCCGGGAGATGGAGGCGGAGATGCTCTACGGCAGCGCCCCCCGCACGCCCATCAAGCGGCGCATGCTCAGCCCCCACACACCTGCCAAAGTAAGCAAGGTAAAATGCCCCTGCAGAGCGCTGGGTGTGCCTGGGGCACAGCCTGGGGCTGGCCTCGGCCCTGTGGGGAGGGCTCAGGCTGCAGCAGCCACACGGGAAGATGCCCTGTGTGACGTGTGCTCTGCTCTCTCCTCAGCTCCACGGCACCTCCAGTGTCAGCGCCACGTCCAACACCACTGTTCGCTCAGCCTTCGGGACAGCCATCTCCCACTCGCCCACCTCTCGGCTGCCACCCTCCGGGAAGAAGGTGAGGGGCCTTGGGGGACTCCCTGCCTGGGGCTGGGCTGCAAGGGACAGGTGAGCTGAGGTGGTGCAGCTCTTCTTGCTGTCACCCCGTGGTTCACTGCTGCCATCCTGCTGGGGTGCTTCTGGGACCTGAGGGAGGAGGAGGAGGGTGCCAGAAAATCTTCCTCCAGCCCAGATTTCTAGTACACCTGTTCCTTAGTGCTGAGCCTGCAGGTTGAGGGACCTTCAAAATGTATGTGTGCTGCCAGACCGGGCCTGAGCATCCTTGTCTAGTGAGTGGCATCCTTGCCTATGGCAGGGGGGTGGAACGAGATGGGCTTTAAAGTCCCTCCCTGCCCACATCATTGCAGGATTCTGTGATTCTGTGCTGTATGTTTCAGGGGCCAGAATTGGACCCTAGAGTCTGGAGAGCTCCTGGAGCCTGACACTGCTCGGGCTCCTCAGAGTGGAGGGGGCTGAAGCTGCCGCAGCTCTCGTGCCTGTGCTCAGTTCCTGCATCCCTGAACTGTCACCTCTCCCCACAGTTCAGCAGGGTCCGGACCCCCACCCGCCCAGCAGCCAAGCCCCCCCGACGCAGGCTGAGGGAGCAGAACAAGGAGAACGTGTCCCAGCTGGACGGAACCACCCTGAGCGGTGGGTGCACCCCCAGAGCCCCTGCCCAGCGTAACCACAGCGTTAGTTCTGTTGCCAGCACCTATTCTGAGTTTGCGGTAATTCACTCTTCTAACCCCACCCCTCGCTGCACAGCACAGGACCTTTGCTCCCTCCTGTGTCCCCCCCGTGTGTCTCCCTGTGTCCTCTCGCGGGGTGGCTGCTCCTGCCCCTGCCTGTGACTCCTCATGGAGAACTTCTAGCAGAGCTGGTGGCAGAGGGCCCTGAGCAGCGCTGGGGACAGACCTGTGCAGGGACAGCTCCAGGGCAGAGCCCCTGAGCGTGGAGTGAGCAGGGGCTCCAGAGGGGCTGCTTTCCTCTCTCAGGGAGGGGGACCTTGGGGGCCCTGGACAGCCTCTGTCCTCCCATCAGGCTGGGCTGAGCCAAAGATTTACTATCGTGTGACACTACCAAGTTTTTTACTCTTTATACATTTTAGTAAAGAAAGGCATTAATGTTCATTAGCTATGAGTTACATAATACAATTTGTACTCCATCTCCCTCTGGCAGCCTGGCCTGCCTCTCTCTGTCCCCTCTGAGCTGTGAGGGAGCAGCCCCCTCCCTTCCCTCATCTCTCTCTTGTTTCTCCACTTCTTGTTTCCACAGCGCCAACTTTCAAAGGCTTCCAGCTTTGAAAGCACCTCCCGTGTTCTCAACTCCACCACCAACAATGCCGCGTGATGCAGCCCTGCTCCAGCAGCAATGCAGGGCCTGCAGCTCTTCCCGTTCCCGGATAACGCTCCCCTCGGTTGCTGCTTTAGAAATGTGCTTTTATTTAAAAAAAATGTCTAGATGTTGTGAATAAAGTCCTTGTACAGCCCCAGCCTCCGGGCGCGTCTGAGGCTCCCTGCACGGAGCTAGAGAGGCGATGGAAGGGGCGGGGCAACCCGAGCCAGGGGCGCGGCCTGGGGAGTCTCAGCCAATCAGAAACCAGGCTGCGGCTTTTTTGGCCAAGCCCAGCAGCCTCAGTCTGTGCCCTCATTGGCCAAATAAACTGGAATTCCGCGGCCTGATTGGCTGAAAGAGCTGGCGCTTCAATCCATGCGGTGATGGGCCAAACCAGGAGCAGTCCCTATCATTTCGTGATTGACTAAAAAAATTAACCCAAAACCCGGGACTTTCAATCCTCATCCAGATTGGCTGAAAAAGTAGTCCAATCCGAATACGGACTGGCTGAAAAAGCCAGCGCTGCCAGCTGTGCTCTGACTGGCCGAACAGGCTGAAGCGCCGATCCGCTCCGCGCCGGGAGCGGCTGTGGAGCCTCGCACCCGAGCCTGCCCCGCCGAGCCACAGCCTCAGTCCGGACCGTGCCGAGCCAGGGCCGCAGCGCCAGTCCCTGACCAAAAGGGATTTTTTGCTGAGCAAAAAGCTGCAGCCTCACTCCCCAAACCACCCTCAGCCCTTCTCAGCTGCTTGCTCTCCCCACCTGCCCCTCTGAACTGCCCACGAGGACTGTGAGACAAGCACAGGGTGAAAGCTGGAAAACTTGTGATATGAGACAACAGTTCAGTGTGGGAAGCAAAAGCCAGACAGAAAAAAGCAAAGCCAAGAATTCATTCCCTCCTTCCAAATGGTGCTCACCATCCCCAGGGCAGGTGCTCAGCCTCCCCAGGACAGCAGGGCACCATCACGGTAACGGTAACTCGGACAAAACCACTACTGCTCTGAGCATCCCTGCATTGCTTCTTCTCCTCCTGCTTCGACGTTGGCATGATGCCACATGGTCTGGGAGACCTCCAGGGTCGGCTGGGGGGTCCCCTGGTCCAGCTGTGTGTCCCAGCCCGCCACGAGTTCTTCTGCACCCCCCAGAGGAGCAGAACCAGCCTCAGCTCTATGCCAGCGCTGCTCTCTCTGCCACTCCCCAGCACGAGCACGGTGTTCACACAAACAAAGGCACAGCCCGTGCAGTCCCCGCCCCAGGACAGCTTCACTGGAGCCCAATATGCTGGAACATGGCTCGCACACACCAACACTGCCACCCTTACAGAAGAGTGAATTTAATGAACACATCCAGCCCGTCCCAGGGTGTCCCTGGCCCTGATGCAGCTGCAGCCCCACTCCAGGGTGTCAATCCGGTCACTGTGGGCTGAACTCAGCCCCATCCCGTGCCGCAGGGGGGCTGCCTGCCCTGGCCCTGAGCACAGAGCGGTCCTGGAGCTGGTCCTGCAGAGCAGAGCCTGCCCTCACCCCCATCTGCAGCACCCACGGCTCTCGGGGCCCTCAGGGCCCCCGCACACGCACATAGGTGGTCCAGGGCCCACACACCACCTCCTCCGCCCGCAGCCCCTCGGCCACCAGGTGCTCGACGCGGCGTGCCTGGTCAGAGCTGATGTTGTTCCCATGTCCCAGCTGTCCGTATTTACCTGCAGACACACAGTCATGACACAACGTGGCCCTGGGGCCTCAGGGCAATTGCTCCTGGTTTTTGTGGGGAGGGAGTGGGGGAACACAAGAGCCCCCAGCATAGACAGAACTCGTACAGCAACAGAAGAGCCAAGGGCGAGAGAACAGGGAACCAGAAGCTGCTCCTGGGGAGGTTGTACAGTCCCAAAGCAGAGATGCCACTTACCCCAGCCCCAGGTGTAGAGCTCCCCGCCTCCTGCAACAGAGACAGCACCATCAGGCAGCACCCGGTGAGCTCCATCCCCCACAGTGCTCCCCTGCCCTGGGGGCACTCCCCCGAGGGTCCTGGTGAGCCCTGGCACCTCAGAGCCCCTGCCCCGCGAGCCCTGGCACCTCTCAGAGCCCCTGCCCCGGGGCACTGCCCCCTGCCCCGCTGGACACTCACGTGTGACGACGGCTGTGTGTCGGGAGCCACAGCTGACCGCGCTGACCTCCAGGTCCTGTGGCAGATCCAGCAGTGCCGGGAACGCCTGGATGGAGATGAATGCAGCATCCTGGGCAGCCAACTGCTCCTGGCAGGGCATCAGCTTGGTGCTCCCTGCACAAGAGGTGGCAGCAGCACTGCTCACAGGCTGAACCGCACTGGCCCTGCACTGAGCTGCAGGGGCTGTGCAGGAACCCGGCCCAGCCTGCCCTCAGCAGCACTGAGGCCAGCAGCACCCACCTGTGCCCGCGTCCTCATCCCGCGCTCGCTCCTCTGCCAGCGCTTTGGAGGGCAGGGCCAGCTGCCCCGACTCGTTCCAGCCCCACATGTACAGGTCTCCTGCCTCTGCGGCGGGGGAAAAATGCATCAGGCGGAGCTTAGCCCCGGGCTGCACTCACTGGCAGCACTGGGGGCTCCGGGGCCACCAGCAGCCCATATTCCCCAGCCGGGACCCCGTGGGCCATGTGCTGCCAGCAGCAGGCCCAGCTGTCCCGCCCAGCCCAGCCCCTCACCGCTGACGCTGGCCGAATGCCACCCGCCGGCCGCCACCGCCCACATGGGCACCCCGGCCAGCGCCTCCACCAGCCGCGGCTGCAGCTCCGCCTCCAGCAGCCCGTGGCCCAGCTGCCCGTGCCTGCAGGGACACAGAGGGACAGACAGACACAGCCCACCGCCTCCAGCTCCCGTGCCTCCTGCCCAGAACCCACCAAGCCCTTCCTGCTGCCACCAACCCAGCTCCAGGCCGGTGGAGCCTGAGCAGCTGAGGGAACAGCCACAGCTGAGCAGAAGAATCAAGCCCAGGAACAGGGAAAAGCCAAGTGCCAGGGGGAGAGTGATGCCCAGCAGCAGACCACCAGTTACAGCCAGGGGTTGGTGGGCAGCAGTGGGACACTGCACCAGGGGCTTTAGTTGTCAAAGTTGGGGCAGAAGCAGGAGGGGCTGGCAGGAGCTGTAGGGCTGAGAGGAGCAGTTCAGCTGCAGAGTGGTGACTGTTTGGTCTGGGAAGCTTCAATGTGACAGCTCAGGACGTCAACAGCTGTGCTGATGCACTGGAAAGGCTGTTCACATTCCATATGGAATCTGCAGAGGACTGAGGCACAGACACTGATAGCTGAGGGGCAGGGAAGGGCATGGTGCAACAGGAAAGTGGCTCTGGGCACTCCCTCACGAGAGGGTAATGGTGACCACGGCCAGCAGTAAGAGAGGGGCTACAAAGGGGTGAGCTGGGCCAGCACCTGGCTATCACACAGCACAGCTGCCACACTGTGGGACACACTGGCACAGGCAGGAGTGAGAGGATTCTCAGCTGTGCTGAATAACCAAATTACAAAAAAGTTAATCCTCAAGTACACATCCCCACACATAGAAACCTTTCCTCTGAAGGGAAGGCAAGAAGGACCAAATAATGCAGTGCTGGCAAAGCAAGAACTCCTGGTGTAAACTGAGTGTCGTGTTTGCCACCAGCTAGCCCAGAGCCAGCGAGCGAGGAGCAGGGACTGGGGAGTGAAACACCCCTGAGCAATGAGAGCAGGGAGGGCACTGGGCCAGGGCACCCAGCTCTGTGACAGACGAGCAGTGCTGGCTTTGTCTTCCTTAAGTAGCAGAGGAACAGAGCAACCCTTCCACAGCTGAGAATAACCAGCTCCTGTGGCCAAGTCTCATCATGCACCAGCAGAACTCAGGGATCCAGGGCAGAGGAACCTGTGGTTGGGCTCTCCAGCACCTTCTGGGAAAACCTGACTGGGCAGCAAACACACAGACAACCCCCTAAGGAACAACTGTCCCAGAGTGACTTTATGATGCTTGTGTCGCCCCTCATCTGTTCTCTTTATGCTGAATATTAAGTTCTGCACTTTTAAGACTGGTTCTGAGAGAAAAGGAGGAAAAGAGAAACACAGAGTTTGTTTTCAAAAACTGCACTCACTCCCCCACATCCTTCTCCTAGACTGTGTTGTCTACAGCACAAACAGACAGCAGGAGAAAGCTCTCCTCTGCTTTTTAGTTTGTTTTTTTTAGCTGGCTGAGACAGTGAATTTGCCTAGACTACAAGTTTTCTTTTTCTTAGAACTGTTCAAACCTACTCTAAACTGAAAACCCAAAAGAACACCAAGAGCTCACACCTATGTCCCCAAAGCCTAGGATGCTGCATTCCAGAGCCAGAAAATCTAATAAAAGACTAAGCAAGCCAATCTACACCTCACCAAAAAAAAAAAAACTTTCTAAATTTGCCATCTCTTCAGAACAGCAATTTTTTTGGTTTAATATTATTCTTTTTTTATACTTGTGAACTCTTTGCTTATTAAATAAACAGGTTTTTTCCACTTTTCTCCAAAGAAATCTTTCCCCAAAACGATTTAGGGGAGGGGCCACTTGAATTTACTTTCTGAAAGAACCCCACTCAGAAATTTCCTCCCAAAATTTACCCTAAACCAAAACAAAGACAAGAAGAAACACCTCTGTGAGAATAAACTGAGCGGTGCCACCAGGTGTTAAATGGGCTCAAGTTCAGCTGCTGGCAGGTGACACAGGGCGCTGGGGCTGGAGGCTTTTCCCAGGGGCTTCACTCCTCTCCACAGGCTGTACCAGAGGGACCTGGCACTGAACTGTCACAGACTGATGGAATCAATCTCCAGTTCAGAAACACAAGAGCTTTGCTGCCAGCTGGTGTTGCATGGCAAGTTACAGAGGAGCAGGGACAGAGCAGGGACCTTGATGGTCATACAGAGACCCAGGCATCCTCAGAGATTGCCCTGAGGGAGCCAAAAGTTAGAGCAGAGACCAGAGTCAGTAGCCAGAGACCCAGCAGCTAGAGAGGAGACAGGGCTGCCCATGGGGCCAGCAAGGGTGGACTCAGTGGGAAAAGGGGCATGGTGAGGCCAGCATCCCCAAGAGAAGCCATCATTTGGGATGCCTGTGCCAGGGGACCTGGCTGTGGTGAGGGACAGATCCCATCAGCATGTGGGTGAGCACTGGGCACCTGCAGCTGGACCCCAATACTTCTCTCAGCTCTAAGGTAACATTCCCAAGTCCACCCCCAGAGGAAAGTCAGGAGGCAAATCCTGGCCTCAGGCAGTGTGTGCAGGCTAATGGGGGCTCAGCCCCTGAGGTGACCCCCATTCCAACACCCTCTCACCTGCACTCCCCCCACATCGCCCACATCTCTTCTGCATCCCCATCGTTCTCTCTACATCCCACCAGCACAGTGCTTGTCCCGGAGTTCCTGCAGGCCCACGCGCCGCCGCCCCTCTCCGCACCCCTGTGCCCGCACAGCCCCTGCTCACCTGCCACCGCCCCAGGTGAAGACCTCCCCGGCGGCGCCCAGCGCTACGGCGTGCTCCGTGCCCAGCACCAGCCGCCGCGCCCGCACGCCGGCCGGCAGCGCGCTGAAGAACGGCGGCCGCGGCGTGGCGAAGCCGCCGGGCAGGAGCGGCAGCGGCTGGCTCCAGGGGGGCTCCGGGGGCAGCGGCCGGCTCCAGTCGGGCTCGCCCTGCAGCGCTGCCCCCAGCGCCGCCTCCCGCCGCCAGGCGCCCGCCGCCGCCGCGCCCCGCAGCACCAGGTGCGTCTCGGACGGCAGCGCCTCGGCCCAGCCCGGCAGCCGCCGCCGCTGCCCCGCGCTCCGCACCTCCAGCCCCGCGCCTGCCGCGGCAGCATCTCAGCGACCGACCCTGGGGACGGCCCGGGGGACGGGACGGGGACAGCCCGGGGGTCTGGGAGGACGGGAAGGGAACGTCACCGGGGGACCGGCGGGGAGCATCCCGGGGGAACCGGCGCGGTGGGAGGGCTGGGGGGGGGTCCCATACCGGGGGAAGCGGCGTCAGGGGAAGGGGCGGACAGGACAAACCGAGGCGACCGGGGCGGCAGCGCACGGTGGATCCGCCATCCCGGGGAGCGGCAAGGGGGAGCGGGCACGGGCCGGCTAAGGGCCGCGCTGCCCCGCGGGAGGGACCGCACCGGGGCTCCGGGCGGGCCGGGGGCGCTCACCGGTCTCCACGACCACGTAGCTCCAGGCGGGCCACACGCGGGAGATCCCCTCAGGGCCCGCCTCCAGCCGCCACGGGCCCGGGCCCGGGCCCGGCTCCCCGGCCGCCTCCTCGGGGCTGAACCCGAACACGAGCCAAACGCAGGCGGGCGCCGCCATGGCTGGGGCGGAACCGGGAGAGGAGGGGCCGGACGTGACGGCGAGGGGAGGCCGGACAGACGGACGGAGGCCGGACAGACGGACGGAGGCCGGGCCGTGCTCCAAGAGTAGCTTTAGTGTTACCGGGTGGGCCCGGCTCCGCCGCGCCGGGCCCGCCCCCGGTCGGCCCTCCCGGCTAAGGCAGACGGTGGCAAAGGCAGCGGCAAGCCCTGTCCTCCCCCTCGCCCCGGGGCACCGGGCGGGCGCCGCCGGGGGCAGCGCGGCCCCCGCCCCGGGCAGTGCTGAGCCAGCTCGGCGTGCAGCCGGGCCCGCAGGGCCGCCCTGAGACAGCGTGTGCGCACCGGCCTGGGCAGCGTGTGCAGCGTGCGTGCGAAACCGCGGGCCTCAGGCCAGCCCAGGGTTGGGCTTGATGAGTCCGTAAGCCACTGCGTGTGCCAGGCTCTCCTGGGCCGCCTGGGCCACCCGCGGCTTGTCCTTGTCCTTGGCGAGCACAGAGAGGATCTCCAGCATCTCGCTGGCGATGAGCTGCTCGGCCACCTCCCGAGCCGCTGCCATCATGTTCATCACCACCACGGCGCCACGGTGCTGCAGCTCCACACTGGGGCTCAGCAGCAGGGCCTGCAGGATCTCCAGCCAGTGCACCGTCTGCAGGGGAGTGGGGCCAACATCATCACGGACCCCAAGAGAAGGGTTCCAGCACCCCCCTACAGCCCCATCTCAGAGTCGGGCCCAAGTCACGACAGGCTGCCCTGTCTTCTGGGGCCAGAGCTCCAGGCCACCACGGGGATGGAATATGGGACACAGGGTGCTGTGTTAGTGTGCACTCACCACCTGGGGAATCCGCTTGCAGATGGGGGGATGCAGGGTAGTCAGCATGGCCAGGGTCCCTGAGGCTGCCCGCCGCAGCTTCTCATCCTCCTCTCCACTGTACAGGACCATCAGCTTCAGCCGGTCGCTGCCCTCAGCCAGGAACATCTCCTGCACCTGCACAGGGGAAAGAGCAGGGATCAGGGGGCTGTGGTGGTCCAGCAGCCCAGCACAGACCCCAGCCTGTCCCGGCCTTCACCTCCTTGCTCATGGCCATGTTGCACATGCACTCAGTTGCAGCTAGCCGGATCAGCTCGTGCTCCTCAAACATGTAGCCCTCGATCATGGGCACAGCCCGCTCTTTCAGGATCTTCTGCCTGGGAGGCAAGCGGGCAGTGAGTGCTCCCTGCCCAGGGCAGCCTGCCTGGCCCAAGGGGACAGCCAGCCGCCCTCTCCCCCCATCCCTACCGCAGCCTCTCACTGATGCCAGCCAGGTTGGTCAAGGCCATCAGCCCCTCAAAGTTCTCCAGGCCCGTGCGCTGCAGGTGCAGGAGGCTGACCAGGGGCCGCACCACCTCATAGATCTGGGGAGACAGAACACATGGGACCGAGTCAATGCCCACTGCTGCTCCCACCTGAGCCCCTGCCTGGCAGACCCAGACCCAGCACTCACCCGCTCCCCAGGGAACGCCATCTCTGGGTTGGAGGTGATGGTGATCTTTGCCAGGGCCTGCGCTGCCTTGGTCTGCCCCACCTCAGTGCCCTCCAGGGACAGTGGGATCAGAGCCTGGGGGCAGAAACAGCAGCTTGTCCTGCAGCCAAGGCCACAGCACCAGGGCAGCTTTCCCCAGCCTCATGTCCAAGGGAGCCAGTGCAGCCCTGCTAAACCGCAGAGCCCCAGCACCCCCGGAGCAGTGCAGGGCAGAAGCACAGCGGGGTCCATGCTCTCACCTTGCCTCCTCCCTGAGCAACCACACCACCCCGGTCTTCTGCCTCCTCCACCAGTGCCAGGAACACTCTAGGGACCAAGTGGGACTAGTTGCAGCACTTGGATCGTCACAGTGGGCCTAGGCTGCACCAGACTCCTGGACATCCTCCCTGCTGTCCAGGAGCTGGCCTTCAGCACAGGCACGCAAGTTCACCAAGAGGATGCCGGCAGGCTGGTAACCCAGCTCCCTCCTCTCCCACCTGGAGATCAGCTCCCGGCAGGAGCTGGTGAGCGCCGGGTTCTCGCTCTTCACCATGCAGGCCAGAGCCGACACCACGCCGGCCGTCAGCAGCTTCCGCACCCGCCGCTTCACAAACTCGGGCTTGTCCTGTGCCACGGGCAGGGCACACTGGGCTCAGGAGCACCAGCACCTGGCCAGGTGCCCGACCCCATCCTGTGGGCCTCAAGGACACCGTGTCCACACCTGGGACCCCAGGCTGTGTCCCAACACCCACTCTCCTCCTAAGCAGCCCTGCTCACCTTGGGGTGCTGCTCCGGGATGTGCTGCTTGGCATACTTGGCCAGCTCCAGCATCTGCGGATCCGGCTCCTCATGGTCATAGCTGTTGGTACAGTTCACCAGCGTGGAGGCAACAGCATAGAGCACACTCCTGTCCTCTGACTGTGGCGACAGCGGGCACAGGTCACACTCACAGCAGGGAGGAGCAAACAGGACCGGAGCCCACCCAGCTTCTCCCACACACCCCCCCCCGAGCATGAGCTCCACACCTGCTCCAGCACATTTCCCTGGTGCCCATCCCACAGCTCTTGGTATGCACCTTGGCCAGCTGGAACATGGCCTGCATTGCTGCCTTGTCCTCCACAAACTCCTCCTTGACATCTGCATCGAAGGTGAGGTAGGCCAGGCCCTCCACAGCCCAGCGCCGCGTGCCCGCATCAATCGCCTCGTTGCAGAGCCACCTGGGGAGTGCTCCCTGAGTCTGGCTGTGGGGGCTGTGCACAGCCCAGCTGCAGGGAGCTCAGCCGGGGGGCCTTGCCCACCCCCCACACCCGGCCCCGCTCACTTGCGGCACTGCTTGGCCAGCTTCATGGTGGATCCCTCGGCAAACTGCTTCATGCTGAAGTCTGTGCCTCCGGCAGATCCCAGCTTGCAGAGCCCCTGCAGCCAGGAACAGAGTGTGGGAGCAGGAATGGATGTGGGAGACCTGATGTGTCCTGGAGCCACAGCAGCAGGGAGCAGCACTGTGCCTGGCGGTCCCGCAGCCACAGCCCAGCCCTGCCACAGCCTGTCCCGCGTGCTCACCACGAGGGCGCGGATGCGGATGCTGTCCCTCTCGCTGTGCTTGTAGATCTCCTTGAGCAGGTTGACGCCGTTGGCCGTGATGAAGGAGGCGCGCTTGGCCTTGTCGGCCGCGTGGATCAGCGCCTCCACGGCCACCAGCTGGTGTGCCTCGCAGACAGAGGCGCAGAGGGACAGCACGCTGTCCATGATCCCCTCCAGCTCTAGCACCCTGTTCCCTGCATCTGAGGGACCCTGCAGCAGGCACGACACTGTCTGAATGGCCCGCAGCTTTCCCGGCAGCTCGTGCCCCTCGAACCAGCTCCTTCAGGGAAAGACCACCAGAACGGGTCAGCATGATCCACCTGCTTCTCCCTGCCCCACCTGCTGAACCTCCCCCACAGCAGCTCCCCAGTCAGCTTTAGCACTGAGGGTGACAGGTGCTGCCGGGCTGCAGGTGACAGAAGCCTCATTACTGCCAGGACACCCTGGCTCACCTCACATAGTCCTCACACAGACGATGGAAGTTTTCCCTCTCGGCATCACACTTCAGGTCCTCATACAGTTTGCTCAGCAGAACAGAGGTGCTCATCCGGCTGTTCTCTGTCACGGGCAGGCTGCCCGAGATGCCGCACACCGTGCTGCCCACCTCCAGGATTTTCTTCAGGCCTGGCAAAGGTCAGACAGCCCAGTGAGGGGGGCAGTGGCATGTGCAGACCTGGGACAGAGGAGCACGATGCCCCAGCAGGACATTGCTAGCCATTCCACTAACCCTGATCAATCACCCAGAGGCTCAGGCTGTTGTTGGTCTCCTTTGGTGACTTCCTGGGCACCACCTTGATGAGCAGGTTAAGGGCATTGTCACGGCCATGTGCTGAGGCCCCTTCCAGCACTAGCAGCTCCAGGAGGTGCTTGATCAGCAACTTCAGGTCCTTGGAGGAGTCTTCCAAAAAAGACAGTGCCCAGCAGTCAGCACCCTGGGAATGGCCTCACCCCCACCATGGTACAGCTGGCAGAGATGCTGCCATGACCAGGAGCTTCTGCCTCCTGTTAACCCTGGACCAGAGCCTGGCTTTGGGCTGGGCTGCAGGGAGCAGTGACAGGGCAGAGGCAATTAGTCCCATGGCACCTCTTGCACTTACGTGGGACTCTCTAGGTACAACAGCCAGCCAGGGCAGCCCACACTCACCCAGCACCACTGCATCCTCCTTCCCACGGAAGTCTTTCTGCAGCCCCTCCTTCAGGGAGTCGAACATCACATGCAGCAGGTTGCAGGCAGCCAGGGACACCTGCTCGTGCTCCACACCCAGCACTGCCGCGAGACGGGGAGCCCCCAGTTCCGCCAGGATGGCCGTGGTCTGCAGGTACAAGCACACCTGTCTTCCGGAGGCCTTGGGGAAGCCCTGCTGTTTCCCAGCCCCTTATCAGGATGGTTTCTTCTCACAAGTTCAGGCCTGGCAGGTAACAGCCCGGAGCTCCCCTGTGTGACCCTCTGCAGCCTCCCCAGCATGGCTTTCCCCTGGGCCCAGCCGTGGGGTGTGGTGGCACCTACACGAGAGCGGTGGCCGGAGCACAGCCCCACCAGCGTGCGCAGGGCTGCCAGCATCAGGTCAGCCTTGGCCGTGTCCAGCAGCTGCATCAGCAGCCGCACACCGTCGCTCTGGAAAATCTTCTCTGCTCCAGCCTCTTCTCGTGCCAGCACGATCAGGTTCTGCGCAGCCTGGGGAAGGAGAGTTCTGTCTGGGTCACAGCAGCACACTGCACAAGGAACTGCTAGCAGCTGCAGGCACCCACCCTCCGCCCCTGTCTTGGGGTGCATTCTGTGGGCGGCAAGCCCAGCCTGCCCAGGCAGCACCACTCAGCCACCGCTGGCCAGGAGCAACAATCCTCCCCTCCCCTCCTCCCAGCCACAGCACCGCGCCCCACTCCCTGAACTCAGACTTTCTGCTTCTTGTCCGCATCCTTTTCTTCAAGATCCAGCAAGATCTGGAACATCTGCTCTACTTTCGAGTCCGTGCAGGACATGGTCTTCATCTGCAACAGAGCAGAAAGAGCGGCTCAGTCCTCCTGAACTCCCTCCAGCCACAGCCACAGCGGGCCGGCAGCCCCCCATTGCCCCCCTGCTGACCTTCTCATGCATGCTGCTGCCCAGGGCACGCAGGGCCTCCTGGAAGGCCTTGTTGCGGGGCTCCAGGCTGAGGCAGCGCTGCAGGTCGCTGACGGCCTGCTCCAGGCGGCCCAGCTGCTGCAGCGCCTGGCTGCGGCGGAACAGCGCCTTCACGTCCCGCCCGTCCGCCTCGATGGCTGCGCACAGCGGTCACTCACGGGGCCCACCGCCTGCCCCGCCGCCCCACGGGCGGCTCACAGGCTGGTCCCCAGCCCCACCAACAGTACCTTTAGTGGCATCAGCCTCTGCCTTGGTGTAATCCTCCTGTGCAGAGACAGGAGAGAAAAAAGCCTGAGCACTGCTGGCACAAGCCCCACGCAGCCTACACCCCTAACTTTGGGGACTGGGGACAGGACGGGAACAGCATCACTGGAGACAATGAGCCAGCACAGTGGGACACGCTGCCTTTCCCAGAATACAACCCTCAGAGGGTGGCCAGGGAGCCCTACAGACCCCGGTGCTTTTCAGGCACTTCTGATCTACTCGAGCCCCTAAAGTTCCTCGTGTCCACCCCCTGCCCCAGACAAAGATTCCCTGCAAGAGATCAGAGACACCGTGACTGCTCGGGAACAGCCCCAGCCAGCCGGGCAGGTTCGTGCAGGCCGCGGGGACGCACCCGCCCTGCGCTCACCAGCTTCAGGTAACACGCGGCCCGGTTGCGGTGCAGCACGGCGCGCTCCGACGGGGCCTCGCTCAGGCTCAAAGCCTCCGTGTAGGCAGCGAGGGCGGCTGCGTGATCCCCCGCCTGGAACAGCGCGTTACCCCGCGCCCGAAGCTGCTCCGCCGTCACCTGCCGAGGGGCACCGGCTGGGACACAGCCCTGGGCCCCGCACAGACCCAGGACAGGGACCCCCGGGACAGGGATCCCCCCGGGACAGGGATCCCCGGGACAGGGATCCCCCCCGGGACAGGGACCCCGGGACAGGGACCCCCGGGACAGGGATCCCCCCGGGACAGGGATCCCCCCGGGACAGGGATCCCCCCGGGACAGGGACCCCGGGACAGGGACCCCCGGGACAGGGATCCCCCCGGGACAGGGATCCCCGGGACAGGGACCCCGGGACAGGGACCCCTGGGACAGGGATCCCCCCGGGACAGGGATCCCCCCGGGACAGGGATCCCCCCGGGACAGGAATCCAGGGACAGGGACCCCCCGGGACAGGAATCCAGGGACCCCTGGGACAAGGATCCAGGGACAGGGACCCCCGGGGCAGGGATCCCCGGGACAGGGACCCTCGGGACAGGGATCCAGGGACAGGGACCCCCCGGGACAGGAATCCAGGGACCCCTGAGACAGGGATCCAGGGACAGGGACCCCCCGAGACAGGAATCCAGGGACCCCCGGGACAGGGACCCCCGGGACAAGGACCCGCCGGTCCGGTCCCGCCCGGCCCCGCTCACCGGCTCCTCCATCGCGCCGCACCCGTGACGTCACCGCGGATCGCCTGGGGAACCCTGACGCCACCGCCCTTGTCACGTGACGGGGCGCGTCCGGAGACGGGCGGGGCCAAGGCTGCAGCGCCGCCCCGCGGCTCGGCGGTGCCAGCACTGACCGGCCGCAGCCCCGTGTGCGTCCCCGTGTCCCCCCCAGACCGTGCCGCCGCAGCCCCGAGAGCGAGTGTCCCCCATACAGCCCCGTACTGAGCCCCGGAGAGCGAGTGTCCCCCCCGTAGAGCCCCTGTACTGCACCCCGCAGTTCCAGTGTCCCCCCCGTACCCCCCCCGTATCACCCCCCGTGCTGCACCCTGAGGTGCGAGCGTTCCCCCCATACACCACCCCCCCGTGCTGCACCCCGCGATGTGAGTGACCCCTCCCTGTCCCGCGGCACCCCCGGGTGCAAGCCCCCCCTGTGTGCACCCCCTGCCCTGCCCTGGCGCCCCTCAGCAGCCCTGGCCGGGCCGTGTCACTCTGGGGGCACCGTGGGGAGCCCGGGTGCCGGCCGGGTGCCCCCGCGGGGACCCACGGGGCACGCCGCAGGCACGGGGCAGCAGGCGGCTGAGGTGGCACCGGCGGGTCCAGTAGAAGTGGCAGAGGTCGATGGCCATAAGCAGAAGGACAAGGAGCCCATAGAGCCCCACGAAAGGCAGGGCCAGCGGGTTCCTGCGGGGTGGGGCACTTCAGGGGGCAGCCGTGACCCTCCCGTGGTACTGGGGAGGGCCGGCTGGGGGCCCCTGTGGGCTCCAAAGGACACCACAGTCCCTGCCCCAGCAGCCAGGAGAAGCCCCTGGGGATGTGCCAGGAGCCCCAAGGGCCCCCATCCTCAGGAGCACAGCCAGCGGCAGCCCTGCTCACCGCAGTAGACCGGGGCTAGCCAGGCTCGAGAGGTTCACTCCGGTGAGGGCTTCCAGGGCCAGCTGGGAGCAGCAGGACTTGAGAGCCTCCAGGCTGGGCTGGCAGCAGTAGCGGTGGCCGGGGGGGTCCGTCAGCCGCGGGCAGTAGAAGCCAGGGTGGGAGCGGCCATCAGGGCCCACGTAGCCCTCGCAGAGGTGCAGGTTCTGCACCAAGACTGCAGCAGGGAGCAGGGCATTGCAGAGGGCAGGGAACAAGCCCCCACTGCGGGGACCACGGAAACTGTGCAGGGGCTGTAGGACGGCTCCACACCATGGTCTGTGCCGTGATACAGCAGAGCAGGACTGGGCTGGCCTGGGCTCACCAGTCCCAGGGAGCCTGGCTAACGTGGCACAGGGGGCCCCAGCTCAGAGTGGGCTACACCCCATGAGGCAGCAGTGGCTAAGCAGAGCTCCCCTGGCACTGCCTTCTGGTGCCACGACCCTGTGTGTGCCGTGACCTCCAGTGCTCACCGAGGCCTCAGCAAGGGCAAACGTGGGCAAGGGCAATGATGGTGGCACACAGGAGGGGAAAACGCCCAGGACATCAGGTCAGCCCCCAGCCCCCCTGCTGAACCCCCTCCCTGTGTCCCCTGTGGGGACAGCACTTGGACCCCACAGATGTGCTGCAGTGGGAGTAACCCCAGCACCACCACACCTGGGCCACCATCCCCAGTATGGATCACCACCTCTCAGTGCAGAGCACTGCCTCCCAGGACAGACCCCCGCCGCCGCTCCGGGCTGTCAGGGAGCGACCCTCAAGGGACAAGGCCCCATCAGGGATGGGCTCAGGGAACAGGAGGGGCAGGAATGGGGCTGTACCTGTCCCAAGGATGCTGGGGAACAGAGCCGCGGCAAGGAGCAGCTGGAGCAGGGGCCCATCCAGCATCTTCCCGGCCAGCCCTAGGCAGAGGCAGTTCTGGCTCCAGTGGAGGCAGAAACCACAGCCCCTCCTGCTCCCGCCTCCATCGAGCCTCCACCAAGAGCTGCTCAGAGCCATTAGAGCCTCCTGCACTCCCCTGTCCACAGGGACCCAGCTGGAGGCGGGAGCATCAGTAATGAGCTTCTGGGGCCAGGACGAGGATGGCAGGCTCCTTTCCCAGCTGGAGGCAAGGCACCAGCTGCTGTGTCCAGGGCCCCAGTTGGGCCCATCCTGGGAGTGTCTGAAAGGGCACTGGACCAGGCCAGGGCACACGGCAAGCACTGTGAGGTGCTGAGCTTCCAGGGGCCAAACCCATGGGATGTGGATGTGCTAGGAGTTGTGCAGGAATTGTGGAATCACAGAATCATTCAGGTTGGAAAAGACCTCTAAGCTCATCCAGTCCAACCCAACCAAGCCAGAGCTGAGGCAGTTCCCCACGCCGCCCTGTCCTTCCCAATGCCCTCCCTGCTAGAACCCATTGGCAGTAAGTAGCCTCAGGGGGCCAGGAACTATGGCCTGTGGTTCCCACAGCAACCAGGAGGATGCTCTGGTGACATGGTGTAATTAGCTGCGACTCAGCCACTGCAGCTCCAGCAGAGCAGAGCACCAGGCTTACTCTGAAATGGGGCTAAAGGCTCTGGGTTTGGGGGAGGCACTCCCACGCTTCACCCAGGCATTGCTGTCCACACAAGGAACTGACTCCCATCCCCCTGGCTTCTGCCCAGCACCAGGCACTGCCTGCTCTCGAGCACAGCTGGGCCTGGCCATGCCACCAGCCTCTCACAGGTGCCGGGGGCTCCTGGCCAGATCTTCAAGCTGGCCCCCGCCTGCCTTGGCATGCTGCCCTGCCTCCCCACAGCACACCATTCCCACTCCCCTGAGTGAGAGACACAAACCACACATAGACCAGGGCCCTTGGAAACAGCCTTGTGCTATGAGCTCCAGGAGAGGTCAGTCCCAAGTCCACAGCACTTTCTCAGGCAGCTGCCCAACACCCCGGGTCCTCCTGGCCTCCCCTTGCTGCCCCGCCAGTCAGGGGGAGCCCTGCATGGGCCCCTGCCTCAGCTATCAGGGTGGCCACCCTCCTGGGCAGCCTGCCTGTGACAGGGCAGCAGTGTCTGTCCCACCAGCAGCAGCAGAGCCCAGCCTGCAGCCCTCCCCAGGCATGCTTGGCCCACCCAGCACTGTGTCCAGCAATGTCTGCTCCAGCCCTGCCACAGCAGTTCATTCCAAAATCTGAGACCATGGAACTAATAAATTAGAAAGTGGCAGCACAGCCTCTGCCAGGCTGGCCGCTCCTGTCCGTGCCTGCCACAGTACTGCTGGCCCCACTCCACTGCTGCACTGCTGCTGCTCCTGTGCTGTCCAGCCACTCCACTCCTCTCCTGCTTGACGCTACCCGAGGCGGATGCGGAACGTGGCGATCTCCATGGGGTCCAGGTGGATGTTGGTGCTGTTGGAGGCTGTGCCCAGTGGGTACATCAGTGTCAATGAGGTGGGCTGCAGGGAGCCCAGCTCCAAGCCCTGGAACAGGCCTCCCAGAGCTAGCTGGGGAGAGGAGGAAGAAGCAGGGAGGCCCAGGTGAGGATGTGATGCCTGGGGCAGCACTGTGCCCAGGACAGCCTGACACTTGCCATGACTGCCATGCCGAGCTCCTGGCCCAGCTCTGGCCCAGCAGAGGTGTGGGGGCAGCCTGGCCCTACCTTGCCCTGGCTGGTGGTGCAGTTGAAGCCCAGGTTCTTGGCCTCCAGGCTGCAGTCAAAGCCTTTGCGGTGCAGGATCAGTGCTGCCTCAGCTGATGGTAGTGAGTCATCCTGCAGGGAGCTGGAGCTGAGGCACAACACTGAAAGATCCCCACCAGAGCCCCACCGCCCCTGGGCCATGGCTCACCTCTGCCTGCAGCGTCCGCAGGTTGAGGATGTGGAAGTCGCAAGGAAGGGTGGTGGCAAGGGGCACAAAGGAGCGCAGGGCTGGCTTCTCCAATGCCACTGGCATGACCAAGGCCTCAGCATTCTGGTGCACAGAGGTGATGTGGCTCAGCAGGGAGGGGAAGCTGATGGGGCGTTCATCCTGCACCTGCCAGGCAGCACATGGGTCAAGTGTGGGCCCAGGAAGGCAGGCAGAGCCTGGGCAAGGCCCAAAGAACCTCTATTCCAGCAGTGCCTTGAGACCAGGCACCTGCCAGCACAGTGCACACGGAGCTGCCCCTGCCCAGGCAGGTCCCCCCGCCCCAGCACCAAACAGGACTCTGGCTAGCTGATGGTCAGGCTACAGACCTGCTACAAGCCTGGCTAGACTAGTGGCTAGCAGCTAGTGCACAAGACAGGGAGAGACAGCAGGGCCAGGCTGGCCATTACCTCAGGGCTGCCAGTCCTGGTGCCAGGGAAGCTCAAGGCTTTAAACATGGAGACCAGTTTGGAAAAGAAGCCGGAGCTCTGGATGGCACAGCACACGCATAGAGGGCAGCGAGGGGATTGGACAAGAACACTGTGATTATGAGGGCAATGTGGCTCCACAGGGACAGACCCCACTGCACGTCCTGCTCTCCCCATGTCCCTGCTCCAGGCCCATCCCTGCCCAGTGCCAGCACAACGGGTCAAGATGGAAGAGGACACTGCATCCCATCACATGTGGCCTCCACCCTGCTCCATCCCAAGGCAGGTTGGGCTCTCAGCCCTGCCGCCTCACAGCCAGCACCTTGTTGGCAGTGCTGCGGCGCTCCAGGAGGAGCCGGAACCGGTTGCAGGTACGCTTGTTGTCCTTCAGCCCCTGGCCCAGACCCCGGTTGTCATCCTGCATGAGGCGCCGGTCCAAGATCACCTCCAGCTGGCCTGTGGAGAACAAGTCCCTGCAGTCCAGGCTATAGCAGGCACCAGCCACACCCCACAGCACAGAGCCCCCAGTGACAGCAGGACCAGGGCACCCCACCCAGCCTGCAGCACCTTCCTCCCCTGCTTCCCTTGGGGAGGACAGCCCTAGCTCCACAGCAGGTCCCCAAGGCACAGAGCCCAGCTCACCGCTGTGGAGGCTGGAGACCCCCAGGGCCTGGGCTGTGAGCAGTGTCAGGCGGCTCTGCATGTCCTGGATGTAGGCCATGGCAGGCATCGGGTAGAAGTTGGCCTGCAGCGGCAGCTTCCGCTGGTACCTGCGGGGCTGGATCTGCCAAGGAACAGAGATCAGTGGCCAGAGGTGTATCCCACAGTGTCTGGTGCCAGAGCACTGTCCCCCTGTGGCAGCTGCTGTCCCTCCCCAGACTGCTGCATACCTGGAAACCATTAAGGTCTGTGAAGAAGGTGTCATCACTCTCAATGTCAGTGCTAAAGCGCAGGGCCAGCTCCTTGTTGATGTGGTCACGAATGTCCACCAGGCAGGACACATCCAGGGACAGGCCCTCCACCCCTGTGGGTAGGCAGTGAGGGGCTGAGCCCCAAGGGCAGCATGGCCCAGTTCCCTGGGCCAGCGACACCTGGCACAGCCTCAAGACCTCACCTGGCACGTTGTACAGCCGCACCACGGTCTGGACATGCTGGTAGTAGCTGGCAACCTCTGAGAAGAGGGGTCCCTCCATCACCCGCACCACTGGGGGGTCCTTGGGAACGTAGGGCTGGGGAGAGGGATAGCTGCACTGAAGCTGCTGCCTGAGGACAGCCCTACAGGCACAGCTGTCAGCTGGCTTCCACGGGTGGACCCTGTACCTTGGCCTCTCCATCAGGCAGGAAGAGATAGGCCCCACTTTTGTCCTTGGAGGTCCTGGTGCCATAGACGAGAAATTCGCTGCTGACCCTGTGCCCCTGCTCCTCCCCAGCTGGGCGCAGGCTCTGCAGGTGTGTGCCGGCACAGCAGTAAGCGCATGAAGCAGCGGGAGGTACCCCTCTCCTCCTGCACCCCACGCCCTGTCACAGCCCTGCACTCACCTGCAGCAGGCCCGTGCGCCCCAAGAAGCAGGCCTGCAGGTGCTGGTTCTCCAGGCAGAAGTCATCAGAAGCTGCCGGGAAGACGTGCAGGGGCACAGCCTCGGGCTTGTGCACGGGCACGTCCCGGCCGTGCAGGTACAGGCGCGTGGAGGACCTTGGCGTGGCGTGGCCATCCAAGGACTTGTGCAGCTGCAGCACACGCAGCCCCAGCGCAGGCAGGCGGGCCAGGACAGACACCTGCAGGCAGCATGGGGACCTGAGCCAGCCCCCTCCTCTGGGGAATGACTGGGGGTCAGTGGGGCAAAGACCCTGCTCAGCACTGCGGGGCCTCTGCTGAGGAGGGACATGTGTGGGGACCTGGGGGTTTGGCAGCTGTGGGATCTCGCGTTGTGGGACAGGGACAGAGCAGGGCTGCTGGTGTGTCCTGGCAGTGTGCAGGATGGGAGGCTGGCACAGATAGGCTGTGGGTGTGGGGCACCCCATACCTGGTAGACATTGGGCACTACATCAGTGGCAGAGTTCCACACTGCACTGAGCTGGGAGGGCAGGGGCTGCCCCTCCTCGGAGAGCACACGCACGTGCGGGGAGTCCACCAGCACTGGCACCACGCTCAGGCGCTCCTGCTCCAGTGGGTTGAACACCACCAGGAACCTGTGGGGGGTAACACAGGGCTGGCATCCCAGCCTCACAGCATCCCAGATGTCCCATGCTCCACACTAACTACAGATCCACTGCACCTGCCACAGCTTCACAGGTACTCCCTCACTGCCTCACCACAGCCCCGTAAGTCCCCAGAGCAAGGCAAGAGGCCCTACCGAGGTGAGGTGCCCAGTTTGACCACTGTCCTCTCTGGGAGAGAGTCCTGGCTGGAGCGTGTCTCATCCTGGGGAGGAGCAGTAAAGAGTTGGGGTGTGCCCAATGCCCCTGCCAGCTGGGCCCAAGGACCCGGGCACAATCTGGGGCTCTCTTCCTGGCCTCTGCAGCACAGAGTTCCTCCCAGGGTCATGGGGACAGTGTGCCAGAGTGCAGGGAGGCAGGGGCTGGTGCTGCTCACCATGCCAAGGAACGGTGCAGCCGGGTCATGGCGGTATGCGTCCTTGTCCCCCAGCACAAGGTAGTGCGCAGCATTGATGATGACACGCTTGAGGTTGGTGAGGGATTGGAGCAGCCTAGGCAGAGGCAGAGTGAGCCACACTCTAAATCTCCCTGTGAGAGAGAGGACCTTCCCACAGCATCCCCATACCTAGCTGTTCTCCCAGCCCTGAGCCCACCAGCCCCACTCTGAGACAGGCTCTGAGGGTGCCCTGGCCCCCACACGCACCGGACTCCGTAGTCCACGGCCACAGCCTCCTTGGCAGTGCCGGCGATGGCATCATGGTGCTGGAAGAGGCCCAGGTTGCGGCGGGCGTTGCTCAGCAGGGCGTAGTCAGCGAGCGGGTACCTGCCATCGGCACCAGCACGGCGGGCGTGGGCGAGTGCCAGGCTGTACAGGATCTCTGCCCCCCTGTGCAGGGACAGAGTCACTGAGGGTCCCTACCCTGGTGCTGCAATACCGCGGGGGCTGGCCTGGGAGGGGGGTGGCAAAGGCACACACTGCCCTGGGACTGGGTGAGGGTTTGGCACTCTGTGCACCAGCCCAGTGTGCTGGCAGCTGGCGCAGACCGGGGACTGTTGAGCTCCCAGATACTGTCTGGCCACCCCTCACCCATGCCCCCCGCACACCGCCTGCGCCCCATGGACCAGCCCGCTGCCCCTCACCGGAGGTGGGCCTCCAGCACCCTGTCCAGGCTCTTGTAGAATGGCCGGGAGGTGTAGTATCCTGTCCAGTAATGATCCTCCCGGTCCGCATAGGAGAAGAAATCCCCAGTCAGAACTGGGAACCCGGGTGGCCTCATCCCCGGCACGATGCCCACTTTCTTGTACAGGGCATCAAAGTAGTCAGAGAGCGTGCCAAACTGTGCCTGCAAGACAGCACGTGCAGCCCTGAGCCGGGGCTCCTGCAGTGGGGGCTCTTATCCCCCCTCACAGGACTGTTCACCCCTCCAACTGTGCTCTGCATGGCCTCCCGCTGCCCCCAGCTCCACAGAGCCTTCCACACATACCTGAACATGGAGGTCGGGCCGAGAGTTGAGAAAGTCAAAGATGCGCTGGTAGTTGAGGAACTGGGCATCCCACTCCTGTGGCTTGTCGTAGCGGAAGTCGTCTCCCAGGGGCACCAGCAGCACCTTGCTGCGGTACAGCTTGGACTTCTTGCGGTACTGGTCCAGCAGCAGCTGGGCTCTGTGTGGGGGCCAGGGCATGAGGCTGGCCCCTGGTGGCCCACAAGGCTGGGAGCGGCCTGCCCCTGCCCCTGCCACACTCACCGCTCTGCCACGTTGGCATCGGTGATGGCACGGGGAGGCACCTTCCAGGGACAGTTGATCCGGCCTCCAGGCAAGCGCTTGAAGTCAAACTGGCAGCAGATCTTGGGGTCTGGGCCACAGGTGTGAGGCACATCGTAGCTGTAGAAGGGCATCATGTGGCAGAGGATGTCGGTGCTCGTGTCTGGATCTGTGGGACCAAGGACAGGTGAGCACCAGCAATGGCTCTCCCTTGCCTGTGCCTGAGCAGGGGGGCCCAAAGACAGTGGTCTGACAGAGCAGACCTCGGAGCTCAGAGGGCACAGCAGCCTCCCCCAGTGTGTTGCTGGACTTGGGGGCAGGTGGAAAGTCACCCTGAGGCTGTCCCACAGGGCTGAGACATCACCTCCCAGTGCTTGGCTCATTTGCACAGAAAAGCAGCTGGTAGCCATTCTCTGCTGCCACCTGCCCCACAGGGCCCCCTCTGCAGCCCCTCACCCCATGTCTGTCTCCACATGAACTCCAGGTTCTGGGTGGCAGCAAAGTGCTTCTTGATGGCATAGTGCACACGCTGGATGAGCATGGCTGTCAGGTTGGAGCGCTTCAGCAGGTAGGGCATGGTGGAGCTGTACCCAAAGGGGTCTACGGCCCAGCCCGACCGTGGCGTCACACCTGGGGACACAGACACCTGTCAGCCCCGTGCTGGGCCAGCAGCACCTCCCGTGAGGAGGGTCCTGTCAGGATCTGGAGGCCTACAGCGCATTAGGCAGGCCCCCAGCCACCATCTGCCTGACTCACCAATGTTCTTCTCCAGCCACTGGTGCCCCTCGATCAGCTGGTCAATCATGGCGAAGTAGTGGGAATTAGCCTCATCGGGCATCACCCAGCCGCCCGTCACCATCTCCAGCTGCCCATTGCCCACCAGCCTGCCAGGGGGACACCCAAGATGTGACCAGAGCCCTGCATGAGCCACAGGTCCATTGCAGAGTCCCCCTGCCCTGAGCCACCTACAGTCTATGTGCAGCCCCCACAGCCACCACTGCCATTCCCCCCTTGTCATGCTGTCCCCACGCAGAGAATCATTCCTCCACAGCCCAACACTAACCACAGCCCATTCCCCCTCCACTGTGTCCTCCATCCCCAATGCTCTCAGGGCAAGGGGCAGACAAGGGGGCCTTGTCTCACCACACAATCCTGCTCTCCAGGTCTCTCACCCTTCCATAGGTGCCCTGGGCCTTGCACACAAGTTCCCCAGCCCAGTCAACACAGGGAGGGGCCCCAGGGCAAGATCTGTCTCTCCCACCTCTCACTCCACAAGGCAGTGGCTCTGACATCTGATGGCACTGGGAGGCTGCTGGCAGTTTGAGGGCACACCCTGCTGAGCAGTGCAGGGCCCATGGCAGCCTTCCAGTCCCTGGAGCCGTTCCCTCACACACCCTATGCTCTCAGCCTGCCTAGGAGCTAGGCGGGCACTGGGGCCAGGGGGGCAGCCCTACCTGCGCACAGCAGCCCGCTTCTGGGCACTGATGTTGTCCCACCACTTGGAAAAGAAGGAGATCTCAGACCAGATGAAGCGCCGGCGTGGGTCCTCCTGCATCTTCAGCACCATGCTGTTGAGGATGTGCTGTGTCTGGTCGTAGTAGTACTTGTCGAAAGTCTTGATCCAGCCTGGCAGCACAGGTGGGGGTCACTGTGGGGGGCCCAGGCTTCCCTGCCAGCACTGCACCGTAGCAGGAGCTGGGTCAGCCCCTGCCTCTCACCTGGGTCATTGTGGGAGTGCGGCACCACAAACACCTGTAGAGGCTCTGTGTCCCATTCGTTGGGCTCGTAGGTGATGTCGAAGCCCTGCTTCCAGACACCACCATCTTGGTTGTCAAACGGCAGCAGGGAGTACACAGCAAGCATCTGTGGGGAGGAGACAGGGCTGAGACCCCTGAAAGAGTAGAGCCAGGACTCCATGGATGCCCAGGTGTGGACCCCTCACATGCTAGCAGAGCCACCAGATGCTCACCTGCAGGTCTGGGCTCTGTCCTTTGCCCCCGAGAGCAAACTGGCAGTCTTGCGGGGACACAGAGAGGAAACTTGGGCGACTCTCAGGGGGGAGCACCCAGGAGCTATTCAGGGGGTGTTGGGGCAATGCCGGCTGCCCCTCTGCATGGGCTGTCAGCTCCAGCACCGAGTCTTTAATGTGGCTGATGATCTCATGGTTCTCCTCCAGCAGCTGCTCCAGTTGCTCGATCCGGTTCTGTAGCACCGAGATCTGGCTCTAGGGGCACAGCGAGGGGCAGGAGGTCACCCACAGCTGTGGGGAGCCAGTCTTTGCCCTGGCACCTTAATGCCCAGAGGCCAAGGCTGGCGCCCCATGAATTTCCCTGACTCAATGTCCCTGTTTGCCATCCCAGGACCCCTCTCACTCACCCCAGACCCTCCAAACTCACCCTGGGGAAGTTGCCCCCACTCTGGTGTCGTGTGGGGTCATGCTGTACCCGGTCCAGCATCAAGTAGAGGGAGAAGACGGCCACGCAGAAGATGGCAGCTCCACACACTGTCACCTGCTTCTTCAGCTTCATCCCGAAGGGATGCAGGGACTCACCTGCGCTGGGACTGGGGGGGAGCCAGGTCGGACAGCGCAGCCCCTCACCGCGGCCTCCTGTCTCCTCCTCCAAGAGCCCTCACCGCGTCCTACTTGGCTTAATCCGATGCTGGATATTTATATCCGCTGATGGTGCCGGGGCCGGGGCCGGAGAGGCCGCGCGGCCCCGCAGGGCCGGGCAGCGCCCGGGCCCGCCGCACTGAGGCCCCGCGGCGACGGCCCGGGCCGGGGAGGGACGGGAGAGGCCGGCCAGCACCGGCGGTGCCACCGCCGCCACCCCGTCCGCACCGCGGGCGGCTCCGCAGCCCGGCCCAGGCCCTCACATCGCCCGCCGGGGCCCGCCGGGATGGGCCGGGCCAGGCCAGGCCCCGCCTCGCGCTCCGCCCGCTGGGCCGGGCCCGCGGGGGCGGCACCGAACCGGCCGGGCACCGAACCGCCAGGGCCCGCGGGGGCGGCACCGAACAGGCCGGGCACCGAACCGGCCGGGCCCTTGGGGGCGGCACCGAACGGCCGGGCACCGAACCGGCCGGGCCCGCGGGGGCGGCACCGAACCGGCCGGGCAGCGCACGGCCCCGGCCTCGCGGGAGCAGCCACCCTCAACCCCGCAGCCGAGTCGAGATGCCGGTGCCCTCCCGGTACCCTGTTCCGGTGTGCCCCATCCCGGTGTGTCCCATCCCGGTGCCCTGTCTTTGATCCCTGTCCCAGGGTCCCGTTCCAGCCTTCTGTCCCAGTGCCCTGTCTCAGTACTCCCATGCCAGTTCCTGTCTAAGTGTGCCCCATTCTGGTACTTCTTTTGGTACCCCATGCTGGTGCACCGCGTGCCCTGTCACAGTGACCCATCCTGGTACATCACTACAGTGTCTCATCCCAGTGCCATGTCCCAGTGCCACGTTGCAGTGCAGTACAAGTCCGTGTCCCCTCACAGCTCCTAGATGTACAGCTGCAGAGCACGAGTGTTTATTGTACAGGACAAAGTCGGGCAGGAGATGTGGGTGCCATGTCCCACCCTGAGGTATGCAGGAGCCCCTGCCCTGGGGCTCAATCACCACACAGCCACCCCGCAGTACCCGCTGCCCAGACAGGGCTCTGCTGTGCCCCCCAGCAGTGCCATGGGATGGATCCAGGGCCCCTGGTGCTCCCTGTCACCGCTGTCTCTTGCGGATGGCAATGAGGTCCTGGTGGATGGTGCAGAAGTTGGGCCGCTTGTGGGGGTCATACTCCCAGCAGCGCTGCATCAGCTGGTACACCTCCTCAGGGCACTGCTCGGGAGGGTCCAGCCGCAAACCTGGGCAACAGGGATGGGGACGTGGGTCACTGGCCCTTTACACCCCACATCCCACTGTGGGATGTGTCTGGCCCATCCTGCAGGCACAGCTCCACAGTGCTGGACCCACAGCTCATGGTGGCTCTCAGGAGCCAGCCCCAGCCATGTCCCCTACCATGCTCCACTGCCTCCCGTGTCTGCTGGTTGCTGAGGTTGGCATAGGGGATGGCGCCCAAGCTGAAGGCTTCCCACAGCAGGATCCCAAAGCTCCAGACATCACTCTCTGAGCTGTATCGGCCTGGGGACATGGGGCAGGACAAATGCTGTTGGCAGGAGAAATGCATGTCACCACTGCACAGCTGTGCCTGTGCTCCTGAGAGCTGAGTTGCTCGGGGTCTCTGCCTCCTTCCCCAGGACCAGGTGTGTGGGAGTGGGATAGTGCCAGACTCCTGGGTCCTGGCTCCCAGATAAGCTGCGGGGTGCCAGGCCATGCCCGGCTCCATCCCATACCATAATTGAGAGCTTCAGGGGCCGTCCACTTGACAGGGATTTGCTTCATCCCCCCTGTGGAGGCATAGATGCCGTCTTCCTCCTCCCGTGACATCCCAAAATCACTGATCTTCAGGGTGTTCCTCTCTGTCACCAGGCAGTTGCGAGCAGCCAGGTCCCTGAGACAGCCCCAGGCAATCAGCCGTGTGCCCAGCTGTCCCTGGGGCTCCACCCGGCACGGGATGGGGTGGTGAGGATCCCAGGGCTCCCCATCCTGCCAGGGCCCACCTGTGGATGCAGTGCTTGCTCTCCAGGTACTCCATGCCGGCAGCAGCATTCTCTGTCATCTTGACCAGCTCCTTCACGCGGAGGTGGGGACCCTCGCTGCGCAGGAAGGTCAGGAAGTCCCCCCCTGTGCCCAGATTGCAGAGGTGGTGGGTGCCAGGCAGCGCTGGCAGCTCAGCCAGGCGTGGGTGTGTGGGGACAGCGGGGACGGGGCGCTCACCCTGCACCAGCTCCATGACAATGTAAATGGGCTGTTTCTGCGTGCAGACGCCGATGAGACGCACAATGTTTGGGTGCCTGTACTGCTTGAGAATCCTGTGGGGACAAGGATGGGCACTGTGAGTGTAGGGGGGCCCGGCTGCTGTGGGCACAAGCCACCCGTCGCCATCCCCAGGGCACTCTGCCCAGCCAGCCTGGGGACACAGCCCTCAGCACGAGGGTGCTGCAGTCCCAGCAGTGTCCAACAGCTCCAAGAGCAGACAGATGTAACAGGAGAAGCCCAACAGCCACACGGACCTAGCTTCCTGCAGGAACTTGGCCTTGAGCTCAGGTGGAAGGGTTTCCCGGCAGGATTTCACAGCAACGGGGGAGTTGTCAGCACGCAGGCGTCCACTGAACACTTCCCCAAAGTTACCCTTCCGAGACACAGGTGCACCAGGCTCAGCTCACCGTGCGGCCCAAGGGAACCCTTGTCCTCCTGCAGACCCTGTGAGGACAGCCCTGCCCTCCTGCAGACCCCACAGCACCCCATCTCACCCGACCAATGCGTTCCCCCAGCAGCACGTCCTCGTGGTTAAGCACCCATTTGTCCTGCAGCAAACAGACACCCGTGAGCTGTCCCTGGCCCACAGACCCATGCAGGCCCCTCTCAGGCAGAGCCCAGGTCCAGGTTCCCCTGTCTAGCTGGAGAAGCGCGCCTGTGCTCTCAGCCCAGCCATCAGCAGGAGAAAGGGCCAGGAAGAGCTGCCCCTGCCCAGGGGCCCCCATCCTCCTCCCCACTGCCTGTATCACCTTGGGCACAGCCCTGGCCAGGACAATGCCACTCTTGCGGGTGATGGGCTGCTGGCTCTGCAGGAGGTTCTGGATGAGCAGCGGAATGGTGGGGAAGCTCTCACCCTCCAGCCGAAACATGTTCTGC
Source organism: Haemorhous mexicanus (assembly GCF_027477595.1). Lineage (NCBI taxonomy): Eukaryota > Metazoa > Chordata > Aves > Passeriformes > Fringillidae > Haemorhous > Haemorhous mexicanus. The sequence goes on from NC_082353.1 coordinate 22,263,784, forward strand.
AGGGAGGGAGGCCAAGAGGTAGCTATGGGCAGGAACCCACGCCTGGCCATGCAAGGCCACCCCAGCCATCCCCCCTGCTCGTGGTCACTCACACTGACAGCCTGGATGATGAAGTGCCGGGGCTGCCCGTCCCACAGCACGCTGAGCACGTACTCCTGCTTGCCCTGGCTCTCCCGCACCAGGAAGTCCCCACTGCAGGTCAGCAGCTCCTGTACCTCCGAACGTGGGATGGCCCCGTGGTACCAGACCTGCTGGCACAGCGGCTTCTGCACGTCTGGGATTAGGGGCACGGGGGGTGGCAGCTGGAAGGAGACAAGGTGAGCCCAGCCATGCACACTCCTGAGTTGTGCCAGAGGTGGGGCAGCAGGAGTGTCTGGAAGCTGTGCCCAGGGCAGGTGGGAGCAGAATCTGGAGGTGCTGAAGCCAGGGGGGCTGTGTGGCCAGAAAGGAGAGGACAGGCTCATCAAGGCAGCTGTGCAGAGAGCAGGGTGGCGGGAGGCACCCAGGGACTCACCGAGTACTTTGGGCTGAAGATCCCCGTGATGTGGTTCTTGAGGGTCTCCAGCGCACTGGCCCCGCTCCGCTCCTGCTCCTGGAAGGAGGCACGGGCTGTGCATCAGCTGTGCACCCCACCCCGGTGGCTCCCAGAGCACAGGAGGCGAGACTGACTCACCGTGGAGGAGACGGACTGCCGATCCTCTGGCAGAGGCAGGGCAGGCAGGGGGTCCCTGGCGCCCAGCTCTGCCAGCTTGCTGGCCAGCAGGTCCCGCTGCGCCTGCAGCTTGGCCTGGGCACACAGGCAGCCCTCGAGCTGCTGCCGCACCTCATGCAGTCCCTGCCGCCTGCCCAACAAGTGCACCCTGGGGACGGGAGGGGACAGGGCGGTCAGCACCCGCTGCCCGGGCCCCTTGCCCCCCTCTGCTGCACCTCACCGCTCCCCGGGGCTCCGGCCCTGCTCCTCATCATGGATCTCTGCCTTCAGCTCCTGCATCTGCTGCTCCTTGATACCCACGGCCTCAGTGGCAGCCACCAACTCCTCCTCAACCGAGGTCAGGCTGCAAGAGACGGCAGGGGGGCTTAGCCCCTGCCCCTCACCTGCCCCTGCCCACGGCTAGTCCCACAGCTAGTCCCACTCACCAGTGCTGGACACTTTCAAGGGTCAGCTCATTCAGCTGCAGCTCCCCTGGCACCAGGTTTTCTGTGTCTTCCAGCAGGCTCTCATCAAAGGACACAGTTGGTGGCATCTCAGATTCATACCTGTGGGCAGCCAGGACAGCTGTGCCTCCACTTGCCCCGTGCTGGCCGCTGCCAGCCAACGGCAGCAGGGCCGTACCCAGCAGAGAGGCCGCGGCTGCGTGGAGCCATACTGGTGGCTCTGGATGAAGCTGCTGTACTCAGTGGCAGGGTCGATGGCCTGGATGGCAGTGGCAATCTCCTGGTGCACGGCCAAAAGGTCCTCCTGGACCAGGCTGCTGATGCTGCAGTACTCGCTGAGGATCTCCTTTCTGTGGGAGCACTGCTGGTTCTGGGGGGCCATGGGCGTGCCCAGGGGTAGGGAGTGGGGTGCAGGGCTGGCAGCAGGGCACAGGATGGGCAGTGGGGCACGGGATGGGCAGCGGGGCAGGCAGGGCTCTTACAGGACGAGGACCATCTCCTGCTGCAGACCGTAGAGGGACTGATGCAGGCTGGGCAGCACCCGCTGGTAGTGGTGCTGGTGGTGCAGTGCAGCCGCCTGCACAGCCAGCACGTACTGATTGTGGAGGGCATGGAGCTTCCAGAGGCTGCGCACATACTTCTCCTTCGCCTTGTCCCGCTCCTTGTCTGTGGAGAGAGGCTGTGGAAAACCCCAACCACCAGCACATCACCTGCCCCAGCACCAGGGCAGGGGTCAGAGGGTGAGGGCTGGGAGAGGGTCCCAGGGCAGGCAGGGGAACCAAGCCTGGGGTGGTTACACTGTGACACAGAGATGCTCCTGACCCCACAGTGTGGTGTCCCAAGGCCCCCAGGTGTCTGCCTGGTTTCCTGGGGGCCAGGCTGGGCTCTCCTCTCTGCTGCCCAGCCCCGGAACCCCCACCCGCTCCAGGCTGGGCTGTAGTTTCCACAGAGTGCAGGATGCTCCAGCCATGCCTGACCCATAAGGGAAGCTGGGAGGTCACGCAGGGGACAGGGGCCAGGTTGGCACCTTTGCTGGCCTCCTGGTACTTGCGCTTGGCCTGGGTGCTGTCACGGACCAGGCTGCGGTACTGTGCCTTCAGCTTCTCCATCTCCTGCTGCGTCGTCTGGAGAGGGACACGGTCAGGGAGCGGGTCCAGCACATTCTCTTGCTGCCCTCCTGGCTCCAACATACCCGGTTGTACTCCTGGCTGAGCTGCTGCCACTGCTCGCTGAAGGCTTTGCGCAGCTGCTGCTTGTCGCGGATGAGCAGGCTCAGCTTGGCCAGCGGCCCCGCTGCCAGCTCCTCCGCGTGCCGCCGCAGGATCTGGCTCAGCGTCTCTGTCCGGCTCACCAGCACCCACCAGGACTGCAGGAAAGGGAGTCAGGGATGGCGTGGAGATGGCATCCTCCAGCAGCACCTCATGGGCTCTGCAGGGCACAGTCCTACTCTGAGGCATCCCTACCTTCTCAGTGTGACCACCATGGTTGCCATGGAGCTGCCAAGTGCCCTCCTGCTTTTCCAGCTGGGAGAACATGTGGTGCAGCATCCCTGCATACTCCCGGTCGCTCTTGGCCCGCTGTGACATCCACTTCTTCATCAGCTCCAGGAGGCGCAGCTCCCCATCCTGCAGCCGCAGCAGGGCACTGTGCCCCTGCGGGCACCACAGCTCCGGCCCAAAGCCCATGGCACCACTGTCCAGCCAGGGGGTCTGTGGGGCACCAGGACAGCCTGAGCCACAGCTGCTGCCCTGCACTGCCTGCACCAGTGGCCAGGCCCTTGGCATTTCACACCCTCCTACCCCATCATCCGGTCTGTGCAGCAGAGATGGCCCTCCCCACCCACTGCAAACAGCCCTGCAAAGCCTATTCAAAGCAGCAGGATGAGTGCTCCAAGCTCTGTGGGAGCTGGGGCCTGTGGGGATGGTGCTGGGAAGGAGGAAGTGCAGAGCCATAGTCAGCAGTGTCACCTCTACCATGCACAGGGCTGCTCCCCAAGGGCAGCGCGGCTGTGCCCCCCACCCCTGGCAGGGTCAGCCCCTCCTCTCTGGCAGTTCCAGTCCTGTCCTGCCCTTTCCCACCCCTATGCCCACAGTGTGGGCCAGGACACTGGTGGGAAGCCAGCAGAAGCTGAGGAGGGTGCTGAGCCCCAGAGAAAGGTGCGGAACCTGGATATGTCCCAGCATGCAGGACTCCAGTAAGGCCTTTGGGAGCCAGATTGATCCCAGTGGCAGTTCCCAGGGGCCCTGCCCTGAAGCAAGAGTGCAGCAGAGCCAGGAGAGTGCTGGGGCACCTCCCTGTGCAGCGCAGGATGTCTCCTGGCACAGCCCTTGACCTCAACAAGATCTACCCCCCCCAGCCCTACAAAGGAGTCCCCCTGTCTCTGCTAGTACCTCACCAGGGCACAGTCCTTCCAGCCTATATTTGTTGTTGGGTCTTCGTTGTGAGGCTGCTGCTGGCGTCCTGCTGGGGCCGGGGCTGACGCGGTCTGGACCCGGTGCAGCTCTGGCTCCTGGGGAGGAACAGGAAACCCACTGCTGACCATACAGCCATTGCGAGATTTCCTGCGCTTCCTCCCCTCCCTGCCAGTCCCCGCGCCAGCAGCCAGCACACAGTTCTGCTGCAGATAGGCAGTTCCCAGCCCCACCACTCCTTCCAGCTGTCTCCCACCAGGGCCCGACACCACCAGGTCCAGCCCTGTCACCTAGGGCTCCACTGCTCCTGTGGAGCCTTCGCTCAGCACCAGTCCCACCCAGGAAAGCCCCCTCAGCCATGCCTGGTCCTGCCTGACTCCCAGTCCCACTCCATTTCCCCGTGTCTCCAAGGGACTGCAGGACCTGGGGGGTCCTGAGAACTCTGTGTAGCCCCACTGAACTGTGGCCACCCTGTCACCATCCCCAAGCCTGGCCCTTGTAACCGTGAAAGGCTGCAGGACAGAGCACCCACTGATGGACACACAGAGTGCCATGCCCCAGCCCTTGCTGCCAGCCTGCATCCACATAGCCATGACCACAGTGGGCACCTCCCCTTCAAAGGGCTTCCCTGGTGCTAGGGCAGCACTGCTCAGCCCTGGCAGCTGCCACCACCGCTGCCACTGCCCAGTGGCACAGCCCAGGTCAGCTCCATTCAGCTCAGCCTAGCCACCACCTGGGTGTTTGGGCCTGAGCCCTCTCCTGTGACTGGCAGGGAGGCTCCGGCGCAGAGGAGTTTCAATGTCACCCGCAGGACACTGCCGGGCCGATTCCACTTTCAGAGGAAGTCAGGGGAAAAGCGTGTCAGCCGGGAGCTTTGCTGACTCGCCTTCCTAGAGCGGAGCAATGTGGGGGGGCCACGTCCTGGAGCAGCTCCAAGCAAGGGCTGCCACCGTACTGCTTCTCCCACCACCTCCATCCCTTCAGCAGCGTGGCTCCCCTCCCCGCCTGGCCAGGCTGCTCCTGGGCGGTCAGGGCTGGGCAGTTCTGCGTCTGACCGCAAGGGCAACAGCTCCCTTCGGAAGGCAGATTGCTGCCCGGCCCCAGCCCCGCCTCGGGAGAAGAGGAAGAGCAGGGTGAGCGCGCTGCAGTCTGTGCAAGCCGCTGTGGCCCCAGGCACGGCGAGGCCGAGGGACTCCTCTGTGATGGAGCACAGCCACAACAGGCTCTTTTGTGGGGCTCGGTGAGGCTGGGCTGGGTCTGCAGCTTGGCCACAGCAAGTGGGTCCCAGGTCCAGCCAGGCCATTCCTGCAACAGGGTGTTGCTAGACACAGGGGCTGCAGCCGGGCCCCAGGCTGTGGTGAAGGGACTGAGCCTCGTGCTGTGGGAAAGGGGTGCCAAGTCCTCAGGCTTTAACACGTACACACACACCCCCATGCAGCCCCCCGATGCAGCCCGTTTCTAAATAACTGCCCTAGATGCACGTCCCCATGAGCAGCTGTTTCCCCTTGCTCAGGTGAGGGGCATCCCCTGCCTGTCCCCACTGCAGCTCCTGCCCAGCACTGGCTACTGCCCACAGCCAGGGAAGGGCAGCCCCTGGCCCTGGGGGAAGGTCTGCGCAGGGCTCCAGCCCACCCCTTGCACCTGCAGAGCAGATGTGGGTGCCCCTGAGGACCACAGTCTCCACGGCCAGGCCACTGCCCCAGCCGGGCACCCACGGCATACAGAGCACAGGCAGCGGAGCTGGTTTGCATAGTTCTGAACATTTAATAACTCAGTCTCTCTAGCGTTATATCCACATCCATTAAATTAAAAACAGGCTCAGGAGGCAGCTCCCGGCTGATTAAATTACAAGAAAAAATTACTGTGCACCAAAAAGTTGTTATAGAAAAATAGTCCTGTGGCCCCTGGCCAGCGGCTCCATCCACAGCTGGCCCCGGTGTGCGGCGGCGGACGGCAAAGGGGCGCGTGGCACTGGCCCCCAGCCCACGGGGAAGGGGCAGCAAGGGGAAGGGCTCCAGCGGGGAGCAGAACAGATTGTCACCAAGTGGGGGCAAGGCACGTTGGGGGGCTAGGGCTGCAGGAATGCTGGGCACTGCCCAGCACAGGCAGGACGCAGGCAGAGCTGGGGCAGTGCTGGCACTGGCGCTACCTGACAGTCCCAGCCAGCAGCACCTACAGCCCTCCCCAGGGGCAGAACACAAGGGGCCCAAGGCAGCCCCCCAAAGCAGGGACTGTGCGAGGGGTCCCTGCCCAGGCTGTGGGCTGTGCCATGGGCACAGGGTCAGGCGGTGCCCAGCCTGATGCTCCCCGGTGCCAGGGCTCCTACCCGCTGCAGGCAGCGGCGGTGGGATGGGCAGGCAGTGGACAGCAGCAGCTGAGGCCTGGCCATTATTGCTGTCAAAGGGCACGGGTGGAAGCAGACAGGCCCAAAGGAGGTGGCAGGGAGCTGGGACACAATGAACTGAGCCTGGGACGCAGCTCTGCACAGGCTGAGGGTGGGAGGGGCAGGGGGATGCTGTGACACAGGCTGGGCTTAGCCCTGCCACAGCCAGCCCACCTTGAGCCATGGCAACCCAGGGATTTCACACGCTGCCCACCCTGGAGAACTCACAAGACTCCAAGCAGCAGCCATATACCCAGCATGGGAGACACTGCTGCCAGTGCAGGGCCAGGAAGTGTCGGGCTCCACTGCCACCAAACACCCCGGCATGGGGCACAGGATGGACACAGGGCCAGGAGAGATGGTGCAAGACTGGGACGGTGCTGTGCTGGGGATGGTGCCTGCAGGACCATGCCTGGCCACCCAGACTAGGGCTGAGGGATGGTGCCAGTGGGTGGGAGCCCCGGGCTGCTGCAGTGCAGGAAGGGGACAGGGGCAGAGTCCAGGGCCCCTCAGCCTCACCTGCCCCAGGCCTGTGCTGCTGGGCAGGGAGGAGGGAGGGGCAGGAGGGCTCATCAAAGGGCACTTTGGTCTCTGATGAAGGCAGTCCTCTCGCTGTGGGCCTCATAATCCTCACCGTCCGACTCAGAGGGACCCTCCTCCTGCCAGATGTCAGAGGGGAGCCCCTTGTAGGAGATGATCCCGCTGTCCAGGGCATACACCTTCACACCCCGCAGGCTGAAGCCTGAGCGTGCTTGCAGCACCAAGAAGATGGTGACAAAGATGATGACAATGAGGATGCAGCTGAGGCTGGCGATGAGGACAGGCAAGTTGACCGGAGGCGGGGCCTCAGCTGGTCCTTCGCCGTCTGCCAGGGCAGGGGACGCGCGGCTGCTCTGTGTCTGGTGGGAGCAGGAGAGGTCCAGGCTGCTGAAGTGGGAGTGCGCAGGACAGGTGAGGCACTGGTTGGGGCCAGGTCCCGCACAGGTGGCACAGGAGGGGTGGCAGGGCAGGCAGAGGTGGGGTGCAATGGGCTCCACGCTGTTCTCCAGGTTGTAGTGCGTGCTCTGGACTCCGGGTGCGAAGCCGGGAGGGCAGCGCTTCAGGCAGCTCTTCTGGTGCAGGTAGTAGCCCTCCTCGCAGACTGTGGGACAGGCAGGGTCAGCTGGGCTGGGGGCTGCCTGCGCCTGCATTCCCTCCCTGCTGTCCCCATACTCACCCACACAGGTCTGACTGGGGGTCAGGGTCTTGCAGCCACTGCTCTCCAGCTGGTTGGAGAGGCTGGGGGAGTCGGTGGCCGTCCCATACAGCACAAGTGTGAACTTGGTAAGCGTGCCTGCAACAACGCAGGGTGAGGACCACAGAGGTGCCCACAAGACCACTTGTGCCCATGACGGGCACTGGGAGGGGGCTCACACTGGTCCCCCATCGTGGCTGCCAGGGCACAGCAGGGTTGTGCCCACCCCCTGGGAGAGTGTCTCTTGTGGGGCCATGACCCTGCACAGGACTCCCAAGGGGAAGGGGGTCAGGTGAGCTGGCATGGGGTCTCCTTCTGCCTGGACTGCGCCAGAGGGGCTGCAGCACCATCCCACATGCCCAAGTCCAGCCTCTCCCCAGCCACATCACCCAAAACATCCAAGACATTACTGGCCCCTCAGCTCAGGAGCAGGGGCAGGCGGGGAAACTGGGTGACTACAGAGCTCACATCCCAGACTTGGAGGTAGGCAGTGGACGGGGAAGCACACTCCTACCATAGTTCTTGGCATCACTGGTATTCTCAATCTCCAGCACCCACTCCCCGGAGGGATCCTCATCCCACGAGTGCGTTGTCATGAAGGCCCAGTCATTGAAGCCATCGGCTGAGAAGTCGTGGGGCCTGAGCAACAGAGGCAAGACGTGGCTGTCAACACATCCCAGACCCACCAGGGGCCAGTGTGGGGCACCCCAGAGCCCAGCACGTACCTGGCAGCGAGCAGGGTGGAGCGGGTGCCCATGGGGCTGACCAGGTGGATGGCCAGGTCCCCCCGGCGGTTGTAGGACAGCGTCAGCCTGGCCTGCGCGTGCTCCAGCCGGCTGATGTAGTTGGCTTTCCCCAGGCAGGCATCCACCTTCCGCCGTACCTCGAGACGCTTCCCAATGTCCCTGTCGAGGGCAGGCAAGTGTGAGGCCAGTCCCAGACCAGGGGGACATGCCCCTGTCCCCATTCCTTGCTGTGAGGCTCTGCAGCTGTCCTGGGGACTGGGCACCAGGATGGCTAGAGCAGGAATCAAATCTGCAGTGGGTCAGAGTGGCACCACCACCGTACCATCCCCAGACGGGTGCAGGCAGGAGAAGGCATGCCCCAGCTCCTGGGCATGAGGGGCGGGAACTGCGCTGCCCGGCGCTGCCTCCCCAGGCGCCGCTGCACACGAGCCCTGAATAGACCCTTTATTCACACACCACAGGCCAGCTACAGCCTGCATGGCCCAGCCACAGATGGGATGGGCAGAGCCGTCCCCATCCTGCTGCTGGCCAGTGGCCACTCCCCCCACGAAACCGGCCCTGGTGCCAGCACAGGATATGCCTGCTGTATCCACACAGGGCTGGCTCCCCAAGGGGGGTCAGGGCAGGGCCCAGCCCTAGCTCCCTTCATGCACAGGAACATGATCCCCCCACCCAGGAGCCCCAAGGGAGTGCCCTGTCCACAGACAAGACTGCACATGCTGCACTGTGGCATCCGCAGCCAAGCAGGAGTCAAAGGAGCTTCTGTCTGCCCCCTGAAAAGCCCCTCTGTCCAGGATGACTCGTGCTGGCTGCACCCCAACCGCAGTGCCCCAGTCTGCCCACACTGACTGGCCCAGCCCCACAGCAGGGAGGCTCATCAGCGACGTCAGAGCTGGATGGCTGGAGCGGCCTTTCCCAGCTCTCCCCAGGCTCTTGCAGGAGGATGCTCCAAGGGTCTCAGCAGCAGTTCAGGCCCCAAGATTCTGCCCACTCCCTGCTCTGGGCCCAGAGGCTCTCAAGCTCCTGTGCAGAACAGATGCTGAGTGATCCTCTCCTGGGCTCACCAGCCCATACCTGGGCTCTGCAAGGATGTCAATGACACACTTCCTCTGAGGTCCCACTGTAGTCCAGTTCTTGGCCAGGTTCACCATGGCACCGGCATCCAGCAGGCCGTAGCCATACGAGTGGCTGACTGTGGACAAAGAGGAGGTCAGCACTGCTCCTGGGGGTACCCAGTGAGGCATGTTTGCCTGGCCATGCTGCATGCTCACTGGGCCCTCCTGCCTCCTTCATCCCACAGGGCTGCCAGGGCACTGTGCCTCAGCAGCCCAAGGCCAGTGGTACGTGTGGGACTGGGAGCAGCACCCCAGTCCCAGTTGGTACCTTTGCGACCAACGCCGTTGGTGACCCAGTCATTGGCATTTAGGTGGGCTGGCTTCGAGGTCTGCACCACCAGGTGCTGCATGTCCCGCCACGTCAGGTTCTTGCTACAGGGAGACATGGAGCTCAGGTCAGTGCTAGCTCCTGCTGGCCCCAGGCAGGTCCACGTCCAGGTGCCACTGCTGCATGGGGCTGGCACAGCCACCCCTGTCCATCCCTTACTTGGCTTCCAGGGCGAGGGCGATGATGCCAGCAGCCAGGGGTGCTGAGGCCGACGTCCCCGTGTGCAGCTCAGTGCACTTCTGTCTGAGGTCGGTCGTCACCTGCGAGGAGGAGGCCAGGGCAGGAAATGCTGCAGGCACATCCCACCCCCTGAGCCCCTGGCCTGCGGACAGCAGCAGTCCCCACTCACAATCTGCTTCTCATTCTGGTTGCCACTGCTGTAGGTGGTGGCGAGGGTGGAGGAGCAGGCCTCGCTGTACCAGGGCACGTTGCCGTACTGGGTGGTGCTGCTGATGGACAGCGTGTAGATGCTGTTGGTGTAACCGTCACAGTTGCAGCTGTCATGCTCGCGGCCCCCATTCCCAGACGCCCAGACGAAGATGGAGCCCAGCCCGCCTCGGCCCTAGCAACAGAGGCAGGGTGAGGGCAAGCACCAACACTGCCACACACAGGAAACCCCAGGCTGGAGCTGGGGACAAGTGGGTGGCGTCAGCCTGAGTCAAACAGACAGAGCAAATGCTGCTGGGACACGGGGGACACCCCAGACACAGCTCACCAGCCTGGGCACCCTCACCACCACTGTGCCTATGGAGGGCGCCCAGCATCTTGGCAGAGACTCCAGAGCTGTCCCAGTGTGTGACACACCAGGCAGCAGGAGGCCCAGACAATGTGAGGCTTCCAGGAGCCCAAGTCTTTTTCTGCTCAGTCTGGCCTGACTCTGCCTGCATGGGATTGCAGTGGCTGGCAGAGCTGCAGGAGCCCACAACACAGTCCTGGCCATGTCTTGGCACCCAAATGTGGCAGCTACCCTCGCAGAGGACGTGACAGAGTCAGCATGGCACCACATGCATCTCTCTGTAAGGAACCCTGGGCAGAACATGACAGCTCCCCAGGGGGGCAACACTGACAGCACAAAGGGACAGTGGGGGATGACGGGCGGAGGAAGTGAGGGTGAGCAACTGGCACAAAACCAGAAAAGAACCAGGAGAGGGCTTGGGAGAGCAGGGAGAGAGCATCCCACACAGGAGCCCTCACAGCCGTGAGATAACACCACATGGGAGGAGTCCTGACTCAGAGCCATTACACAGGAAGAACAAGAAAAACTAACAGAGCCTGATCCTAGAAATGGGCTGGAAGATGGCTCATCCTGGGAGGGCCAGGGTAACATCCAGGGCAGGCAGAGGAAAGGGAGATGTGGGAGGAAGCAGGAATAAGGCCAGTGCTCCTCCAGCAAACCCTCCTTCTCACCTGGCTGACCCCACGGAAGAAAGCCTCCTCTGCCAGCCGGGCCGGGCCATCCACAGTCTTGCCGTCGTCCTCAGGGCCCCAGCTGGCACTGTAGATGTGGATGTGGTTGGGGTTGAGACCCAGAGAATGGGCCTCCACAGCATCGGTCACCTCCCCATCCAGCATGCGCACTCCTAGGGCCAGAGAGCAAATGTCACCGGTGGCCGGCCGGGGCAGAGAGCCCCCAAGGCTGGTGAGAACCCCCAAGCCCTGCTGCCACCTGTGCCACGGGCTGTCACAGGGCTGCTGCAGCCAGCAGGGCCACGGTCCCCCGCTCAGCTGCTGCTGCAGCCACTCAGCACCCCCAGGAGCCAGCGCAGGGCAGCACCCACCTCCGATCCTGGCGTTGTATGCCACACCAACTCCACAGATCCCATTGTTTGCCACGGCAGCCACTTCCCCAGCACAGCGCGTGCCATGTCTGCAACCGAAGTAGGACGAAGCATGCTCACACAGGGTGTGAGGAGCACAGGGGTCAGTGCGGGCCGCAGCCCCAGCAACCCCCACCCGGGCTGCCTCCTGACCCCTCGAACCAGGTAGCCCATGAAGGCTCCTCCATCTTCTTCCCTCCTGCTCCAGAGCCAAGGCACTGAACAGCCCACACTGGCTCTGGGCAGAAAAAGGATGCTGCTCACATCAAAAAGGGAGGTGAAAGGTTCCCCATGGGGTAGAAGTATGCCACCAGCCTCACAGCTTCCAGCAGCCCATGTCAGGTGGCACTGCACCAGGTCCCTGCCACATTAGGCTCTGTGTCTTCACCCCTCCCTCCTGCCTCACCTGTTGTCATTCATCTGCGTGTAGCGGGGCTGCGGGTCTGGGTCCTGGTCATTGACATCAAAACTTGCCCCTGGGTCCTGGAAGACAAATTGGACACTTGGAGAGTGTCTACTTCAGCCACCAAGCCCCACTGCCCTTACTCCATGCCTGCACTCCATGGCATGAGGCTAAGCTGAGCAGGGTAGGCAGGCTCCAATCCCATCTCCATGTCCCACCATGGTGGGCACCAGCCCTGTACCTCACAGCTCTGGGGCTTCACTGCATGGACACAGCTGCCCAGACCAGCCCCCATGGCACTCCACCCTGCACCATCACCCAAACTCACATAGTTGGCCTCCAGGTCAGGGTGGTTCTTCTCAATGCCGTCGTCCAGGATGGACACCACGATGCCCTTGCCCGTGTATCCCTGTTCCCAGGCCTGACGCACGTTCAGGTCCCGCTGGTTTGTGTTGTACTGCCAAGAGAAGCCTTGGCACTAGGAGATGCACCCAGCCATAGCCACTGTGATGGGCCCAAAACCCACCAAGCTCTCACCCTGCTCTTCTGTGGGTTGTGACAAGGAACCCCAGGGACCTGGGCACAGGGTTGGGCACAACTAGCTGAGAAGGGCTGCTCTGAGCCCCAGCCTGTGCAAAGGCACCCTTTGCAGAGATCAGGCTTGTGCCCAAGCTCCAGGAAGCAGGCAGAGGCAGGGACCCGTTCCTGGGCTGGGCAAAAGGCTGTACCTCCTAGTCCAGCCCTGGGCCCCCCGCCCGCCCTCCCAGCACTCCAGCCAGGAGCCACAGCTCTGTGAGCAGAGCCTCCTCCCTGGGGTGTTCCCATAACACCACTGGGCTTTCCCCCTTCTCCTCCTCCTCCTTCCTGCCAGCCTAGCAGCAGCTGCTGCCTGACAGCAGTTCCTACGCTGCCACACCTGTGTCCCCAAGCTCGCAGCCACAATCATGAGCACAGGCCCCCTTCTCAGCCAACACTCACCAGGTACCACTGCTGCGGGAACTTGGGGTCCGTGGGCTCCATGAACACGTCTCGCTTGGTCCTGCGCTTTGCCACCTGCTGCTCCAGCCACTGCACCTGAGGGCAGAGAAGGTGTGGGGTTCCCGCCAACCCCTCACACCACGAGTTCCTCATGACCCCAGCCCTCAGCCTGCCTGGAGGGGCTCTCCCCGGGATGCTCACAGTCATCTCTGGCCTGGCAGAGTATTGGACCTGTCAGAGCTGCTGCCACCCCCAGTCGGCCCCTCCAGGCCCCCCTCCTGGCTGTGCCCTGCAAAGGCTGTGCTCCAGTGGAGCGGGACGGTCAGAGCACCAAGCTCTGCTGAGACACGGGCTGCCAAGAGCTGCCACACCACACCACACGCCTTCCAGGGCCTGGGCTGAAGCCAGAGGGTGAGGAAAACAGCAGCCCCCACACACCACTGCTCTGGGATCCGTTTATTGCCCTGCACACCTTGTCCTGCGTACAAGTACACCGAGCTCTCCTGGGGACAGAGGCTCTCCTGGGCCCTGGGATTGCAACAACCCACAGGCCACTGACGCTGGCTCCACCAACCCCCTGCCCTTTTCAGACATGCGGTGGGCTCCCACCCATCTCTGCCTCTGCCAAGGAATGGTTAAGGCAGCTCAGCCCTGTCT